>NW_025335269.1:35189166-35340336 GCF_004798865.1 Varanus komodoensis
GTTGGCAATTTGATCTCTAGTTCCTCTCCCTCTTCGAAATCCTGCCTGTACTTCTGGTAGTTCTCGGTCCACATACTGCTGGAGCCTGGCTTGTAGGATTTTGAGCATAACTTTGCTAGCATGTGAAATGAGTGCAATGTGCGGTAGTTTGAACATTCTTTGGCATTGCCCTTCTTTGGGATGGGAATGTAAACTGACCTTTTCCAATCCTGTGGCCACTGTTGAGTTTTCCAAATTTGCTGGCATATTGAGTGTAGCACTTCTACTGCATCGTCTTGTAAGATTTTGAATAGCTCAGCTGGAATACTGTCACCTCCACTAGCTTTATTATTGTTTAGACTTCCTAAGGCCCATTTGACCTCACATTCCAGGATGTCTTGCTCGAGGTCAATGACCACCCCATCTTGGTTATCAGGGATGTTAAGTTCTTTCTTGTATAATTCCTCTGTGTAATCTTGCCATCTCTTCTTAATCTCTTCTGCCTCTGTTAGGTCCCTGCCATTTTGGTCCTTTGTCATGCCCATCTTTGCATGAAACGTTCCCTTCATATCTCCAATTTTCTTGAAGCAATCTCTGGTCCTCCCTATTCTATTGTTTTCTTCTATTTCTTTGCACTGTTCATTTAAGAAGGCATTCTTATCTCTTCTAGCTATTCTCTGGAATTCTGCATTCAATTGGGTGTATCTTTCCTTTTCTCCCTTGCCTTTTGCTTCCCTTCTTTCCTCAGCTATTTGTAAAGCTTCCTTAGACAGCCATTTTGCTTTCTTGCATTTCTTTTTCTTTGGGATGGTTTTAGTTGCTGCCTCTTGTACAGTGTTGCGAACCTCCGTCCATAGTTCTTCAGGCACTCTGTCTATCAGATCTAATTCCTTAAATCTATTTGTCACCTCTACTTTATATTCATCAGGGATATGATTTAGGTCATACCTGAGTGGCCTAGTGCTTTTCCCTACTTTCTTCAATTTAAGCCTAAATTTTGCAACCAGAATTACATGATCTGAGCCACAGTTAGCTCCTGGTCTAGTTTTTAGTGACTGTATAGAGCTTCTCCATCTTTGGCTGCAGAGCACATAGTCAATCTGATTTCTGTGTTGACCGTCTGGTGATGTCCATGTGTAGAGTCGTCTCTTGGGTTGTTGGAAAAGAGTGTTTGCTATGACCATCGTATTCTCTTGACAAAATTCTACCAGCCTGTGCCCTGCTTCATTTTGTACTCCAAGGCCAAACTTGCCTGTTATTCCAGTTATCTTTAGGCTTCCTACTTTAGCATTCCAATCCCCATGATGATAAGGACATCATTTTTGGGTGTTAATTCTAGAAGGTGTTGTAGGCCTTCATAGAACCAGTCAACTTCAGCTCTTCAGCACCAGTGGTTGGGGCATAGACTTGGACTACTATGATGTTGTTTATGGTTTGCCTTGGTTTCGAACTAAGATCATTCTGTCATTTTGGAGATTGTATCCCAGTACTGCTTTTCCTATTCTTTTATTGACTATGAGGGCTACTCCATTTCTTCTGAGGGATTCTTGCCCGCAGTAGTATACCTGATGGTCATCTGAATTAAATTCACCCATTCCTGTCCATTTTAGTTCACTGATTCCTAAAATGTCGATGTTCAGTCTTGTCATCTCTTGTTTGACCACATCCAGCTTGCCTTGATTCATGGATCTTACATTCCAGGTTCCTATGGAGTATAGATCTTTACCGCATCGGACTCTCCTTTCACCACCAGATACATCTGCAACTGAGTGTTCTTTCGGCTTTGACCCAGTCACTTCATTCTTTCTGGTGCTACTAGTACTAGCCCTCCATCTTCCCCAGTAGCATATTGAACACCTTCCGACCTGAGGGGCTCATCTTCCGGCGTCATATCTTTTTGCCTTTTGGTACTGTCCATGGGGTTTTCATGGCAAAGATACTGGAGTGGGTTGCCATTTCCTTCTCCGGTGGATCACGTTTTGTTAGAGCTCTCTACTATGACCTGTCCGTCTTGGGTGGCCCTGAACGGCATAGCTCTTAGCTTCATTGAGCTACACAAGCCCCTTCACCACAACAAGGCAGTGAACCATGAAGGAGTATTTTATTTTATTTTACTTTATTTTTGGTCCATGCAAGTCAGCTGTGTGTAATCTGCACAGCAACTTTCAAAGAGCTTGTTAGCCTGCCAAATTCAGTTGCGCCTTCAAGTTGCCCTTCTTCCTCCCCTGGCAGCAATGTTTCTGAAAGGATTCACCAGATAAAAATCCTGTATTTAATCAAAAGGATTATCTATGCAGGTGTAAGTGCCAGACATGGCAGTACTTTCTACATGTTCCAGGCGACTTTGCAAATGATAGTATCAGAAATTTGGTTTATAATCCATGAGTTCCCCATGGCAATGTGAAAATTCGCATCAGTTAAACAGTGGTTGAGGCTGACTGTACCAAGCTTGCTTTCAACACTGGGTACCACCCCTTCACCACTGCCTTTGGAGCTGGGAAGTCTAAAGCATGTGAAATCTTTATATGCAGAGGGACACTGCATGCTCTGAAGGAGCTCCAACTCACTGGTGTGATAAAGATGGGAAACTAGAGAAAGGACACAAGGGTGTTCCCTGAATAGGTGGCAGGGATCTGGATTCCTCACATGTGCACATTTTTGCTCTTCCTGGGCAGGGTGAAATAAAAGCATCCGCTGGCAAAGTGACTTCCCTGCAGCTACTTTTGGCTCCGCACCTCTTTCTTGCTTGTCACCTCTCTCCATTGCTAGCTCTCACTAGCAAGCACATTCTCTTTCCACAGAACACCTGCTGCAAAGCTTTTTCCCTCAAACTGCTTTTCAGTTCCCCACTCTCCTTCCTGATTGCTTCCTCTATCCATTGCAAGCTGTCCCATATTGTTATTTATACTTTTCGGGGTGTGAGTCAGAGAATGTTAAAAGGGCTTGAGGGAATAGGAATATGGCTATAGCACGAAGCATACTGAAAGGAGAGGCAGGGCTTTTTGCCGCTCAGGCCAGGCTCTCTGTCCATTCCCAGCAACCCATGATAACATTGTCCTGTTGGGTTCTGACCACATGTCAAGTGACCAAAGGTATCAAAACAAGCCACAGGTTCTCAGTGGCTTGTCATGAAAAATAATCCAACCTGGAGAAACCATGCTGGGTTTGCATGACATGAAAACACACCATGGCTGACCATCCATGTTGTACTGTCTGGTCATGTTAACCAGGTTAGCATATGCTTCTCCATACATCTTCTGCATACTTTTTTCAAAAGTACTGTCTGAACAATTGGTAGATTTTCAGATTTCATGGGGAAAGGGAAGGGGTGGGAAGAAAATGATGCCAACAATTTAGTGTAGCTAGTTAATTTAGAGTGCAGTTCCTAGAGTTTGCAACTTGCAAGTACACATAAAAGATATAACTAAAAATGAAACAAAACAATATGGGCTAACACCGCCCCCCCCCCACACACACACAAGCTTAATACTGGCTCCAGTGAGTTTTAGCACAGATAACCAGTTAGTATATAAAAATTTTCAATTCAGGTGCACATTTAAGAGATCATGGTCAGAAACCAAGCAGTGCTGAGAATTACTGTCATGCAAAATTGTGGTACAGTGATCTAGAAGGGCTGGCAGAAGGTAGACCTGAATTTCCTGGATGAATTTTGGATCTTCTGCAATAGATTGGCTCCGTTTTCTGTGTCCCATTTGTGTAGAACAACCACAACAAAATGACTTTCTGTCCCCTGCAACCTGAAATTATAATGCTTAAATAAAGATTTGAGATGGATGCTTTTGTAGAAGGACTGTAAATTCCACTTGTTCTGATACTCCACAGATTCCTGATCTCAGAGGTTTTTAGTTCCACTTGTATTTCTCTTGCATCAGGCTCTGATTAGTGGATTTGGGGTTCTGGTAAAAAAGTAGATCCCACAAGACTGAAACCTACCTGCCACTGGTCTAAGCTTTAGATTAGGGGATCCACAGGACTTTGGTCTCTAGAGGCCAGATCATCTATCAGCTGGGGAGGGGACTGGCCTCACGTACATGTGAGTGCAGGCTTGAAAGCAGATACGGACACTTCCCTGCACAGACGCATGCATGCATGCCCTCTTCCTGCACGTTCTTACTTTCCCTGCAAGCAGGCCCTCTTCAGTGCTAGTTTCTGGGGCTTTCTCTGGGAAAATGGGCTTCTGAATGCTGATTCCTGCAGAGCTTTTCGTGGTGGCAGCAACAAAGTAGGTGGCAATTTCAGCTGTGAGGGTCATGCAGTGCTACAAGTACCAGGTTAGGGGCACATGTGGCCCCAGGATGTGCACCCCTATACTAGAGGGTACACCCAAGCATTTATATAAAGCTATCAAGAGAGATCAGTTGGTGGTCAGTTGTGAGGGTCTTTCAGAAAAACTATTAAACTTGCAGAATATGTTCAGAATTCAACAGTGGACCAGTGCCAACACCGAGCTACACTTAAAAACATTCACAGAAGGTACTTTAAAGTTTTGCAGTATATCATTGTTTGCTTTTCTTATCTATCTTTGTTAATTTAAATGCCTTGTTTCTTTTCTAAAGCCCAGTTGAGATCCAAACCACATTAATGATTTAAATGCACATTATATTTCCAATCTGTCTAATACCCATTAGCAGTCTTAGTCATATAGGCAAACATGATATAGTTTATTAAATAGATAAAATAAAATTATCCCTCCATCCCACCCACCCACTCTCAAAATTAGTTCTGCTCATCAGGGCTGCTACAATCAGAAACTGCTGGTAATGTAGTACCATCAAGTTGTGGTTAGCCTTGATGTCTATTTTGGGGAAGAGGAAGGGGTAAAGATAATAGATATTCAATAAACAAGCTGGAAATCTCTCTGGCCAGTTACAGGATATTCCTCTAATTACAGATAATACAGGTTTTCCGATATTGGTAAGGATAGTTCTGTTATTAAGAACATATTTGAACATCAAATTTCTGCAACCAAGTGAACCAATGAGCCCATTTGAACCAATGGTTCAAAAACTAAGCCATGAACCAAGTCACACAATCAATTTAAGAGGCTTTTGTATCTTGGTAGACAATTAGGTACATGGCACCAGTCACAGCTAAGGTAACTTCTTGGATGTCACCACTGATTTTTATGGATTCTCACTTTTCTTTAGGGAAGAAAACATTTTTAATAGGTCTTTTGAAAGTGGAATGTCAATGTATGTGATTTTTCATGTCTGTACAAAGCATGTAACAATGCAAGGCAGGGTAGAGAGCAGTTTTTACTCCAAAGTTTCAGAAGTGAGTAATTAGTGGCGCGGCAATACCAGCTGCTGAATAATTATAACAAAGGATCCCCTAGTTGTCTGTTTTGTTGCATTTTGAACACACTTAAAAAAGAGGAAAGATTTCCCACTTTTATCCTTTAGTAAGTTGGTCATTTGTATTCACCTTAGGTAAACTATTACACCCCTTCCCTATATAGGTACCACATCTGTTAGTGCAAAGTTAATACAAAAGGGAAGGACAATTTAAATGTCAATGAACTGAGTATGGCACAGATTTTGTCCAGAGAGCATTCGTTACTTGAGTAAAGAGGGAGATCACAGCTCCTTATATTGTATTAATTTATTTGGGAACCCAAAATAGTCACAAAAGAAGGAAAAGGTCATAAAATTTAGGCTTGTTTATGGGATGAGAACTGTTTGTGTTTATTTGCATGGTTGATTATGATTACTGGATGAATTTCCAAAGCATTTGGGCTTTTTAGTTTGATCTGCAGTTACAGATTAATTTGGCCTTCCTGTACTTTTATAATATTAAATAACATTAGAGAATCTATACTGTCTAATTTCCAGTTCCTTTTTCTTTAAATGAGGAGATGGGGAGATAACAGGACTCAACTGCTCAGAAGAATGGAGGTGGTTGCAGCTTGAGGGGTCAACAAACAAGGCTGTTCATGATGGTTGAACAGTTAAAGGATGTATTTGGTCTAGTATCTGGTATTCAAAGCTAACTGTGCTGAAACTTGAATTCATCTTGAGCATGTGAGCCAGCCTTTTCCAACATGGAGCCTTCCAGATGTGTTGGACTACAGCTCCATCATCCCCAGTCAGTATGGCCATTGGCCACAGCCAGTGAAAAGGTTCCTGGGTGCCTTTGTAAAGAGTATCATACTGGACAAATGCTGGCCTTCCTTTATCTGGGTTAAGAATCAGGTTTTCAATTTACTGGCTCTGACATCCTGCACAGATGATGATGATGATGCCTTTGCCTATGCTGTAATTATTTCACATTATTAAGAGGTCAAAAGGTGACTGATAAAATATTTTCAAAGATTTCCCACTCATGGTGTTTTTAATTTACTTATTCTCCACATTTCAACAAGCAAAGAATACGCATATAAATACTTTGTATAATGACAACAATTACTATAATGCATACAGTCAATTGTGATTGAATCTCTGACATTCAGAATTTAGAACACAAGAATGTTAGTTTCTGTTAAAGCTTCATAGGATTTTCTCCAGCAAATACTCATTGCATGTGCCATGGAGTATCTAATGTGTATAACCTTCCTTATTGTGGGGTGTGTGGGGAGAGACAGACAGACAGACAGACAGACAAGGACAAACAACTACAAATTATTTTTACAAAATAGGCAAAGGCAAAACTATGAGACAAAGGGTTAGGTGAAAGAGAGATACATCAAAGGGTGAGTGAAAGGGTTTAAAGTCTGTATGTAATGAAAAAGCAGGACAGCAGGAGGGAACAGAGAAAGCAGAAAGGAAAAGATGGAGAAGCTTTTCTCTGCTGGAATATCTTGCCTCTTCTCAGTGGCTGACAAGAATCACTGGCTTTCAGAACAACTGATTGAAATCACAGGAACTGGCAGGGGATGCCCAGATCACCTCCTGCAAAGCGGGAAGATGAAATCAGAGCCGTGCTTGCTTGTGGGGGTGGTGAGAAGCGGAAAGGGGAATGTCTTCACACCAAGTATCTGAACAACTGTTGTTTTATTTTTACATGTGTGAATGCTGCAGAGAATTTTTTTTCCTCTCCTCTTTGCTAAGTAACAGGAATGGAGCCTCATGCAGGATGGCCAGATGTTCAGCCTGTTTGAGGCAGGCTGTGGGGAGAGAGGGGGAAGAGCTGTAACCAAAAGCAATCCACAGGGTCACTTCCTCAGCTTCTGCCCTCCACAAGCACCCATGCTTCCTCTGGCATGGCATCTGACAGATTTTTATGATTATCCATTTTGAACAAGGAAATACATTTTCCACAGCAAGAGATAGGTGGCCCTGCTCAGCTGTGTTGTTGGTTGTACTATGAGGGGATACATTTGATCTAGCTCTGTAAAGTGGACATTTGACAAACAGACCTATTTGCTGATTTCTACAAATCATTATTTGTATACAATGCAATACATTAGGGATGTGTTGAATACAGTGCTGAAAGTTTTTAGAATCACGTAATCAGAAAATTAATCAACCAAAGGTATAGTTGATGAATTAGTTGGGGATCAATTTTAATCAGTAATGCTGAACATTAAGCATATAGTTGTCACTAAAATGGCTCTGGCGTGTTACTGTAATAGAGAATGAAGAAGAATATGTTAAAAGAGGGCTTTTTCTATTGATGAGCTGTAGGTTTCATCTATTAAGTAACAGTCACCGCATGCTTCCTTCCGTATCTCATAAAGGCTACCTATACTGAGGTTCTGATGAGATGAAATTCAATTGGCCAATCTGCTAAAAATATTCAATGGGTTACAGCCCCAATTACAGGATATCATGTACTTTTCCCATAAGTCATGGGATTTGAACCTGAATATTCTACATCCTCACCCATTGTGTGGTCAAAACTGATCTCATGGCAACCCGGGTTGCGGTCGTGACCCACTGCATAACCAGCTGCCACACAGGCGCAGTTTCCAAGTAGCCTCAGTGAGGTAGATGAAACATAAGAAGTAGCCCTTAGGTACCTCACTTTGGTTGAGAAGTGAAGTAGTGTCACTGTTGTTGTTGACTAGCAAGATTAATTAGATGACCCTCAGTACTGGCATGAATGTAGTCTTACATTTGTTTATGTGGATGTGGCTCAGATTTTTATGGCATCAGAACACATTGCTCCTTCCAGTACCTGCCAGCTGAACCAGACTGCATCACATTACATTGTTTTAAGGCAGGCCCTGGGATCATCTTGAAATTGCCAGCAAATGACTGAGAAACCTGGAGTTTTGTTCAGGCTCTGTTCAAATTGGCAGGGCTTTATATGTCCATAAATACAGGCAGAATTGATGGCACTGTATTTAGATGAGTTCTCAGTGGGATTACCTTTCCATTAAAAAATCCAGTTGTGATTGGGTGTTGGCTTGTTTGTGGCTTTCTTCACTGAAATTCAGAAGGAATACAGCAGAGTTAAGAGCTATAGTACATCATGAATATGAATTCTCAGCTTCCTGTTCCTTGATGTCCTTTAAAATAACTTCCTGCCGAGCCTGCCTGATGATTCCAGAGACGGGCTCCCTGCTGAATAGCTTGGCTGGGAATTAAAATATGTTCTGCAGTTCTCTCTGGTAAGAAAAGGCACAGAATATGCTTTGTTGACTTAGTTCAGTCATACATGACTGGGTATTTTCTACCCTGATAATAATTTTTTCCTTTTTTCTGATGCACTTTCCTCATTTCGCTGAAGTCAAAGGCAAAATGACCTCTGAATATCTAGGCACCATGCCACAGTAGCATAAAGCATACTCAGTGACGGCATGTGGCTAATATCTTCCATGACCCAAATAGCTGAGCCAGTCATTGCTGAGTGTATTTCCCTCTAGAACCATCATGGGCTATGGATCAGCTTAAATTGCTTAATGGAAATCACTGATACACATTATGGACCTATCAGCCAGGTAAATTGGAAGAAAGCATTGAGGCTGGAACAGTAAACCCACTTCTTAACTAACAGCACCCCCATTTGAGTTGCCTCTGGAGCATGGAAGCCTGTAGCTAGGTTTGTGGGTCAACTCCTTGTGGGAGCAAGTTCAGGGTGGGAAGTGTCTGTGTGGCTACATGATTTGTGCCATCACATAAATGGTTCCACTGCAGAGGCGTTGATTCTCCTGAATTGGATGTTTCCATGTGGGCGCCACCAGGCCACATGGTCAGTAGTGTTTTCCAAGTAGCCTGAATGTGAACCGGGTCACTAAAAGATCAAACTCGGCAAATAAATTCCCTCCCCAGCCATTTCATTTTGAGAATGAAAACCAGCAACAACAACAACAACAACAACAACAACAACAACAACAACAACAACTGGTCAGATATAAAGTAGGAATAAATGTTAAGCAGAGCAAAGCAAGTTGTGGAGTTTCCACTGATATGTATGGGAACCAGGGCTATTTTATGGGTATATGACAATTAGCTAAGTATATCAGATTATATTGGTGCTAGGGCCTACACAGGAAGCAGGGAATCTGTGATCACTGCCTCTCGTGCTTTCTGCCAGCAATTCTGGATCCAACCCATTGAAAATCTGAGCTCAGTGTGCTGAAGCAATAAATAAGATAAAGTAAATGTTGGGAGTGATTAGAAAAGAAACTGAAATAATGCACAGCGAGTACCAAAATTATAGACTTAATTTATAATAAGTATAAATTATTACTTACTTTAGTAAGTAATATATTATTTACTTTTAATAATAAATTAAAATGGATGTGTTAGGGATACTGAAAGACTAACACATGTTCAAAGGCCTGGAGTACCATATTAAAAGGAAAACTGAAGTAACTGAAGATAAAAAACAACAAGAAGAACCATGTTAATAAAGCAAGTGTGTTAAGAACTGGCTGGGCAGCCTACTGCTGTAGACCATACTCAAGAGAAACTGAAAAACGGCTTACCACTGCCGGGCCTGGCAAGGCAGGGAGGCCAGTGCACAGTGAGAGTCTCTAAGGGTGCAGCTCTGTGGGTTGTGGCCTCTGTAGACAGTGCCCTGGAGGCTTCTGTGCACACAGTCTTCTGTCGGCTTGCTGCTGTCAGGACAAGAGGAACGAAAGAGGCATGGTTGGGGATGGGGACATCCTAGGACTAATCAGATCCTGGCCCTTCCTCTCTGCTCCCTGCTCACTGGAATGCCCCTTGCGGATCTCTCTGAGGTCCCCCAAGGCCGCTTTGGAGGCTCTGGAGAGCAGCACACGCCATGGGGTCTGTGGGGCAGGACCAGATATGCAAGCACTGTCTAGAGCCTTGGAGGGAGGCTTTGAAGAATCCTGCGGCACCTGGGATGCTCTCCTGGCACCACATAATTGCTCTCAAAAACAGCCTTTCTTTCTGTCTGACATACGAGGAATGGCTGATTCTATAGATCACTTTTACAGGTGGTTTGTCCAGGGGACCGCTCTGATAACCCATGGCTTGTTCTAGGGGTTGCTGCATACACCATCACTTGGTGTGTCATCTGGACAAAGCACACAGTCCCATTGCATGCCTGGGAAAGCAGCAAACCAGCTGTTTGGCAAGATTGGCAAGAAGAACCCTTGCTGCTCTTGCCGAGTTCACCTGGGCTGCTGCCAGTATAGTTCGCAGCACCTGTTGCTGGCTCCAGGTTGTGACAGTGACCCCTTCTGCAATTGCTGCAGCGCCCCCCAACTTTTTTTAGAGATCATTTTTTACACTGTCCAAAACAACAGCCAATGACAGCCCCTTCAAAGCATCCATTGTAGAACATTGGAGGAGCCAGTATGTATCTGTAGGTATGTGTGTGTGTTATTTTTGTATTTTGGTCCAAAGTTAGCAGCTGTGCAAGTGTACAGTTCCGCCTATCTAGCCTCTCCTGGTCAGTGCTCTGGTAAGTGATGCCAAAACAGGGAACTTCCATGTACATCGACAAAGTGGGGCTTTATTTTGCTTCCACCTGGCAGCTGTCAAATGATAAACTGTCAAGTAAAAGCAAAGCAAAGCAAAGCAAAGCAAAGCAAAGCAAAGCAAAGCAAAGCAAAACAAAACAAAAGAAGGTGGCAGCTCCTTTGCAGCAAGAGGCTTTAGGTTAAAGATGAACCTGAGAACTCTCAATGGTCTCCACCTTTTCCACTTACAAGAGCACTTACTTTTGAATCTATTCCTGCCTCCCCCCCCTGCCAAATTTTTGTAGCCCAAAGCTGGTTGAAAAGCCTGTGTCCCCATCTCAGTTTGTAATAAGACAATTAAATGGGGGTAGATAGGATTTCTGTTTAAGTCAATAGAAATGGGAGCATTTCAGAGAGGCTTCCAATAATTTATTATTGATAGTCAAATATGCAGGGTTGCTCCTTGCAGCTGTACAAAAGAAGGTTGTAAGATTGGCTTGCTTTTTCAGGGAGTCTATTTCTTCTGACAGTACTGCTTTTCATTTTGTTTATAACCATGTGTTAGGGGGTGTTTTTCTTCAGTCTGGTAAATTATTTTTATTGGATTCTACTTGGAACTCTTGAGTGATGGGAAGTTTTGAATCACATGAAAGTGTCAAAATGAACCCACAGGTTCTAATTTGGTGTTATATATGAACCTACAACTACAAACTTTGATTGAGGGGCTGCCAAACCAGGCTGAAGCTGGTTTACAAACTACATTTTGGACTAATTGTGGTTTGCTGTTATCACTGAATACACAAGCTATTGAAAAGCCGTAATTGAAGTTGCTGCTTTATGACCAGATGCCAGATGGAAGGGAAAAGCCAACAAGAAACTCTAAACCATGTTTGATTTTTCTTCTTTTGGACAAGCGTTTGTGGGTTTTGCTTATGATCTTAGAGTTAAATCCCACCTGTTGGGAAATTGTGTTTCTTTATGTGTTATGGTGTTAAAAGGTTTAAAATTTTACCATCTACTAAAATAATGCAAAGTTTAAGAAATATAAACCTTTAATAAAATAAATAAGGTATAAGCAGGTCAGTATGATTTAAAATCATTTCATAAAGTATATTTAAAGCATTACTAGAAATTACTGTTAGGCAGGCTGAGAACCTGCATGGTAGTAATTAGTGTGTCAGACTAGAATCATGGAGACCCATGTTGAAATCTGCCCTCAGCCACAAAGCTCACTGAATGCCCTTGGGCTAGTCAGACACTTTCAGAAAATACCTTGGTCAGGTGAAATCAGCATGATGAATTTTCCCTGTGTTAGCTGATACACGTGCCAGTGTATACAGTATGCATTTGTCTCCATGGCATGTTGCTGTCATTGTTGTTATGTTGCATTTATGCCCTTCCTTTCTTCCTTTTAAAAGGGACCCAAAGTGACTTAAAAGACTCTCCTCCTTTCCATTTTATCCTCACAACAACCACCACCTTGCGAGGTAGGTCAGGCGGAAAGCCTGTGTTTGCCCAAAATCTCCCAGTGAGCTTCCTGGCTGTGTGAGGACTAGAATCTGGATCTCCCAAGTCCTAATGCAACACTCAACTACTGTACCACATGTATTCCTTACCATCGCTTTGATTTTTCAGCCCTGTGATTTCTGCAGTTTTAATTTTTCTGTCAAGTGCTTTCCTAAACTAGCAGTCATTCCTTCCTCTTATTTTTGCAGAGCTTCTAGATAACGTAATAAATATTATTAGGATTACTGGCTATTTCAGCCTGACAAGAACTGCCTTTGTAGTAGCTGTGCTGAGCTGGCCCTCAGGAAATCTTGATCGTTCATAATATAAAATCTGTATATTTGATTTGCCAAACAAGAAATTTCCCTTTAACCATTTCAGAACTGGGAGAACTAAAGATCACATGGAAAAGTCGCTTATTAGAAAACGTAAAAACAATGTGCTAAAAACAAATGCAAAGGAAAATACCTGTGCTACAATAGAAGCAGCAGCAGCAGAATTTGTGTGTGCTTGAATTTCCCAAAACTGTATTGATAGAGAGCGCTCGGGATGCCAGAGCAGACTCTGTGCCGTCTGTGCGGTGCACTGGCTTCACTCTAAGGGATATTCCGCGTCACCCTTGGCCAGCAACTGCACAGGTGCATCTTGCAATGAATAAATTATGTGTGCCAGTGAACTAAGAACAAATGGCAAGAGGCACGCAGGGCTAGAGCAGTGACAGCAATCATGTCTCTTGCTGTCAGCAGAGGAGAAGGAAAAGGGCATCACCTCTCCCTCTGCCTCCTGTTTTGCCCATCTCTAATCTTCGCTAGAGTGATTTCAGGCAGCTGGAATTTTTCTTCTTAGAAAAGTCGAATGCTGCATTTCAAGGGAGACATTGACATTGCTATGCTCCCTTTTATCTCTTATTCATGTTTCATTAACACCTAATGCAACTTTGGATGCTTATAAACATACATAATAACCAGCAGCATCCATCCATCCAATCCAGCAGTGGAGCATGATTATATAACCCTTGTTTTCCAAAAGACCTCCCAGAACATCACACCTGGCTCCTTCATGGAAATTTCAGGTCAACAGAATCCTATGTAAATCAGCAAATACTCAAAACAATGATGGTTTCTTAGACTTGTCACCCCATGAAACAACACTTAACTGCATGCCTAGGTGGGCTGGGGAGCAAAGTAGTGCTTGAGATGGCAGATGGGAGGGATACAATTCTCCAGTCATCATGGATCATCTATAGTTTGAAATTACCCTGCCACACCCCTTTGGCTTTGCAGATGGGGAATTAGGTGCCCCTGCTTCACTGTGGCATAGAAGGATGAGGTGGGTCTAAGGCCTGTCCAGCTGCATTAAGGGACATGCCATTCAGCATACACGAGGCTGAACTCATCCTGCCCCTGCTCCAGAGCACTCAGCTTAGGGGGTTAGTGGCAGGCCCATGGGCTTCTCTGTGGACATAGTCATGTCCTGTGGGCAGATGGTTCCTTCTTTCATGCATCTGCAGGATCCTACCCCTCTTGGACCAAGAGAGTAATCATTTCTTTGTAAACTAAAAGAGAAAATGCTGAGGGAGATAATACCAGATGGATCACAGTGTGCTTGATCACTTGTGCGTATTCAGTTGGGAAAGCTGCGTAAAGGTTAAATAAACAGATATATAAATGTGTACTTTCATGTGGTTGTATGTGCATATAGCAAGTATATCAGTAGAAATGAATGCATTTATTTATTCTACACATATAACAGTATGACAGAAATACACAATATTAGTCTGGATTTGATATAGCCTTGTATTGGTAGTAATACTAGTAGTAATTAATAAAGGCAGCTTAAGTTCCCCTAGCCTATTGGTATCATCAGCAGAACATTTTAATTAGTACTCAGAGGAATTTTTCCTATAGCAGAGTTTAGGCTAGGACAAACAATTTCAAGGATTAAAATACATGCTGGCTGAAATTTGAGCTAGTTCATAGCTTCCGTTTCACACTTTCCCTTTCTTCCTTTCTTCACTTCTTAATTCATGCAAAGGATCACTTCCTACCACTGTTGAATCACCAAGCTATGGTTTGATTTTGCTATCTAAGCCAGCAGTCCCCTTTAAGCCGTTGCACACAGTTCTGATCTGCAACACATGCATAAGCTGCAATTTGCTGTTCACATATGATGGTGCATGCTGGTTTGTACCCGCTTTCTACAACCTGGTACCCTCTAGATTGTCGGATTGCAACTCCCATTGTGCCCAGCCAGCATGTTTCTCCTCTCTGGGGATAACAGGCATTATAGTCCAACACATTTGGAGGGCATCAAGTTGTTGGGGGGCAAACCCTGCAGGAAAAAGGGAGTGTGGAAACACAGGTGGAAGTGGCAAATGAAACAGAGGAGGGTGGGGCTCAGTCTGCCGTTCTGTTTTCTGCCAAAGTGACAGAGAGAGTAGCTTGATTTTTAGGAGCGCCATGGTGAGACATAATTCCCCACAGACCAAAGATCACTTATTTATAGTGCAAGGTAAGGATTCATAACAAAGCAGATTTTGGAATACTTGTTTTGAAATGGAAGGGGTAAAAAGAAAAGTATACTTCATAAAAAAGCTAATTTTGCCTAAAGAGAAAATAAAGGCCTGAACTGATCACTGTCCTGATGAAATGCCATGTTTATGTCGTGCTATGCTATGAAGCAAAAGTGCTTTTGTATAAAAGTGTATCTGATTTTTTTAAAGCAGAGTGGGAATAATTTCCCCATTCAAAACAATATTCAAGAGTATCAACATGTAAAAGGAAAATTAAGCACAACATGCAGAACTGTTTATTTGAATGGGAAAAATATCTGTGATGTACATAAGGCAAAATGACATTATTAAACCCCGCCTTTTGTGAAATTCCTAGATAATTTTCTGCAGATAGATGTCTTTAACCTCATCGCTTGTGTTGGACGTAACAAAGATATTCACCAAATCAAATGGAAGATATAATGTATACTACTTGCTTTCTAACATTATGACCCTTTTCTAATCATGCAAACTGTAACATCTGATGCCTTCTGATAATGAATCTCTGTGTTCTTGTTGAATAGTGCAATCCTTTAGATGTCTACTCAGAAAATCCATTGAATTCAATGGCATGATCTTGAACCAGCTAATTAAAAAACCCCACTCACTAGCCTGTTGTGAGTAATGTCTTTGCAGAAAGAAGCCTGGTAGAGCTACAAATCAAAGTCCGTGTCCAGATTTCTTATTCAGTCCCAGTGCTAGTTCACAATTTATTTGTGCAGTGTATTTTAAGGCAGATTTAGTTCTGGATGGTGATTTCTCAGTTCCTGTCATTTTAAAAGATTTTACTCTCCCCCACCCCAGGGGGATGTATCAGATTAATGAAATTAGGAAGGATTCTTCAACGACCTATTACATCCAGTGTCCCTAAATAGGCTAGACATGCACGTGGTGGGCACGTCGTGAGCGTCGCTGGCTGGAGCCAGGGGTCAGACTAGATGGCCCAGGAGACCCCCTTTTGACTCGCTCTGTTTCTGTGTTTCTAAATCTCAGACTGGAAATATTCCTTCAGGTGTTGGAGGCCAGGCTGGGCAGAACTAGAACAAGAAGAGTATGCTACCTCACCTGCATGCACATGAACACATGCAGGTCCGTGTGCACCCACATACTTGCACAGACGTACTGGCTTTGACAGGGCTCTTCATATGCAGGTAGCCCAGAGGAGTGCATGAAGATGCCAAGGGGGGCAGCATTAGGAGAGGTTTGCTGCTTCAGGTTGGGTTGAACTGCTCTACTCTGGCAGGCTCACTCTGGCTACAAAATTCCAGCTTGAACAGAACTCTCCAAAGCTATTACTAGGAGTAATTTAGAAAACATCCAGGTGAAGAGGGTTTAGAATGGCTAGACACCGACTAGAAATGCTTCTCTACATGCCTTTACAACCTATGTCTGAAAAGGGAGCATCTACAGTAAACACACATGCATGGATGCACACACACATATGTCCTCTAGGTGTACAGTTGTGGTCCATTGTCCACTGAAGTAAAAAGGGACTAAATGTTGCCTCTTGAAAGCAAAACCCTGTGGCAACTATGCACATTAAGGTCTCGCACATGTGTTACTCAACATACTTCCCTACGTGTATCAGGTTTGTTGCTAACTTTTGCCTCTGGAAGAATAATATAATAACAAGTGCCACTGACTTCCCTTGATGCCTGTCCGACTCTGTGTGTTGTGATCTGGGTAACATGTCTGGGAGCTATTCTGCACTGGTTAATGGACTCCTGGGACTCAGGAGATTCAGGTTTCCATTCAGCTGTGAAGCTCAGTGGGTGATTTTGGGCCAGACTCTCAGCCTAACCTACCTCATAGAGTTGTTATTTTGAGGATGAAATAAAGGAGAACCTTGCAAGCCACTGTAGGTTCCCTGAAAGATGAAGAAAGGTGAGGTGCAAATGTAGTGTAATGTAATAATCAACATCTCTGTAGATTGCTTAGAGAGCAGATTTTTTTATTGTCACTCTATGTTCTAGAGGTGCAAAATGAGAGCAGCAAGTAGCATAAGGTTTCAAAGTATTAAGTCCTAAATTATTCTGTTTACCAATTTCTAAAACCATTGGCATCTTTTTGCATACCCACTTCTTCTCAGGCTTCCAAAAGTTGATTCCTGTTACTTATCTCATAGCTGAGAAAACCTAATAAACAGCGTCAGGGGTGCAAGATCTGAGAGCTTCTCAGATGGGCCCAGCTGAGTGTCTGGTACTTTGCTTGGTCCTCCTGCTATGATGCACTGTGGATATTTAGAGTACCTCAAATACACCACTCATGTGAGAGTTGAATAAGCCAACCAGCTCCAGTGGAGCACTTGGAAGCTATCAAAGCAGAACTGTGCAATGAAGTACTTGCTAATGGTATAGAAGTGATCCAAGAGAGTTCAGATTTAGATTTTGACAGGTTAGGATTTGCTTCATATCTGGGGAAAATCCAAGAAGCACAGATAAATAATGTTTTGAGACAAGTGTAGTCATAATATTTGGAGGAGAGGGTTGCCCTCTTCAAAACGTTCCTCCCAGAGTGGCTGGTGGTTCTGACACATTTTGATCCTTGGCTCCTTCAGGGGTGTGTGTGTGTTTGAATTAGAATATACAGATATATAGTAAATGAACTCAAGGGGTTCTGAAATTAAAAGGACAATATAAACCAGCTAGATACAGCCGTAAGACAGGCCAGCATATGCAGAGAAAAGTCACAAATCAGCTGCTCAAGTCTGCATAAATTAACCTGCCCATGAGAAAAAAAGTCCAGATGTAGCCATTTGAATGTCCCAAGGAAAGACACTCTAATGCTGCCATGAAAAAGGCTGTGCTTCTTGTCTTTCTGAGCACGATCAAATATTTAGCTGTCTTGTCTTAATAGCTCTTAATTGTTGTGGAGTGGGGAGGTGTTTCATGAGAAAGAGGGTGATGGTTTCCAATAAAAATACTACTTTAAGTTCCCAGAATGTCCAGAAGTATAGTGTTGGTCAGTTAATTGAGGAAGTGGCTTCATCACATTTCTCTGGATATGGAAGAACGCTTAAGTTCTGAGCAAAGAAGCCGTGGTGGGCCAGAATCTGAAGGGGCTTCATACAGCTGCATCAAAAGCTGTCCTCATACAAATGGTTCTTCTTTCTAACTGGTTTTATCCAAGGGTAAAACCTTTTTCCAGGAGTAACTGCTGCAGGGGTAGGAATAAGGGTGGTGAATGAGGGCTGCCAGTTCCCTGCTCATCCCCTAGAAAGTTGTGATATGTTGAATTTAAAAGGTCTTGACCCCTTTGAATACTGTCAGGCTCAAAATGTGAATTACACCATTCTTTTGCTAGCATTCCCCACTCACTAGGGTAGGTGGAATACAGTGTTAATTAGCACTTTGCAGGGGTTTGTGCCTGAAAGAACGGGGTTCCTCTGCCTCGTGGACTGCATCAGGACAAGACCTATCAATCCCTGCAAAATGGCGCACGTGGCTGTGCTTTTCTGTCCCTCCCAATTCAGGGGCATGAAGTCCATTGTCCTCTGCTGCTGTTGTTTTGCAGCATATTGCCTTTAAAACCCAGGGCAGGATCCAGTCTGTTGCTGTGATCCAGTGCATTCCATTGCACCAGCTGAGCACGAGTACAACTAGAGTTAGTCCTTCCTATTGGAAACTCCTGGCAGCATCCTTCCAGGGTTTCAGGAAGAATTGTTCTAGCTCTTCCTGGAGATGCCAGGAATTAAGCTTGGGACCTCCCACGTGCAAACCAACCACCGAGCAACAGATCCTCCCATAACTTCCACAACTGGACTGGCATCTCCAGGAAGAGCTAGAACAATTCTTCCTGAAACCCTGGAAGGATGCTGCCAGCCAGTGCTGAGAATACCAGACTAGATGGACCAGTGCTCTGATTCAATAGAAAGCACCTTTCTCTGTTCCAAAATACTGTCGGATCCTTTTTTCAAAAAGTGCACATAAAGAAGAAAGAGACAAAGTGAACACAGCAGTTAGCAGGAATGTAGGACCCAGTGGGGTTAGCTATGCATTACAGAAGAAATACATCTTTAGATGCTCTCCATAACCCAAGAGCTAATGGCAGCCCTGAAAACCTTCTTATCTTTGGCAAAACATTCCTGTAGCTTTAATAAAACAGATTTGTAAATGCCGTGAACAGGTCAGTAGGTCTGTTATGAAACAATAGGCACGGTGCAAAACTTGCTTTCATTTATGTTCTTGGCATCTATCTTATTTTGTACATGGAACAAGTTAGAAATTCATATGCCGGTTACCTTGGCCCCCACCCTACCAAGGTTCTTAGTAAAGATGTTTATGTGCAGGTTTTGTATAGAAGCTTTAAATTAACTTTTTCTTATTACTTCCCTAAACTTTGATTTATTTTGTTTTGGCACTGCTGGCAAAACATGCAAGGCAAGAGTGAATGCAGAAGGTGTCCTTATTTCCTGTAGCTGTTACATTAAAGAGGAATCAAAGATATTTCCAGTTTAATTTATGCTAATTACATAGAATGTGCACGTTCCTTATTTTGCTTGCCTCTTATTAATTTATCATTTGACTGCTGCATTTCTAAACAACCTAAACTATTTCTGTCGTATGTAACTTAAAAATAAATTTGTAGCAATAAAGATAGATAGATAGATAGATAAATAAATAAAGATAAATTTGGAAGGTAGTTATTCTGGAGCCACACAGTCTCTTGCATGCCCAGTAGAGACGAACGGGCCAGCTGGATGAACTTTCAGATTGCTCCATAGTAGGAAAGAAAACAGAATTGAGAGCATTTTATGCCACAGCAATGGACAGCAGCAATCAGCTTGTTTATGCAGACTTGCTTATCAGGAAGTTATTCATTTTTTCCTCTCCTGCCCCCTTCTTTTGATTTAGGAGCTTGTTCATGCATTAACATCTGACTTGTGAACACATTTCCAATAGCTTGGTAGTAAGAAGTAATGAATCACTTCTTGTTTGGTTTTATGTCTCCTGATCTCAATCTACCTGGATGCAACAATCTACATCTGCCGCCTTCCCCAGACTGCCACCTCCAAGGTTTGGAAGGAGGCAACAAGGAGAAGGGCCTTTTCTCTGATGGCCCCCATTTATGCAATGGTTTCCCCACAGGGGCCAACACTGTTATCTTTTAGGACAATGTTAAGACTGCCTTCTAATTCCAGGTATTTAATAGCACAGTATGGGACATGCCAGCTGTTTTAACAGGTCTTGTTTTTATTGTATGCTGCATTTTATGCTGTCTCTGTAGTTTTAGTGTTGTTCCTTTGTATTGTTTTGTATGTTTATAAATGGTTGTTAAGCCCCCAGAAAGCTGACACTATTGGGTATAGAAATGGAATTAATAACAATAGCAAATTTACTGAAGTTCTGTTGTATTTCATTGTTTTAAACATGAAAATTGTGAAGGCACCCCAAGTTCCATTCCTGAGAACGTTTTTCAGTCAAATTTGTATGTAAGTCAGATCGTGTACATACAGGGCATATTTAGTATGAAGTAACTAAAATGTTTGTCTTTCTATGCAAATAAAACACTTAAGAAACACTTCCATATATACTAAAACATCTTAAACAAAGTACAGTACTGTAACACCAATTACAGAAGGCAACACTAACTTCATGGGACCTAAAACATACTGGCTCAGGTACACTCAAGCTAATGAGCAACCAATACCATGGAACATTTTCATGAGCATAATAAACTAGTTCCCACGTTCATTACTACAAACAATTGGTCTTTAACTTGAATTTTTAAATTAATAGGCTTTATGTCAGTTTGCTCATAAGTACAGATGTTCGTAATGTGGACGTTCGTAACCTGGATACTCATCGTATTTAAACAAGATTTTGACTAATGAGGGGAGTGGGGAGAGTTGAACCCATGCTTTTGGAGCCCACCTGGGATGGTCATAGTTTGTCCTGTCTGCTTGCTGATGTCCTTCCCACGGACTGCCTGCTCTTGGGCTGCTCCGTGCATTCTGAAGCGAAATGTGATCTGCACTGCTGATTACCTCATTTCTGTTTTGGTGTGATTGGTGTAACTTTTTAAAGCAATGTTGCTTCAATGAAGTTTTTCTCAGGAAATGTATTCCTTCTAGTCCTCTAGAGAAGTCTGTTTTACATTCATGTTGCATTCAGTTAAACATGTCTTTGCATTTAACCATCATGCTAAAAATGCAAATATAAAATGCAGGACTGTGCTTGAGTGGGGACAGAGAGTTTGCAGGACTGGAGCAGATGGGAAGGAGGAGTTGTCTTCTCCTCTTGTTGTCTTCTGAGGCTCCAGTGACCATCTTTAAAATTACTATTTGCTTTGGGAGCAGATCCTCCATTCATATATTTACTGGCATGCCTGGGTTTCTCTGTATTCTAGGGCAACTGAGTGTAAGCTATAGGCATGGTGTGATTCCCACCATATTCAAACCTATCTTCTCTTCCAAAAATGCTACTGTGACATACAGAGCTCTCACATCTGGCTTTAAATCAGCACTTTTTCACCCTGTCTGCAAATACTGCCAAACATCCTAGTTAACCAATTAATTTCTTAAAGATCTATTGATTATGGTGAGGTTAAGCATACCTAACTTTGTGAGGACTGTGTCTATTTGTATGATGACAAAGTGGAAGCTGTTTGAAACAACCACCTGCATGGTGGTTTTTCCTGTAAATTTTGCAATGGGTGGTACCATTGCAGTAACACCAGTGAAGTGGCCATATATTGGTGAGGTGGGAGGAGCTGTTTGTGGTTTGTGTCACAACCATAATAGGAAGACCACCCCTACAGTTCATTAATTTCCTTGGATAGTGCCTCCTTTTACTGTGTTTTGCACGACAGCCTTGTCTTTTCTGTGCTGTCTCTTCGGTAAGCAGTAGAGTTATTCATGAGAGGGGGGGCGGAGCGAGAGAGATTGGTCAAAGAATTCCAAGAAAAGTAGCTGTCACAAACTTTGTCATGGGAACTGCGCAAGAAAAGGCATAAAAATCAGCAATGACATTGCAACAGGCATCAAACAAAACATATGAATAAGCTGGCAGAGAATTTGAACCCGCAAATTCTTGTATTATGCTATGCTAAAGAGGAGAACCTGTCACTGTCCAGACTAGCCGAGCTTCCAGCATGGTTGTGTAATACAGCTCATTTAGCACCCAGTCTACAATCTTTTTAGTATCTTTTTTATTTTCTGAGACATGTTCATGTTAAGGTCTTCTAGGGTGTAGATTTATTAATGTTTTGACAGAAAACATCCTACAATTCCCACCATTCCTCTGCCAGCCATTGGAGTTGCAGGACTTTTCCCCACCTGTACAATTGCACATTTGGTGTTTGTAGATCTGTGGTATAAACATTTTTGCTGCTGGTGGTTTTATTCCTTCTCTCCCTGTTTTTATAGTGTGCTTGGTGTGTTGTATTTGCCTTTCTACTTTCTGTCTTTTGGACTACAACTTCCAGCTTTTGAACTGTGTTATAGTATTGCTTGATATTATCAGTGCAGATAAAAGATGCATAATACTGTGAGCCTAAAAATGGCAGCATTTCGCAAGGTAACTCCAGTTCCACTCCAGAAAATATGGGATATGGTCACGGCTGTATCAAGGCCACGATGGACTCTGGGCCTAGTCCTCTGCAGTGGGATGATCCTGTGCTCCCAGTACTGGACTCACACGTGATCCACAGAGGGAGAGGGAGGGGCCAAAGTTTCTATGTACAACAATCATGCAAAAACATTTACTACATATTTTAGAGAAAACTATTTTCTGTGCTTTCCTGAAAACAAAAGACTAGCATCTCATAGATGTCAGAGGCTTACTTTGCTTGGCCTGCTACTTACCGAGGCCAAGCAAATGTTTCCCAGTTCTCTCTGGATGACTTTGGGCAAACTACATACCACTCAGTCTAACCTACCTCGCTGACTTATTGTGAGGATAAAAATGTGAAAATCTTTTAACTCCCAGAGGAAAGACACACCATAAATGTAACAAGCATACTAGGCCTTCTTAGTGTGTGTAATTGCCCGCACATTGAATATTTGAATACAGAAATTATTTTTTTTCCATTTAAGGTTTTTTTTATTGTCATTGTAAGTAGTCCTGTCTTCCCAGATGGCAATTTAAAAATATGTTTTGCACTGGAATATTTTATGTTGTAATCCACTTTGAGCATGAAAAATAGATAGTAACATCAACATAAAGTTAAACTAGTTTGTCAGTCATTTTCATTTGCTTGGTTTGCAGTTGTATGCCCCCTAACTTGATGACTTGCATGTACATTTCTGCAATTGGATTTGAGCTTAATCCAATCCAATCTTAATCTTGTGTTTCCATTTATGTATTTACCAGTGGGAACAAAAAATAGAAATGTATATTTAGTATCTATAAGTAAAATGTTTGTTCAGTTCTATAACAAACAGCTAAATTGAGCATGTAGCCAATTACTTTCTGTCTTTGTGATATATTGGGAAGCTGGTGCTCATGGGAGAGGTAGTTCTGAAAGCTGCTGCAATTAGGGGTGGGGTTTGGCAGAAGAGGAAGGGAACAACAGGGGCTGACAGGTACAAGGAGGAACATTGGCTCAGAAAAATGATCTGGGTCCTCCGGAAGAAGCTAAATCCATTCTGAGTTGATCAAAGTGCATTTACCCTGTCTGTAGAAATATTATACTGTACACTGAATTGTGGATTACACCTCTTGGGGAACTATTATTGTATGGCACATGTACCATCCAACTTAAATGATGGAAATAAGTGCAGGATGTTCCTTCAGGCTTGTTGGATAACTGTTGTTTGGATAAGATTATTATTGTGGCCCGAGGATATTAACAGGGTGTGCAAAGAAATGCAGCCAATATATTTCACCTTTGCTTGCTTTGGCAAGTAAATTCTAGCTGAGCCAGGGTCCGGAAGGTGATGAATGCTTCACTAACAGAGGGAGTCATTTCAGTGGCCCCGAAGGACAGAAATGTGAGGTTGATTGTTCCTAGAACCAAGCAAATTTTCCATTTATCAGATGACCTCAGATTTTCTAGTTTGGGAAAATGTGCACTGCAGCTTGGTAGATGATGAAGTCCAGATATCCCTGGATTACAGAAAGAGTTTTGATTCTGGATCTACGTCAGTCTGACTTTCGGATTTGTTTTGGGAATGAACTGTCTTCTGTTGCCCCTTTGGAATTGTTCACCAAGAGTGACAAAGAGGCAAGTAGCTCTGTTAGTTCTCCTGGACCAGCTTTCATTACTACTGACCTTGGTATCCTTCTGGGCCACCTACATAGGATGGAACTTGGTGGCACAGTGCTTCAGCATTTCTGTTCCTACGTGGCAGATGAAATCTGGAAAGTGCTGCTGGGAAGTTTGAACTCTTGAAAATGGATGCATTGTGTGGTTTAAGGTTGATTTAATGATAAAAGTTATTGAAATACTAGCAATTCCTAGGCTTCCAGATCTGGACAAAGCATACATCATCCCTGTGTATTCTTATTATTATTTATTACATTTCTATACCACCTGAAGCTGAAGCTCTCTATCAGGCACAGAACTTTTAAATAGTTACTAGTGTATTTCAAGGGTTTGGAAATGTGCAAGCTGAAGATTTACAACACCCAGTTTAAGAGGTTTTAACTTGTCCAAAATGAATTATTTGCACTTTCACTATTCAGGAAAAACTACGATAAACAAATCACACTGGAAAATGCACCAGGTTCTATAATTGTACGAGATTGTTTCTTAACTTTGTCTGTTCCTCACATAGCAATCAGGCTATCATAGTTCTTGAACACTGAAAGACTAACTGCTTATATAAGCATACTCAGAATTAGAAATTGCTGCTAATATGGTATTTATGTTAAATAGCCTCTTGATGTCCAAAATGGAGGCGGGAAACTAGGTCACATAAGATGTATTAAAAGCAGAGATTGAGAATTATGACATTTTTATATCCAAGACTGTGTGAATTATCAGAAATTGTAGTTTGCTATCATAGTAACAGAAATGTTCCCTTCTTGGGTTTTTTTGTGTGTTACAATATTTAATGTATGATTGATGACCATTCATTCTCTTGCACTGATTCTGTGATGTGAATAGAAGAGCATTGTTGGTGGCTAATGGCATGTATGACATTGGAGAATGTACAGACGAAGGAATGTTTGATATTTTGGTTGATGCCACTAAATCCAGTAATGTTGGCTAGAATAGAAGCCATTATCTGATATCTGCCTTTGATGTATTCTTTCTTTTCTACTTTACTGGATTGTACTCAAGGTTAGTCCTAGAGCAGATCTATTAAATGGCATGCAAGTTAGAGTAACACTGGATACAGTTCAATGTCTATGTTGAGTGGCATGATGCTGCTTCTGGTGAATAGGTGCTTCAGCTCTGAAGTTGTCTGTAATCTTAGTTACGGGTGCAGGTTCTTTGTGAGATCATTATTGTCCAAGACAGCTTGTACATCATTAATGATACATCATGCAGATTTCAGCTGAGAACAACTGTAATTAATCAAAGAAGAAATTCTGTCATTATCCTTACAGGGCCTGTGTTATAGGGATCCTCCCAGACTGTCACTTCAGTTTTGTCAATCTGACATTGACTTTTCTGTTTGAGAATTATAGGTCCAAAAATGCCAGTTGTAAAATCTTCATAAGTTCATCTTTGAAGAGTACCTGGCAAGTACTATTTGGAATATTTAAATATGCATGATGATTTCCAGGGTTGCAGACACAAAGTGGTGTTCACAAAGTTGTATGATGTGTTCCAGAAAGTGGATTGATTGTGTGGATCTGCACTGCCATTCCTGGACTCAAGATGGACTAAGGCTTAGTCTGCCCGGAGTGCAGCTATTGCAAAAATATGGCATATGCATGAACTTGACTTACTAAGAAATCTTCTTCCAAGCCAAATATGAGTATGAGCTGGCATGCTGTGGAACTGTGTAAGTGCAGAGGGCAGTGTCATTTAACAGAATGTATAAACTGCCCTTTTGTCTTAACTATCCCATTTTATACTGATTGGTTGCTTGATGGATTGATTGCAGTAATTGCTGATTAGAGAAAGTGTGAAAGCTTGGTGACAGAGCAGGCTGTGGCATTATCAGGGATGATATTCCTGTTGGGTTTATCTAATTTTAGTGTTGACTGTTAGTGCATAGTTTCGGCCACGATAATTGTTCACATGGAACACATTCTGAGAGATTGTCTATGGAGTGTGTGCATCTTTCTTTCTTTTGAAGGAAAAGTTGTCAATGGAGGTTGGTAACTAGGGTGCTGGTAACATAAAGGCTGAGGACAGAATCTACAAAGCCAGATATGTTTAATCTGTTAGACCCCAGTGCTAAAGCCCCTTTAAGAATGTGAAGCATGTATTCTTTGCTATGTAATACTAGGGGGTTGTTTGACTTAATTCCTTTGGTTATAATTTGATGTTGTGTATATTCGATGGAAAATATATTTGTCTTTATATGGGTAATAATGGTTGAATACAATTTCATAAATGAGATGATCTGAATTTGACCAATTTGGGGAATCTTTCAACAGTCATAGGAACTACCAAGAAAATTTCAGTTATTGCAAGATTGCTAACTGAGGAAACCATCAGTCCTTGGACATAAAACCAGAACTGTAGGAGAGGAAAATAACGACACAATAGCACAGGAGAACTTTGTCCCTATGCCACAGATTGTATTATCAGGTCACGTAGCCATATTATGGCCTTTTCCTGCTGTTTACATGGGTAAAACTAATTCAGAAATTTGCTCTTCATCCATCCCAATGCAAACTGACCTGGTCTGTACTTCCTGGACTAATGTGCAGGTCAAAACCTAATTATCCTTTAGATCTCATACTTTTTTGAATTTTGCGATGCAGTTCTCTGCTCAGAAATGTACCAAAAGGCATTTAAAAGTGAATGTTGTAGGATAAAATATATTCTACAAATTAATGGGCAAATTAAGATATACATGTATAAATGCAAATGGGTTCAGAGCAGATGTGTTCAGAAATGCTTGTGTAAATATGTATTTATATAAAAACGATCATGTGATTTTTTTTAAATGCATAGATTAATGTAGAACCAGGATAGAAAGGATGTATGAATGAACATAGGTGAAAGTGTCATGAGACAGGAATAGATTGATTAATACATCAGTACAGGCTTTGTCAGGGTAAGCTTTGGTGTGGGGTTTAAATATGCAGCATTGGGGTTATGCTCTCCTTGCCCTTTGTGGATATGGGTTTTGTTTGATCGCATGTAACTTCTGACCACTTGTTCCTGCAGCAGCTGTTCCATATACCAAACACAGAGAAAGGAACAGGACACGATCCCTAATGTTGCGTCCTGAGGGATACCAAAGAGGTTCCAGGGCAGTGCCTGTGGCCCCCACAGTGTCCTCAAGGCCAGGCTGTCATGCCCCCTCAAGCCACCGCGCCCGCTCTCAAAGTGAAAAGAGTGACTCCTCCATTCAGTTTTATAGTGTGGGGAACTCCTCCCTGCTAAAAAGTGGCTGGGAAGGAGGTGACACCTCCCTTATTCCAAGAACTCTTGGGCTAACACAGTGCTTGATGGAGATGAACACTTCCCTTCTCTAGAAGAGGTTTGGCAGGGATGCTTTCCCCTCCCTACCCAAGTCAGTGGATCAACTTGTATATTGGCTTAAATAAGGACAAGGGGAAATTCTTGGTGCTGAAAAACAGCTGAACGTCCATCCCCCACCAATGACCTTGATTTTTCAAGCCACTTTTTTTTTTTTTAAGAGGAAGGACTTTTTCCCCTTCCCATTTAAGCTAATCAAAGGAAGGAAGAGACAGAGACAGAAGGATAGAAAAGAAGGCAGAATCAGAGAGGGAGGGAGGAGTCACTGTGAAAAAATGAAAGTGATAGACTGGACTAGGGGGAGTAGCACAGATGGAGGGTGCACAATCAGAGAGAGAGAGAGAGAGATTGAGAATGAGAACTGGGGTGCTCCCTTCATTTCTATGATTGGTCGCACCCCATCCCTTACAACCAAATTGTGGTTGTGCCCAGGGGACTTTCAAAATGCCAAATGTGCTTCCAGGCCTGTAAAGGTTGGAGACCCCTGCTTTAAGAGAACACTCAAGAACACATTCCTAGGTTGAATTGTTCACTGGTGGTAGTCTTAGGAATCAGCCATCCAGGTATAAACCAAGCAATATCTGCATGGTAGAAGGTAGCATTACCAGCCATGAAAGCCAGCAACTTGTCTCCAGATATCAATCATGAGGGTAGCAATAAAGGCAACTTCCTTTGTGCAGTGCTGGCCTTTCTCCTGGAGGTTCATCCCCTCCTCAGACAAAGAAGATTTTGGGCAGAAGGTATGACAGTCTGCTAGTGCTGAAACAGTGATGAACTAGAAATATGGAAAGAAGGGGGAACGAGGAATTGGAAAGCCTGAAATTTAAAATAATTGACTATAAATTATGCCATAGAGCTATGTTTTTGCCATCCTTTCCTTCAAGAACATGACAGGTAGTAGATAATTGTATCAGGAAGCTGAAACCTTTGGAAGGGAGTGGAATATGGGTGAAATCATCATAATTTGGCCAACATCCTTTGTCACTTTCCCAATTTCTGCAATATACACTCTGGCACTAGGAGTCAGTCAAAAAACCAAACTGCTGAAAGTAACAAGAGCCATTTAAGAGCAGTGACCCATGACCTTATCACTGGGCAGCTAGACCTTCAGGCTAAAGAAGATGGGAGAAGAGAAACTTTGGTTTCATTTCCCCTTTCTTTGTGAAGGAGGAATCTGCAAAATTACTTCTCTATGTAGTTAATGCAAGCAAAATGATGTTTTAGTCCCCCGGTAATTATTTTCATATGGCTTTCTCCTCTTCATATGAAACCCTATTCTCAAAACTAACATTCCAGAACTAATATTGTTTCTTCAGAACTATGATTAAGAATGCACATGTGTTCTAAAGAAAAAGAAGTAATGCATGATTATCAGCCTTTCCACCCATTGTGTTCCTGTCTAAACTTGAAAAAGTTATTTTTGATAAGATATCACATAATGCTGCTTTTGTCTATCAAGCAGTATTTCTCTCTTTGTTACACTTTACTCCTACTTCACTCCCATCCCCCATACTTCCATCCTGCTCTTTTCTCTAATTACACTCCATATTACATAGCATGTTGATGTTTTGTTGCATTTGGGCAAGAACTTTGGACAAGATATTTGTTACAGTAGGCCAGTTTGATGCAGAAGTGAGTTAGCAGTTACAAGTGTCACAGGAAACCACTTGAAAATATAAAGAGACTCAGTGTGGTGTAGTGGTCCTCATTCTGCCATGAAACACACTGGGTGACTTTGGGCCAGTTACTGACTCTCAGCCTAACAGAGTTATCGTGAAGGAAAATGATGTAGGAATTGGGCCTACTCCTCCTATAATACAGCCTTCAGAGGCTGTTGACTTGGATTCTGATTCGGAAGTGGAGAGGATCTAGAATCAACAGCTGATCTGCCAAGGCCAAGCCACCCAGAGATAAGCCAGGCACTCTGCAGAAAACCTTAGAGGACAAGCTGATATGGAAGAGGACTGATGCAACATCATTGGCCCGATTATATGGTGTCAGGTTAAGAGGGTAGACCAGTTGAGAAGCCTCAGATGCGATTGGCCCTGAAGCAGGAGGATCCACCTTGAAGATGTGGATCTTTCCAGTATGGAAAGGAGCAGGGGTATTCAGTTTAAAATCAACTTCTTATCATTAAGCCACACTTCCCTAATGGCCAGTATTCTAAATTTACATATTAACTTCTGCAGTGCTCTTCTTTTGTACTACTAAGCCAGGCTAGCTGGTCATCCTCAACATAATCAAGACTTCAGTCTGAAAGCTTAGTCCTAATCTGCCTGGAGGGAGGGGTAAAAGAATGGCTGTAACAGTGAAAAGCAGGAGAGAAGGTGGATATAATTGTAACAAGTAAATTAAGAAGGTGCCTCTTGTTTAGTAAGTATCTGAGGCAGAATAAATGGCCATTGGACTGCCCCCGGAAAAATGTCATTTGAGATTCTTCATACTGCCTGTGTGTGAAGACCCCTCCCTCCAGGAAGAACTATTTGCACTGGGGACATGAAAGAAGACTTCCAGGTGTGGTAGGGCACTCCAAACAAACAGATTATTCTGTACAAACAACTGCCACAAAGAATAGCTAGACTGCCCTGTTTTGTTCACCTAGAGTTGTTCTTAGGTTGCAGACCAAAGTATCCTATTTCTTTCTTTTAAAAAAAAAAAACTGACAGATTATCAGAATTCAGTGCATTCTGGATTGGAACGTGAGAGGCGTGAAACCAAACTGTAGACCCATACATTCTGCCTTTTGAGGGGTAGGTGCATGATAATTGTATTCATTAATCATTGGCCAATATGGCATCTGAGCTGTAGTTAGTTTACTTTCACTGAAACAAATGAAGACACCCATCACTTACTGGTCATGCACTTACTAAATTCATATATACTTCATTTACTGAATGTACAAAACAAAGATAAATGGTGGAAGATAGATGAATTTGGAATCAATAAGAAGGGACAATGTAATGATAATTTTGTAATATGTATTAATGTTCCAAAGATGATGACTACAGCTGCTGTTTAAAAATATGAAATCTACTTGGATACACACAGGCTTGGCATTTGAGTAACCCCCTTGTATTGGTCATCACAGTCTGACATGTCTGATGACTTGAAAGAGCTCTTTAGGTCATCTCACTACTGTATTGCTGCTTTATGTATTTAGGCTTGCTGCTCATCACTTACTTTTGTTTGACTACACTTGTTAGTATGATACACAAATTGATGTGTATCAGCTTCCAGCTCAGAATTAGAAAATTAAATATTCAGTATCAATCACCAGTACATTGAAGTATGCTACCTGTCTCCTTTGTGCTAACACATTTTTAGAAGCACTGAGATCTAATTTCCCTGGTTCTGCTGTGTTCCCGGGGTGGATATGGAAGATCAATTTGAGGCACAATCCTATGCAAGTTGAGAGAGAAAAAAGCCTACAACTCCCATCATGCTCCAGCTAGCCCCAGCTCACCCTTGGGATTGCTAGGCCTTTTTTCCTTTCTAAATTTGCATAGGATCAAGCCCGTACTTTGTGTTGGTAGCCTCCTGGAATGCTTTCGTGGTGGCTGCAGGCCAGGTCTTCTGTGGTGCCTAGATGCATGACAAAGTGATTTTAATCATGCCCCCGTAACCAACTAATAGGGGCATCATTTTAGCTTTCAGGGCAGAAGAAGGGAACCTTTAGAAATGACCAATGCCTTGCTACTTTATATTGTTGTCCATATTTAGTTCACTATACACTGAATTATGAGTGCACAGTTCACCATTACCTTGTACATTGTTTTGGACTGTGATGATTGTTTGAGAGGAAGTTGAAATCAAATCATCTTCTCCTCTGAATTCTTTTAGATCATATTTTGTTATTCTGCAGGACCCATTCACAGAATTTTTGGACTTTCCAAAATTCTGCATTCCCAAACTGGCAAATTTCTTCATAAGCAGGGAGGAAAGAAATTATGGTTTTAAAATGTCAAATGTGGAGAAAAGGGAAAGAAAGAAATTCATCCATGCAGGGAGATGGCTTTTTAAGGACTAAGCACTTAAGTCTGGGTCTAGAATGTATATTCAGACTTGTGTGTGATGTTAATTTAGCACAATTACCTGTTGTTTCTGATAGGCTTTTCAGGGCTGGCTACATCACAGGCAAGTATAACATGGTCCTCTCTGGGCATTGAAGATGGGTGAGAATTTTTTTGGTTCATTGTTTGACCAGAACTTACTAAAATGTGCAAATGCCTTCAAAAACTGGATGGAGAGAAATTTATAAACCAAAACTGATTTATTCGTTCAGTTCTTCCCATTCCCTACTTTACTGATGGTTTGCTGCTTTAATTAATTAACTAGTTAGACAACGTAGAAAACTAACTTTTCCCACCTTACTGTGCTGAAGTCAATAATTGTTTTTTATGATACTGTAACAGGTGGCTTGGCTGACTTGCTATGAAGTAATGGAACGCTTGCAGCACACATTACTGATATTAATCCATGAGGAGCTGTGGGGACTAAATGTCTCCACATGTTTGGCTTAGAAGAATAGCATGGGAGTCCTGTGATGGAAAGGCAGGCAGAGTTCTCTTCTCATGGGTGAATGCCCAGTTGCAGAAGAAGGCAACCCTTTCCCCAAACTTCAGCATGAGAAAATATTACAACGAAAGGCTTCATAATACTTAGCTACTTGCAGCAAAATCCTATACAAAGAAGTAAGTCTCTTTGGGTTCACTGGGACAGATTCAGATAACTATATTTAGAGTTGCACCTTAGTTGAGTGGGGACCAGGGGCAGAACTTCAGTAACTGAGGAAATAGTTGAGGTGTGTACAATTATTTGTGGTGTAAGTAGTGTGTATAGAGAGAAGTTTTCTTTTTTCTCTGTCAGTGTTGCAACCCAGGATGAAATTGAGCAATAGGATATCTGAAGTAGACAAAAAGAAGTACTTGTTTCCACAGTGTGTAGTTAAACTATAGAATTCATTCCACAAGTTGAAGGCCACCAATGGACCGCTTTAAAAGTGGAGGAGATAACTTTTTGGAGGATATAGTCAGGGCTTTTTTTGTCATAGAACGCACCAGAACGGCGTTCCGGCACCTTTTTTCCAATGGATTTTACGAAGTTATTTTGGATCGCCTGTCGGCGTAGCAGGTCAGCAGCAAACATCATTAACATAGTGCCTGCGGCTGCTTTTGTGTCCGCGCTGCCCGGCTTGGGACGCTGCTTAGCTTGGGATTGGTGTGTGTGGTTGTGCACTGAGTGCTTACTGCCAGCTATGAGTTCCGGCACCTTTTTTTTTTTTTTTTTTACAAAAAAAAGCACTGGATATAGTTATCAATAGCTACAAGTCATGATGGATGAATCATAGAGTGCTTGCCTCTAAATACCAGTAGGTGGCACAAAACAGAATTGGGAAAGGAAAATTGCCATTGTATGGAGTCTGGTTGACCACAGCAGAAACAGACTAGATAAGCCTTTAGACCCTTGTAACTTGCTTTGAAATGAGTTCTTTGAATGTGAGCTTTAACTTGTTTGAAAATCCATTTTATAAGGCTGTAATACGCTAATCCTATATTAGTACACTGGTTCTCAGACGATATGCCAAATGAAGGTAGCACCTCATATATTTTGTCAAAGTAAAGTTTTGTACATGAAAGCAAATGCCACAGCATGAGGTGCATACAGAATATTTTTGTTAACTTTACTAGCCAAAAGTAACATAACTACAGTAACACATCCTTCACCGCCAAAATCATTCTGAAGATTAGGTTTTACTCTGGTTTCACAAGGGATTCACAGGTAATGCAAGCTGGAAGGAGCTTCAAAATGGCAGCTATTCCTTTAGTTGCTACACTGTAGATATAGTTCCCTCAGGAAAATGCATAAAGGAATGGACTGTCATTGTCATTTGAGATTCCAAGCAAGCTGGGATATGGATAGTGACAATGGTGAACTGGTGATAATGAAAGGGAAATTGTGAAAGTTGTCAGCCACTGATTGGTCCAAAAAGTTTTGGATGGGCTTGTAATAGTATATGAAGTATATATCATCAAATATACATGATGCCATCACAATAGCAGCTATCACCCCTTAAGATATTCATAAAAAATGTAAAAGCTCTGCATTTTCTAATACATTTTATTAAATGTATAATTAATCTGTGGAACTTGCTGATGTAGGATATTAATTATTGAAGTAAACAGTATAGTGCGTTATAGAAATTAGATATTTTGCATGAATATGGAGGTTTCTTTTACACTTGTTGAGGGGAAACAAAAATAAGGTGGCCAGTCTTCATGATATGAAGTGGATTGTAGTTCCTAATCTGGTTATTGAAGAAAAATTACTTTGGAAGCATAGTAATTGTGAAGTCCACAAGCGAATGACATCAGAGTGACTGCAGACTTGTAAGGGCCAGTCCATATGACCCCTTCTGCATGCAGCTCTTGCTAAAAAAACAAAAACAAACAAACCCCTCTTCAGCATGTATGCCGAATTTGAGCCGCATGTTTCCCACAGCTATGTGATGACATCTGCACAGATTAACTCTCAGCAAACCATCTCAATTGCTTCTAACAGGCCAATGTGCACAGAAGTCTGCATGCAAAGAAAATGGTCACATGACCCCCTCAGGATGCACAGCTGGGGCTGGATCTCTGCAGGCTGCACATTTTCTGGCAGCAGCTGCACACTGAGGGGGCCCTTTGTATTATTTCTGTTTCTCTCATTTCAAGTGCGAAAAACTCCAGCAAAAAGTCCTCTGCTTATAAGTTATGAGGTTCATGGACATTGTTAGCGAGATAGCTTTATCCAGTAAGAACCACCATAGTAGCACAGATCAAGCTATTAGCATCAGACAGGGATTCTTACTGGGGATTTGGTTCCGTTGATGGGATTTTTTAAACATTTGGAATGACATGAGTAATAAATGCATTGCAGAGATATATCTTTTGGAAACTTTGACTTACAAAAATACAAAAACATCCACATGATGACAATTGTCCCTTGAGATCAAACAGTGTTGTTAGTTTTCTTAGCTAATGTGCTGCTTCTGAAATTGTCTGGTCATTTTTAAACTATAAAAAACTCAAATTTATACTTTTTAATTTTTTAACCAAACTAAATACATTTTCCTTTAGTCCAAGGGTGGGCAACTTGATTCCCTCCAGATATCCAAGTAACAGCTCCCATCCTCTCTGGCTTGAATGGCAAATGATTGGGAATTACGGACATTCCGTAATGGACATTCCAAATATCTGTAGGGAACCAGATTGCCTTTCTTTGCTCTAGAGCTACAAGCAATTCCTCACATGAGCCTCAAATATCAACATAGGGTAATTCCCAAATATTTAAATCCAGAGGAAGAATACAATAGAGCAAAAACTGGTTTGCTAATTAGAAAATCAGAATCACTTAGCATTCGGACATATATAAAGAAGGCATTTCTAAAGCAAGCAATATGGCAAATGCTTGCCCTAAGAATGGCACAAGGGACAAGGCACATGGTGCTAATTACCTACTTTCTAAAATGTTGTGTCAGTCCATTCCAAAGTGTCCAGAATGCTATCAGCCATATGCTTGCTAGGCCATCTGAGGTATGGCACAGTGCCAGTCAGGCTGTGCCTCTCATAAGCATCTAGCAGAAAGAAAGAGAGGTTTTCTTAGCACTATCTCTTTTTTTAAAAACCCTAAAATTCAGGGTTAACACAGGGTGGACACATATCTGGTTGATTTAAAGTTTATCAATGAATATTATCCATAACACCAAGAAACAGAAGGTTGTGAGAAACCAGTTACAGAACTGTTTGGTAATTTGAGGGTTCCATTCCTGCTACTAGTGAAGGTAACTAGATGGGCAAGTAGCTTCTGTCTAAAAACAAATGAATTGCATTTACATAAAGAGAAACTTACAGCAAAGTGACAGACAATATACAAACACTTTATGGACAGGAGTTAAAAGCCTTGTATGACAAACACAGAATAGTCATTAAACAAATGGGGGGGGGGGGGTTTGCTGATGTCTCAAAATGAAATTCCAGTCCTAAATGAAAGCCAGATTTTCAAGCCATTATAGCCCATTTGGGCATTGTGTTTCCCTGGCTAAGAGTTTCCCAGACTAGGATGGCATAACTGAGAATGCAAGATTGTACATTATATATTTTCAAGACATGTTGCCAATAAAATGAAAGCCCTGTTCAGGCGGTGGACTGCTGACAGCAAATGCTGTGTAGGGAGATGGGGCCATCCATGCTGGCCCTACTCCCATACCTGGAAGAAACCTCTAGCTCTCCCATGCATGCTCTTGTGTACCTTTTTTCCCCTCTTTTGGCTACATAAAGATTGGCATGTGCCTAGAATATGAGACGCTGAGTAAAATATATAAATTCCACAGTTTATTTTAAAATGTGTGGAGAAACATTCTTCCATAAGGTGCTGAAATCACATGGGAGAGGGACTTGTGCCAGCAGAGGATGGTGCCATAGTCCAGAAAAGGACTTACCTGCATTTCACTCTCTTTCCCCCTGCTCTTCTCTCTGTCTCTCCCTCTCTCTTCTCGCTTTCTCCTTTTGCCCCTTTGCCCACTGGCCTGTAAGAGGAAGCCATGGCTGATTTTCGAATTAGGCTAAGGGCTGCATTCAGCCCTAGGGTTATAGGTTGCCTACCCCCAAACCCATTATAAAAGAATGGCAGCATCTTCTAGTGAATTTAATGGTCTTGCATTCCATATCAGTTCAACCAGGGGTGGGGAATTCTTGGCCCATGGGGCTTCCTATCCAGTCTACAGGCTTCTTCCACAGATCTTGCCCTTTCTTCTTTAGACCCCACACTAAACCTCTACTCTTATCTCCAATCACTGATCATAAATAAGAGCTGGGATTTACTGGGATTTCACTTTTCGTGCTGAGAATTGAAGAAAAGCAGCCTTTTTTCGACGCCATGCAGAAATCTCTCTCTTATATCTGATAACTTTAAAGGCATTTAAAATTTAAAGAGGATTTAAAGACATTTAAACTTTAAATACCGCGATCTTTACCTTTAAATTTAAAAGGTATTTAAAAGACCTTTAAAATTTAAAGGTTAAGCACAGCAGTTAAACCAGCCCTATATGGAGAAACTTGTGCTACTGGATGTTACTTCCAAGTAGACATCTATAGAACAGAGCTGTGAGTTTTCTGCAAACAGGCTGCCACACCAGGCTTGCTCCTAATATTGTGTGGTTAGGAGGAAGCATCCCACCTGGCATAACAACACCCGGCCCTACCTATTTGATTATTCTGTCCCCAGCATCTGGCTCCTTTCCCTGCTGGCATGTAGGCCTGAAGCTCTTCCCAAGCTGAAATGAGGGTCCAGGCTTGATCCGGTTGCCCCACCCCTAAATTAAAGAGTCCATTCTTGGGTTGGGAACTGGAAAAACTTAAAGCAGAATCCAGCTTAAGGGTTCTGAAAATCAGGGATGCACAAAATATCCATTGGCTACATGTCACTTTTAAAGTGCCTCTAAGAAAAGTCATTGGTGGTAAAAGACAACCGGTTGTGGGGTAATGGATAAAGTGCTGGACTGGGACTCAGATAATCTGGCTTCTAGTCCCCATTCAGCCATGAAGCTTACTGGGCCATTTTAAGCCAGTCATGGATACTCAGCCTAACCTACCATACAGGGTTGGTGTGAGAATAAAATGGAGAGGAGGAAGAACTTGGAAGCCTCCTTTGGTTCCTTGAAGGAACAAAGGTAGGATGTAAATATAACAGCACATAAATACATTTGTGCAAATAAGCACAGAGCCATTTCCTGGTATAACTGATCCAGGACAAATTAGCTGTTTGCAATGGGAAAGAGGAGTTGATTTTCAGCAGAAAAATAGCATTGTAGGGAAATGTGATATGATTGTGATCTGGAGAATGCCAAGCCTGCAACTGCTACATTTCCTTTTACAATAGAAAAGGTTTTTAATATGTCTTATTTTGACTCTATGTGAAATAAAAAACAGAAGTGGTTAAAGAGTAAAGACAGGTTGAATAAATAAATATTAAAGATTGACAAAATCACAGTACCAGTAATCAGAATCAGGGTAGTGTTTCTGTGAGTAAGTCCCACTGAACTCAGTGAGACTTACTTGTGAGGAGGAGGGCAGTGTAGCAAGACATACTGGATTGCAGTCCAGTCCAGTACTCTTTCCCTAATCATTCCTTTTGTTGTAAAGAAAAAAAGCTTACATTTAATAAATAAGTTAATATAGAGCTCACCCACACTGAAGAACACAAGGTACATGGAAAATGGAAACAGGCTTATTTGGGTAAAACAGTTGGGTTTCTTCCTTTTTTGCTTGGATATAAAGGCAGTAGCTAAATGAACAAATCTCTAAAACATTTCATTTATTTCTAGATTTAGACCCCACCTTTTCACTACAAATAAAACATGAAGCGACTATCAGCAGCAAGATACAAGATAAAATACAAAATTAAAATATAAAAGCAAATTGGTTAAAAACACATCAGGAAAGAAGAAACAAAGAGTACCAACTTGTCAACATTACTTCAGTAAATAGATTAAAAGCTAAAAATCCATCTGAATAAAAACACTTTTGTCTCCTGTCAGATGAATTGGCCTCCAGAGCAGCCACCTAGAGGCCTTTCTTGCTTTTTTGACAAAAGTGCCCCAAGTACAGTGGGACAGACAAAGGGTCACTCTTAAAAACATATGAGGGAATGCTTGGTCCACCTTTTTCTTCATGCCTTACGTTTCTGTGGAAACACAACAATATAGTCTTTAAAGAACAGGTATATTTGGAAAACAATTTTCCCTCTTCACATTCTGAATTCTTGGGGAGGGATGCAAATGTTTACTGGAAATACTCTTGCTACTTGCTTCTTCCCCAAATGCTCCCTGAGAAGAAGAAGCAAGCATTTCTTTTAGCAGGAGCAAAAACTGGGACCTCCGGGGTTTAAAAGGGGGTGGGGGGGAGACTACAAACAGGCCCAAAGAATGAACATGATCACAAGCAATATCCAAGCTTCCCAGTGACACTGCTCTCCTTTTATGAACAAAAAAAGCTTTCTGTCCAACCTCAACAGTGCAGCGCTATAAAGCCAGCAGGGGATACCCATGCAGTTCCATGGCAGTGGCACATGGGTGGGTGACCTCACAGATAATAGAACACTGTAAGAAAAACCATTCTGACTTTAACCCTATTTCTTGCTCTAGTCTCTCATGACAAAACAGTAGACTGGCAGCCCTGAGACCCTGCCAAAATCGGCATGGGACATCAGGACTGGGGAAAGGCCCTATGTGCCTTCTAGTGTTGCTAATCCACAGGATGTTGAAGAACCTGCCACTTCCATAAATGCAACCAGGCAGAGCTGGGGTGGAACTCAGCCCCTTTTTCTTCACACCTCTTTCCTAGGACCCTCAAACTTCCCCCATCACTTTTTCCTCAGTTTCTCTTTCACTTGCACCTTCATTCTCCCGGAAATTTGGGCCTTAATCCTGCTGCAGCCATCCCCCACTGATTAGTGACTTCCCAAGATTCCTGTTTTCTTCCAGTCCTAATTATCTGTTTTCTCATTTTCTGCTTCTTCTGGTGAAGCATTTATAAAATGATTTAATTGGAAAGCATGCAGTGCTAGATGTATTTTGGTATTTTACAAAGCAGCTCTTCAGCAAGTAGGGCCAGCCCTACCATTAGGCAGATTAGTTAGCAGCTTTAGGCAGCTGATTTGGGGTGCCATCAGGAGCGGCATATTGTTCCTTAATGGATTACTCTTGTTTATTCCCAGGAAAAGCATTTGCATCTTCTGCCTCATGTGCCAAAATAATTTGGTCCAGCTTAGGTACTATGTACTCTTTGACTTGTATGGGGCAAAGTTTGCCAATTGCTACTCTGATTCAGGTAGCAAAATGTCTTGGCCTAGTCTTGTCCGCAAGAGTAACTTAGGTGCATAGAGGTTTACTCAGATAGTTGGTGTCTCCTCTGTTTGAAACTACTATTCCAGGATCCTGGCTGTGGTCTGCAGATGGAATATTTGCTTATTCAAGGACAGCTGGGTTCTTTGGTTCATCACTAGATCTATCATCTGGCCCCACTTTATTTGTTCTGAATTATGAATCTTGTTGTATGTTAGCTGATCTATTACTTAAGAGCGTTATTTGGTTTATTTTATGCTTATTTTTTAAACTTTGGGGGAGAAGTTCACCTTTGTACCAGGGAACTCTTTGTGTTTGCAGTGTTGTTTCTACCTCACATAATGACCTGGTTCTCACATAATGCTATCCCATGGGTTATTTAACCTGTGGTTATTTTGTGGTGTGTTCCCCTACCCAGGGTTTGTTTGGCAGATGATTAAACAAATGTCCATTTGTTTTCTGAATCCCAAGGTTATTTCCCTCCTCCTTCATCCATTTCCTCTTTGCATCCATAACAACTTTGCAGAGATCTAATACTGTTATGTAGAGCAGCTGTTTGTTTTTACCATTCTTGTCAGCCAGTTTTGTAGCAGGGTGAAGCATCTCACAAAGAATCCATGGTTTGGGGACGTATATAATGACAACTCATGGTTTAAACGACCCAGAGTTCACAGTCATCAAAACACCAGAGTTCATCTGGATTGTTTATGACAGAGGTGTCCAACATGCAGCTCATGGGCCGCATGCAGCCCAGGATGACTATGAATGCATCCCCACGTAAAATTGTAGACTTATTAAAAATATTGAGGGTTTTTTTGCAATTTTTGGGGATAACTCGATTGTGTAGTTCTCAAGCATGAACTTCATAGACAGTGTGTTGTAATGTCACATAAAATGAATGTATGTATGTGCTCGCTATTTGTACGCATGGCAGTGGCAGATATCATAAAAATTATGCACAGCCTTTTTTTTTTTTTTTTGCTCATTAGCTTCTGTTAGTGTTTGTATATTTAATGTGCGGCCCAAAACAATTTTTCTTCATCCAGTGTGGCCCAGAGAAGCCAAAAGGTTGGACACCCCTGGTTTATGACTAACAAATCATACCTTGTTGGTGTATTTGAATATCACAACAGCCCAGAAATTCACAACCCATGGGTTAAGAAACCATGGGTTAGTGTTATGTCTGAACAAGACCAATGCCTTTTTCTTTTCAGCTTTCCCTCAACACTTCATCCAACATTTCTGGATGGTAATTTCAGCTAAGGCAGATCTTTCCAAGGTCCCCCTAAGGGTTGGTTTCTTTTTTTAATTTGAAGGCTCTGGGGAACTGTGGGCAAGCCTTGGGAACAATGCAGTCCTTGATCTTGTACATTCTGGATTTTTAACACTATTTATTCTTATATCAAACCCAAAACTGTTGATCAGCTGTGAAAGAACCTGAGTTTAAGCAGGCTTTTCTTTTTAATCAACTTCTTTCACTTGCATCTTCTGACTGTTCCCAATCATATATTTTCCTAAGGAGCGACAATTGCAAAAAAAAAAAAAAAAAAAAAAAATTTGTCAAAAAAAAAAAAAAAATTTACTTTCACAAATAACAAATTTTCCTAAGGAGAAAAAAATAAAAAAAAAAAAAAAAAAAAAAAGCTCTTGTCATCATGTCAAATAGCATTTCCTCTCACCTGGTAGGCATTTGGTGATATCTGTAAAGCATCACATAGTACAGTGTTAATGAATAAGGTTTAAATCCCAAGGTAGATTTAACTTATTAGGCTAAAGTGGGTATGTTGAGTAGGAAATCAGAATCTCTTGGCATTAAATCATAAAAGCAACAGCAGTACTTCTAAATGGAGTTCAGAGGCAAACTCTGTTTTTCCAGGATCATACAAGGACCGGGGTTCATACAAATGCAACTACTCCGTTTTATGCAGTTTCAAAGTATCTACATTTGTTGTCAATTTGCTAGCCTGCCCCAATCTGCAGCTTTTCCAGACAGACCATGTGTGTTTTGCAACCATCTCAGGATCTCCTCTTTTTAAAAATCTGTACCATTCACAATCTGCAGAAGGTTCCAACCCTATGCTGACATGCACCAATCAATATTATGCAAGGTGGCAAAAGGCAAAGACCTGTGCAAAACCAATTAGATAACTTATGCTGATTAGAGTTTTCCATTCAAGCTGAGGTAGACAACTAGCTTCTGCCTAGTTACAAGATAATAGCAATTATGCCAAGAAAACCTAAGAGCAAGCAGGCAGGGGAAATGCAGCTCCTTCATTGTAAGGTCCTGGTCAGGTAAAAAGGTGCAACAGACTTCTTGCTGTGTGGAACACGGACTATCCCTAAAGCCTTTGCTGTCCTTTTATAAACAAAAGCTAGAATTCCAAGCCACTGTGGCTAGACTGTTAAGCTAAGCAAACATAATGGTCAATGGGAGTTTGGTTCATCACAAACAATTGTTCATTTTAGAATGGCAGTTTGGTTATTTTTGACAGTGTGATCATCTGTGTAGGATAATGTCTTCTCTGCTCAATTTCCAATAACATGGTAGGGGAAAATATAGTTAAGATGCTGCTGAATGAAACTTTTGAACAGAATTGGCAAAGCTATAGATGTACAATGAATGTTAAACTGAGAAACATTTTATGTGCGAATTAACTGAAATGCATGGGAGATATCATGATCATATTTTCTTCAAAGATTTATTTAGTGAGACAGGCTCTCACTTGTCTATTGAGGAAGACATGTAAGTGGGGGATTCAGCCATGGTGGGAGAGGAAGGATAATTTCCAACTGGAATCTGTTGCTGTGCTTTGCTTTCCTTAATTGCAGTACTTTTTCCTCCTGAAGAATTTTGTGCATAGAGAACTCTGGCTGTTTTTAGTTGCCACTTCATGATGCACTGAGGGTCAAAAGGCAATGTTGTAGTTATATGCTGTTTAACAAGGATTTTTCATTATTACTGGGGTTCTGTAATTATGGCATATGAAAATAATGAGGCCTCTGTAAGATTTCAAATGACAATTGAGGGAAGTATATGAATGAAGAATCCTAACACTGGTTATAGTTGGGCACAGTGACTCTAGTTCTCATCAGTTCCACCACTGATGATCTGTTCTTGGTATGGACACAACAGCGCATCCACAGAGCTCACGCCAAAAATGGATTGATATTCACTGTGAATATGTGAAATGATGTACACTGGGGTAAAAACAAAAATCCCAGCCTTGCGCATAAGCTGATGGAATCTGAGCTAGCAGTGACTGACCAAGAAAGAGATCGTGGAGTTGTGGTGGACAGGTCAATGCAAATATCAACTCATTAAGAAAGGAATTGGAAATAGAACTGCCAATGTCATACTTCCTTTACACAAATCTATGTGGTGGCTGTACTTAGACTACTGTGTGCAGTTCTAGTTGCCACACCTAAAAAAAGATATTGTAGTGTTGGGAAAATTGCAGAAGAGGACAGTTTAAAAGATCAAGGGGCTAGAACAACTTCTCTGTGAGGAAATATTACAACATCTGGGGTTGTTCAGCTTAGGAAAAAGGCAAGTAAGCAGCGGCATGATAGAAGTGTACAGAGTTACACTTGCTGCTCTGCTCTTACATAGATACACATCTGATGCTAGAACTGAGCTAACTGCAGAGAGATTTGGGACAGTTAAAATGAAATATTTCACCCAATACATAGTTGAATTATACAATACACCTTCACAAGATGATTTGAGGCGCACCAATTTGAACTGTTTTAAAAGAGGATTGGGCAAATTCATGGAGGATAAAGCTATCGGTGACTACTAGTCCTGATGGCAATTTGTTGCCTCCAGTATCAGAGGCAGTGGGCCTACATGCATCAGTTGCTGGGGAACCTGGGTGGGAGACTATTGTCCCATTCATGCAGCTGGTTGGCCACTATTTGAGCAGAAGGCTGGACTAGATGGACCCTTGTCCTGATCTTATATGGCTCTTCTCATGGAATTATTTCATTTGAAGAAGCTTATTTATTTATTGGACTGGAACTCTGGAGACCCAGGTTCTGGTCCTCACTCAGCCATGAAGCTCAGTGGGTGACTTTGGGATGGTTGATGAATCTCAGCCTAACCTGCCTCACAGAATTGTTATGAGGGTGAAACGGAGAGGAGGATTATGTCAGCCACCTCAGGTTCCTTGTAAGGCAGGACAGAAATTTTAATGAATGAGTGGATCTGCTGGCAGACCATCTTCCCTTATTTGTATCCAGCTGATAGTTAGGTTCATTGAAGTAGCCCTTGCAGGCCATTCCAAAGTCGGCTGAATGTTGCCACACGATACCTTAGTGGTGAAACTTTTCAGTAGCACTTATCCATTCCCTGGAAAACCCTCCCCTTTGTAGTTCAAGAGGCAGGGAATGTGGCATGTTTCAAATGTTCCTTGTATTGCAAGTATTGTTTCTCATATTGCTGTATACTATAGCGTAATTTGAATTGTTTTAATAATGTATTTTGATTTGATTTTAATATTATCAATATAATATTTAATATATTGATTTTAATTATCTGTGAACCAATTAAGGATTTCACTATCTTAAGCACTATAGAAGTAACACAAATCAATAAATCATTCGGGTCTGTACTCAACCTTTCTACCACAAAATAACACTCAAGGTGGCTTGCAGAGGCAATTAAAATTGCAATAAACAAATAAGGGTTGCAAAATGAGAGCAGCACCCCATGCAATAAGCCCACTTACAGGCCAAAGCCTTCTTGAATTAAGTGGACTTCACCTGTATGTCGGAAGAACGGCAGAAAGGAAGCCTAGTGTTGCCTTCCTGAGAAGGAGCTGCACAGCCTGAGGGCAGCCACCAAAAAGGCCCTTCCTCATGTGGTTACCAAATGAGCCTCTGCAGTCTGGTATTTCCTGGACCTCCTCCCTCTATTGTGCATGCCAGTCTGTTCCCTCTAGTAAGATTAAAAGAATTCCATATGTACACACCTATGGATCTCTGACCAGGCACTTGACTCTTTTAGTGAGCTCTCTGTTGTGCAAACTTGAAGGCACTTTTCAGAATATAGTTCTGTAATAACTCAACAATGTTTACACATATACAACTTTGCGAAAGAATATGTCCTCACAAACAGGGAAAGCTGTTTTTTTTTTTAAAGACGATGAGGTAGAAATATCAAGTTGTGTCTCTCTCTGTTCTTTGATTGCATTTTCTTTTTTTCTTTTGCTTAAAATTCTTTCTTGAAGCCTCCCGATATGCTACAGCATCTGACCTCAGTTCCAAACTGCACAGAAATCTGCTGCATCTTGCTTCTATTAGGTTTCCTTTAAAGAAACCTCTTTGTATAGAAAGTGGGGGTGGGGAAGGAAACCTAATCAGTTTGTTTAAAACATAAAATTGGGGGAAGCACATGAACTAGGTGATTAGAACAAAATTTGCCATGCAGGGTTTTTGTTTTGTTTTGTTTTTGTTTTGTTTTGTTTCTAAACAAATGAAGGGAACTGTAAAAAAAAAAATGAAAAATAAACCCCTCTTAATGCAGACTCTTCTCTCTCAGGATAAAATGGAATTAAAATATTGTCAATAAATTGTGTGAGAGCGACTGTATCAGTCTGTGCATTGATAGTCTGTGCATGCAGGATAAGAGCATTGACTGCCTGCTAATCTATTCCCAGATGGAGGTGGATGCAGACGAGAAGCGCCATCGCACACGGTCCAAAGGTGTTCGAGGTACGTCTCTTGCTTCACTAAATCACTCAAGGCCCCTGCTCAGGGTGACCTTCATCCTCCAGAATCTCTTTGCATGATTCATTCTGACCCTTGCTTTTTTACACAGCCTTTTTTGGCAATTTTCAGCAGGAGAGGGGGGTACTTGTAATAGATGATAAATTTTTATATATTTTCCATCTCTCTGCAGTTCCCGTGGAACCAGCCATACAAGAGCTGTTCAGGTTAGTGCACTGAGTGTAAAATGTATCCCCATTAGCAATTTAGAAAATTCATGCCTTTTAATGGGTATAATGCACTTTCAAGTTCATTGGTGGCTTGCTCATGCCCTGCTGCATTGATGAAATTAATTCCCCTGGGATTTGCTAATAAAAAGCATCCCCTCCCCCCTTTTCCCTTCAGTTATTTGATTTCTCTTTTTCTGTCTTTGTTGCCCTCCATCTCTATAATACCTACCGCCTGCTTTTACTATAATCTCTGTGCAGCACAGCGGCACCAATATAATTAATTCCTTCTTTTTTACAGCTGCCCTACCCCTGGCTGTGATGGCAGCGGTCATGTTAGTGGCAAATACGCAAGACACAGAAGGTAATGTGTGAGTCACTGTACATGCATATGTGCCTGCAAGGGACAGAAGAGATCTAGAAAGCAAGTTAGCTGACATGATTCTGCTAATAACCTAGTCATTGTTGTTGGGGAATTAATAGCGTACACAAAAAACTGTTGTGTACTCGTATTCCTCTTCTCTCTCTTCTGGCACCTAATTGCAGTGTCACTTTGTGACAACTTCCCAGTCATTAATTTTTCTATCCCACAAAACTGCAGTGTAAATTGAAATTGAACAAAAGTGCGAGCAAAGAGATGTCACTGTGCCTCTTTCCTAATTCTGTATTCAAACTCATCACTATTAGGCATATTAATCACATATAGAGGGGAAAGTCTCCAAACATTGCAAATGGTAGAATACTGTTTTCCTGAGGAAGTGTCCTTTTCCTTTTCATCTTTCTTCAGGTAGGGTATGCAGTCATGTGTGGCCAGTTAAAGTGTGACCTTATTGACATTTTTGTGCTAGTATGACTTATGTCATTTAATAACATTCATAAATAGAGTAACAGCTTGATGTTTTGAGCACAGAGAGTCCAACTATGTGGTTAGATTCAAAGGGGAAACTCTAGGTTAGATCAGTGATCATAAGTCTGAGATCTATATCTGTAGATCTGTATATCAGAGATCCACTGTAATTCATAGACTATGGTGAGTGACATGATATCTGGTAATGATATGCCAGCTGTTTCTTTTTAATTAATATATGGTTGCATTGTTTGGACATATTTCAGTGAAGTCATTTATATAGTATATATTTCTGTATAGCTCGAAGTATCTGAGGCTGCCTAATTTTGGAAGCTAAGCAGGATCAGGCCTGGATAGAATCTGGATGGGAGACTTGAGTTCTGCTTTGATCAGGAGGTTGGAGCCAATGACCTTCTAGCCTCTTCCAACTGCATGATTCCATGAGTAACCTTTTGTTTCTGTAGGTGAAATGGAGGTGCAATGACATGGTTTCACAGGGAGATGGATATATATCTAATACACATCCAAAATGCTCCTTTGCTGTCTGTGCAACTCTGTTTAGCACACAAGTGCCAAATCCAGGTGATAAGAAGCAGCCAGTAGGTGCCCCCAGACACCACATTGTATGGAGGATAGTTACAGAAGCAAATAAATCCTAAAACTGGGACACAGTGCATTGTCTTAAAGCATGGTTAGGATATCATGCCATTGTGGGCAGATACCATGCACAAACGGGGATGTTTAGGGAATTCCTCTTCCAAAAGAATGCTTAAACAATACTCTACTGTTCTGTTTTCTTTTTCCAGTTCTTTTAAAGCTTCTCAGTGCATCCATACTTGGTTTTCAGCACTTATGTTGTTCACCCCATTGTTGCCTTAACAATATGTACAGTATGTGCATGCAGTGATAAAACATTGCAAGAAAGCAATGTACATGTGGTTGCATCAATATTCCCTCTGTGTGTGCTTTACCAGCATGGAGGAGTATGTTGATCTTGATACAGTCATATGTAACATCAAATCAAGCTTGCTTTTTTGGAATGTCTGTATCAATATACACACATGTATTTGGAGCTAGGAGGTAGTGTTTGGAATGTACAAGAAGAAACAGAAGGCTGCAGCAAACTCCAATCCTAGACTCTACTCCTAGAATTAGTTTAAATTCCCCAACTTAAATTGATCCTTAGAGAGATGGGCCTCAGGGCAAAATAAAAAAGGACACAATCCTATGCATGGTTAGACCAAAAACAAAACAAAACCCTACAATTCCCACCATAGTCAGCTGGGGGCATGCTAGGGGGTGATAGGATTCTGTACATGCATAACATTGCCCTATTAGAGCAACAATAAAGAAACAGAATGATAGAATTGCCCAGAAGTCTTTAGCTATAGGGTGGTATAGAAATAAATAAATAAATAAATAAATAATTCTCCATGGATGAATTAGGGGGTCCATGGGTTCACACGATCCAGGCCTATGATTTTAAGATAGTTGCGCCAGGCACTGGTAGAAAATCCCTTAAGTACTGGCCATTTTGGTGAGTAGGGCTCATAGGAACTGCAATTCAAAATGCCAGGAAAGCTATAGGTCACCTCTTTCTGCTGTAGAATATGTGGCAAGCACACAGTCGTGTGAATGTAAATCCCACTGAATTCAAGAGGAAAGGTTAGAGAAAATAGGTTGTAGTTTTGATATGGAACCATGAATTATGAAGTCATTAAACACCTTAATAATAAAGTCTGAGTAACTGGCAGAACAGAAGTAAGTTAAGTGTGTGTTTTCAATATTTATGTACAGGTTAGCCATCATAGAGGAACTTATATTCTACCAAGTTTCCAGATAATGTCCAAGTATGTCAACATCTGGATCCAACCCAGTGTATTCTAATGTTTCATTAATATGTTATTATGTTATATCAACTACGACTAAAAGCATAAATATGCATTCAGGCATCAGATTTAGTACTTTTGAAATTAAGAACCTGGGTATGGTAAGTCTTAACTGTGAGAGAGTTCATATGTTTCTTTGTAGCCAGATTGTATGAGACACTCCACCAGAGTTTAGGGATAACGTCTGAGTCCCTGATGGTGTGGGCATCTGATTCCAGCCCAGGCTCTTTCTGCAGTTGTCATGGCACTGGTCTTTCTGATCCCTTGCAGGGCACAGAATTGCAATGCAAGAGGCTTTGATTTTTAAAAAGGGGTTGAACAGCTGATACTACCTTAAGCTTATGTCATAAGGTTGTCCCTATACCGAGCTCTGTGCTGTGGTTCCTAGGCAAAACAATGTGTACCTGGCAGTCTGAGATGACTTATGCTTATAGAATAGACTACAAGTGTGGGTGATTTATGTTTCCTTTAAGCTAAGAATACAGGTAGGTTTTCACTGATCTGTTTCCCATGTGAATTTCTGCTGAAATGGGTTATTTTCAAAAAAGAGAAATTCTGTCCCCATTAAAAGAAGAAGAAAAAAAATCAATGTTGATGTTTTTCAGGCTTGCTTGATGTCATTCCCTTCTCCCTCACACACAACGTCAGTGTGTTCCTTTCTCATTGGGGTGTTAACCACATGGACACGGATAGCCAATCAGGCATCACATCTCTAAATCCTGTTTTACTTTTTAATGACCTCACTGAGGACATTGCATAGTCACATGAGTTATGCAACCTAACTGGAATCATGGAGTGAATGGGGTTTCATCACAAAGCTATTTAGCCCGTGCAAATTGCTATGTGATGACATAATTGAGGATAGGGGTAATTAATTGACAGTGAAACATGAAAGTGCTGAAAACGGATGGGAAGAGATATTTCTAGATGCTGTCAAAAATGTTCATGAAAGTAGTTCAGTAGTTTTGGCTCAGCTCTACAGGTTATGGCTTGATGCCAACTTTTTCTATGGAAGGAACTAACATGAAACTCAATTTTCCTCCTGTTCCCTTCTGTTTGCAGCCAATATGTGCCCTGAAAACTTGCTCCTGACATTTGGTGACATATGCAATGGTGTTAAGATATGGTGCAGGGAAGTACAAATTTAGGAGAGAGTTGAAAGAATTATCATTCTATTTCCCCTTAAATAAATGGAGGAGCAGTTTAGACGCCAAGTCTATATATCATAAATGAATGGTTTTAATGCTTTAGTGATTATTTTTTCAAAGCCAATAATATTTATATTTTAGAAGTATATCAAAGCCTATGCATCAAACAATCACAAAAATGGGAAGAATGTTTTTTCTAAAAAGAGGTGAAGTTGAAAAAAATGTTTTTCCACTACACTATACTCACATATGGACATATAGTATCCATTTAGCTGATTTGCTATAGTCTATTAGTCTATAGTACTATTTCAAAGATTTAAATAATTGGATTCATTAGCAGAGGAAAATATAATTTTACTTAACTCTTCCAGATTTTGATTCCAAATTGGATATTTTTCTCCATGCAAAATGCATGCAGTGATAAATGTGCAGCGTCTTTCCTCTGACAAACTCCAGGATCAAGCTAGTGGTTGAATTACAGTATAATAAGGTTTTTATTAAAATTGCCTTTTTAAAGTGCAGTTCTGTACTTTAATGTAATTCAAATATAGTTTCCAAAGATCTGAATTTTTTGAAAAAGTAGTATCTGTTCATGAAGGAGAAGAAATGGGGATATGCATGTTCCCACATTTAGGAGGCCATGGTTGACATTAGGTTCACTTTCAGATGTGAATTCCTTATTTTGCTTTCATGACATGATCCTGCTATGTCAATACATGAACAGACTGAATCTTGGAGCTGTTAATTAAATGAAAATTTAAGGACGTTTCACCAGGCAATTTGGAAAAGTATCAATTTTTTTTCAGGCTGTTAACAAATTCTTAACACCCCAATTATCAGTTATGTCCATGGAACAGACCTCTTATTAATATGACTGGAAAGGAAGCTTTCAGTTGACACTCCCGATGTAATTTATTTTTAAGGAGTATTTTCTTTTTTAATCAATACATTATATATACAGAGATCTTTGTTTTAAATTCTGTCAAGCATTTATGGTAGACAGAAACAGTACAATTTCAAATGAAGTGAAACAATACAGTGTTTGCATTCATAAGAATTTGTGCCTGTAACAGATTTTCTTCATATTCCACTTCTAATGTAAGGTTATAATCTCTTTATTTTTTTCTATCAAAGTCCACCTCTTTCTTACAAAGAAATCCTGCAATCCTGCATAAAGAATATGTTTCCTGACACTGAACTCAACTTTTCTTTAAAGCTATGCTTAGGATTTTCAACTAGAATGGGTAGACAGACGAATATGTGGTTACGAAAACATACTCCCAGTGCTCTTTATAGCAAATCTTTGTATTAGTATCTATAACGGGGTAGCCAGGGTCTTTCAGCTCAAGTTGATCACTAAAAATTATTTAGACATACTAAATATGGGTACATTATTGCCAGTTTTGTCTCCTGCTGGCACTTCTACACATGTCCATTCCAACCCCCATCCAACTTTGCATTTCTTGAACACCACACGTTCCACTTCTAAATGCTAGCATGCTATCTCCCAGTCAGTCTGGTGATCTCCAGATGTTTTGGACTATTATTCCAATCATCTTTGGACTATTTGGACTATTACACCTGGCATTCTGGCCAGGGCTGGTGTATGTTACAGTCCACAACATCTGGAGGGTGACAATTTGAGGAAGCCCATGGTCGCTTCCAGCCCATGCTATCTTCTTCCAATTCTTAGTATATGTGCTGCTGAAATAAGTACCTTCTCCTGTACTCTAGTAAGCCTCATTGTCCTTGGGGTTTCCATAGGCTGCTTTGCAGATGTTGCAGCTTCTTTCTCCTTCTAACCTTCTTGACTCTGCTGTAAGCCTGAGACAAAGGATGAAGAACAGCTGTCTTTGACCTCTTCAGATAATCATCTGGATGAAAAGCATCCTTTCTCTTTCTGTCATGTGTAAACGAGCCCTCAAGTTTTGTGTTGCTTCTTCATCCTTCCTCTTTTTGCATGAGCAGAGAGTGAGTGAAAGAGCACCTGCCTTCACTTCAGACCAAACTGTGTTTCCAGTGGTGTACAAAACTGGGAGAAAGGGAATTTTCCTTTCATTCACTTAACACTAGAACTAGAAATCATCAAAGAATTAGTTTGAGATTCAGGACAAGCAAAATTAATGTTTTTCACAGAATGTTCTGCCTTAATACTAATGGCCACCAGCTGATCTCATGGAGGCTCAGGCTACAATGGCTATGTACTACCTCCAGGACTGGAAGTTGCTTGCTTCTGAACGCCTCCTACTGGGTAACAACCGTGCAAGCAGGGTGATGGGCTCATATCCTGCTCATGGGCTTCCTGAATGCATCTGGTTGGCCACTGTGGATGACAGGCTCTTGGCATAAAATGAGAATCAATATGATCAGACTTAGCTCTTGCAGCAAATAGCAGGGAGAATTGTTCAGATCACAGTGTAAAGGGAAAAGTTAACCATTCATTATGTGTTCCCCTGCCTTGGCTACTTGAGTGAGAGGTCGTACAACATATAGTGTGGCCCTTAGCCCTTTAGTTTGCAAACTTGATTCTAGTGCCTATTTCATTTTGCCATTTTGTGAGCCAGGCATTGCTTCACATTAGGGAGACAGACTGCACCTACATAGCAAACCATTGCTTAACATAATGAAAATGAGCCCTGGCAAGACTTAGATGCATGTCATCTCCTCCCTTCTTCCTCTGGAATGGTTGCAAGGAGTTGCTTGGAAGCTTTTCTTTCCAGGTTAATCATTTCTTTCAGTTTTCTGAATCCTACACTCCAGTCACTGTTACCTAAGATTGTTTTAAAAAGCCAGCTTTGCCCCCCATGTTTTGATGTTGTCTGGTTTCCAAGAAGCCATAATTTTGATTAATCACAGTATGCCAAATTCAGGCAACAGAAAAAGATGTGGTTAATCTAAATAGGAAGTGAAAGCCTCCAGCTCTTCATAAGTGTACTGAAGGAAGAGTGTTGAGTGTGAGATCTAGGGCTTGCTGCAACTCATCCTTATCATGCTAGACTAGGGTTTAGCATGATGTCCACTTGTGGCCATAGTATCCTCAAGGCTCTGAACCTGAATCAAGACCTTGTTTTGACCCTGAATCAAGATGCTGGGGGCCCAGGCTCCCCTGTTTTGAGCTTTGCCCAAATGTGAAGAAACCCCAGAATGGGAGAAAGGAACCTAGAGTAACAGTATGGCGGGCTTCCTCTTTATATCTTTACAGATTAAAAGCTTCCAGCTCAACAGGAACTGGTCTCTGGCCACCATCATTCTTCTTTCCTAGGAAAGAAATACAGTGGTGGCAGTGGCAGCTGTTGTCGCTGTTCCAGCTGTTGCACTGTCAATCCCCCATAATCAGGGGCTCTTAACCCGTAAGCTGTGTGTGCGTGTCTGTATAAAGAGACCAAAGAAGCCCCACAACCACCATGGGAAATCTCATCTCTCAGACTCTTTCAGGGACTGGATTTAAATTCACAGAATTAGACAGAAGGACACCCCCACTCCTTATTTGCCTAATTTGCTCACATCGATATTGGATTTCTATATATGTTGAAAAACACCACAGATGCAAATACTTCGGCTTGGGTCCCCAAGCAACGTACATATTATTTGGCGGAATCTGCCTCCCACTGTTCCATCCTGCTGCATGCAGCAGCCTCCCCCAACTTGACAAGCGCAGGATGTGTTGGAGTGCAACAGCCATCACCTCTGGCCATTGGCCATTCTGGGAATTGGAGTACAGGACATCTTGTTGGCGCCAGGTTGGGCAAAGTGGGTTTCTAGTTAGTATTAATTAATTAAAATACAGATTACATTAAAACCCTAACAATAGAGTAAAAGACATAAAGCACCAGAGAGGGCAAAGCATAATGTAACAAGACTAAAACCACCAAACCAAGACTGCTATCTGGATAAACAAAAAATGCCCAGATTTAGCTGCTGAAAACTTTAAGGGACAAGGCAAAGCAGATCTTACTGCTCCAGAGAGTGCCCTGTTATGTATCCCACCATCTCAACTGGGGGTGGTCAGACACATGACAAGTCTTCTCAAGCTCACTGCAGAAAATGAGCAGGATTGTGTTTGGGGAGCTAGTCCTAATGTTTTGTTGATGGTAAACTATCATAAATTACACCCACAGTTGATTGCCAGGTTTCAGTGATCCTCCCATCCAATAATTTGCTGTGGAGAATTTAACATTTTCTCACAACAAAAAACCCAATTAAAAATATTGGGGAATACGAGTGCTTTTCCCCTCATCCCCACATATGCTTTCTTTGCTGTTTATTATTATGCTTGGAGACTGTATGTTGTCCTGCCAATCGCATTGCACAAGGGACACCCACCACTCACGCAACAGCCCCGTTCCAGGAAAAAAAGCATTTCTATTCATTTCAGGGCTTGCTTCCACATGTGCAATATCTTCATGCTGCAGGCAGTGGGTGCTGCTTGTGCAGAGGAACTGGTGGGGCTAGCCTGTGGCTGCTAGTGAAATAGAAGCGACATGGCTCTGTTTACAGACAGGCAGCATTGGATATTGCCTTCTACCGAAACCAGACTTGAAATGCAGTTAATGTGCATGGTTTTGTTGTGTAAATAAATGTTAATGTAATTGAAGACTTCCCTTGAAATGCAAATAGCAGGTTCAAGGAGGTGATTTTTCTTGTGAGGACCACTGTTAAAAGTCAAAGTTAGACTAGGTTCAGACCACACAATAGCCCGCACTCAAGGGTTAAGTATAGATTGTTATTGAAACATAGGTTATTGTGTGGTCTGAACCCAGGTAAGATAAACCATGATGAATAACCCACAATTCACAACCCAACAACAAATTATGGGTTGTGCATAATTAGCAGCCGTGGCTTTTTAGTGCTTCTGGATTTTGACAACCAATGACTTATGTTTCAACCACAACTCATGTGCAACTTTTGAGTATGGGTTATTGTACTGCCTGAATCCAGTACTCTCCTTCCAACCACCCAGTCCTGCTGCTACTTGGACTTTCCTGTTGGTATATCGGTTAACCAATGCATGCATGTTAATTTCACAACCAGAAATCTACATCTTAAGAAATTGCCACTTCTTCACTTTCAGGAACACAGGACTAGCCTTTGGGCCTGGAGCTAGAGAATGACAAATACCAGGAAGATTCCCCTTCCGATTTCATAAGCTGTCTTTCTTATATTCTTCTCCATAGGGTTTGTTTTATTTTATTTTTCTCATGCATGCTATGTATCTAGTCTCTTTTTTTAAAAAAATTAAGCAGAAAACAAACAAACAAAATGCAGCAATACCATTTGCCCACAGGACAGCTGTTCTCCATACAGCAAGAAAGCCACATCACCTCCAGCTAATTGCACTGGGATAGGATTTTGTGCCACCAGCTCCGAATCTAAGCCTAGCACTAAAAACAAACACTTTGTCATCTGGCATAATCTTAAACCCATGCATGCACTTACCATCCTTAGGTTGTAGGCAAGGGATTCTGCTTTCAACCACCTGGGGTTTAATCTGATACCTATTCACTTAGAAGAAAGGTTGTTGAATTTAATGGGGTTTCCTCTGAATAGGCATGTATACATTTGTGCTGTTAACCAATATGTTCTTCCTATTAGGTAATTTCATGCAGAATGTCACATTTACTTGGTCACCTGTCTGCCCATTTATCTCCTTTTTAAAAGTGAAACCATGGCATTGGATTTTAAAAGTGAATACTTATTTAATTTTTATTTTCTGATTTGCCAATAATATTAAAACAACTGTGCTTGATTAGCTTCTTCTTAAGTCCTAGTCATATGCACCAGCTCCAGATTTAAAGATGAAGGAGCTCAAATGTAGCTCACTTATTATAAAAACCCCTTCCTTATTAGAAAATTATTGAATTTTCTTCAGCTCATTGTGCCATATTTCTTTTTCTTCTTCTTCTTCACCTCCCCCCACCCCTCACACACACATCTTGTGTTTCTTATACCTTTTCACCCACCAGTTTGATTGCCATGGCTGCAGCCGTGGGTGAATAATTGCCTGTCTTCACAGGAGCATGTTCTGGAGCTAAAGTCGAGTGCTTGCTTCCTGATGTATGCCTCATTTGGATTCTGCCGACAGCCTAGGGGCTGTATTATTCATGCCTTGACAGATAGCACTCACTAAAAGCATTGGAACTGGGCCAGGTACTGGCAGAGAGATAGTGGAGCATTGCAACTTGCAACAGAGAGGAGCATCTATAATACAGGGGTGGGGGTGAGGAAGCAAGCAAGGAAAAAAGAAATCCTCATACCATCCCTTTTGCTGGTTCTTATTTTGATGTGGGAGAGGGAAAAATCGTTTGCATCAAAATGAAATACCCTTAAAAAATACATTGCTTCCTCCCAGCTCCCCCCTCCACAATCCTTAAAACCATGCTTGAAAGTTTAACACAATTTTCCACATTTAATTGCAAAGCTGATTTTAATTAGTAAGGCCCTGCATGTGAAAAATGAAGATTCACTTGGGTGAGTGTAACACATTGCAGTGTCTGCTGAATGCTCTAATTAATGTATGGCGGCTGTACAACAGGGTGCACTGTGGGATATTTATGAAAAATTCTGTGCACGCAGACACTCTATCTGTATGTTCTTGAATCCATGAGAATAAATAACTCCCCCTCCCCTTTATTCTTTATGAGACATCATTGTGCATGCCATCACTCCATCCATAAACTTTACGATGTGGCTGTCCTTTTTACTATTTGTCAATGATACCATAAATCAGAAGTCAGGGCATATATATTTTAGCATTAATTTCAAAAAAGATTTGATTGTGCACTGTTCAAAGATCATGGCCCATTTGGGCAAAAAAAGGTGAAAGCTCTCTCTTGTGCTCTCTTGCTCTCTCTCCCTCTCTCTAACTACAGTGAAAATAATGGGGAATCCTAGAAATGAAGCATATATGTATCTCCATACTGGCAGTTAATCTTAAGGAAGGTATATAAACACTGGTAAAATCAAGCCCCTAAACTTGTGGAGCCTCTGCTGTGGGCCAAGCTTCAAATTTCCAGCTTAGTTTTGTTAAATTTCCTAAAATTGTGCTTAAAGAAATTCAAGCAAATAATAACAATAACAATAATGGAATTTTATGCAAAGGCTATTTTGTAAAAAAAAAAGTTAAATGTATTGTGCAGGCTTTTAAAATATTATTTAGTGATTAGAGATGGGTTAGGGATAGGGATGAAGGAGATAGAGATATAAGGTAAATCAAATGCTATTAGATATTTTCTCTGAGTGATTTTTGTCCTAAACAGAAGGATTTTCAAATGGAACATGGCAAATAATAAATAAATAAATGTACAGACAGAGAATCCATAATATATCCACGGGTGCTGTCTGAGAGCAAGCAAATACAGCTGCATTCAGAATCCATGATAAATGGCCAAAGAAATGTAAACCAGTGTACAAAATATTCACCCAAAACAAAACAAAAACCAGGTTTGTAACTGTGTGTGACAGTCAGCTACTTTGATCTTTCACATAGAGTTCTATTACTTCTGCCATTTGGGCTGGCAACCAGCCCTGCCATTTACTGCAAGTTTTCATGTCCTTAATGTGTTATGAATAGAAACCTGATTAGGCTGGATTAACTATGATGCCACATATGCTGCGGAGGTAACAGTCAAGGCACGTTGCGTTCAGCTGCTGTCGTTGAATGGTTAGTTAATGGCTTGATAATACTTTTGTGAGGAGAATAGGCATGACTCCTCTCCTATGCTTTAATACTGCTTACGGTTCAGGCATCACCAGCATCCATGGCCATTTCCCATTTTTAAATAAGAGCATTTGTAGTCTTCTCAGCATGACCAACAGTACAGTTGCGCTCACTGCATTGTGAGCAGACTTCAGACTTGTGGGATCTACTCTGTTTTTCAGTGGAAGTCTGAAATCCATCAGCCAGAGCCTGGCTGAAAAGCCTTGCACTTAGAATTAAAGAATTTTGAGCCCAGGGACTTGTTTTGAGAACTAGAACAGAACAGAGCTCACAGTTCTTCCACCAAAACAAAAAACAAAAAACCCACTTCTATAATAGTTACCCTGAGCTCTCCACATGTCTGAGGTGTAATTTAGGATGGGGGCGTATGCATGTGTGTGCTGCTGCAGTAAAAGGCTGAGAGTCTGAAATCCTCACCAAATCACTGCAAGTTCCCAGAGATCTAGCATTAGATTCAGATCTACCTGCTGCCCATCCCTACTATAATGCAGCAGATTCCCTGTGGATGAAATTGATGTATCGGTCAGGGTGTAGGTCTGCAGCAGATTGATACTGGTTGATACTGTAAAATACTATAAATATTATAAATATTGATGTTGTTCACACTATATATAGTGGTTTGCAGATTAAATGCAATCCTCTAGGATATACAGTCCTTCCCCTTTGTATAGGGCAGAGGGAGGCTGTGCTCTCAGGCAGCAGACCCTGGGAGCTGCCAGGAAAGTGCTGGAGGAGATGGCAGTGGGCACCCCCTCCCCAGCTATCTGTTGCCTTCAGGTGCAGCGGATAGTCCCCAGTAGGGAAGCAAAATTGAGTTGCCCATCCGGCTGGCTTTTGTACACAGCACAGAAGAGGGCATCCTCTTGTTCTTCACCTGAGCCCTGTCCATATAGACTGAATGGCCTACAGAAGTTTTGCACGGTTTTTTCCTCATTGCAAAAGCTTGAAACGCCTCTCCTAAGGGTTTGCTACTGCTGCTAAGAACTTTAAGCGAAAACATGCTATTGCATCACTCCTTTTACCTTTAGCTCTGCCTGCTTCTGTAATATGGCCCCCAAGAGCTTCTCTGAAATGGATTTTGAGCCTCGGACTGAGAGATACAAAGCTTCTGACTTAACTGAGTCAGAAAACTGGTCCGCCTAGCTCAGAACCAGCTCAAATAAAATACCATCTACTCTGAATTGGCAGTGACCCTTCAGCATCTCAAGCAGAAGTCTCTTCCATCGCTGCTACCCAAAATTATTTTAATTGGAGGAGCCCAGAACATTAGTGTGGAAACAGTGTGTTCAAGGAAGTTGGGGTGGCTTTCCCTCACTGAGGAAGCAATACAGGCTGGCTAAGGCAGGTGAGAACACATGGCACTGCATTAGGTGCCATATTGCATGCCTCTTGCCAAGTCCCCCTTCCCCTTCCCATTGCTACTGGGGCTTTGGTGGCACGGAGAGCCGTGCAGCCAGTCGCAGCGATGGAGGAGCTCTCACAAGAACTCCCAAGAGCCCCACACCCACTTCTTCCAAGTGTGTCGCTCCCCGTTCCACTGACGCGGGAGCCGTAAAAGTAAGGGGTGTGCAATGCAGGAAACGGAGGACAGCCCTTGGCTCTGAGAGCTCCACTGGCCACTTTCTCACTGTAGGAAATTCCACTGTGGGAGAGCAGCTGGTAGTGCTCCCCAGAGCACCCCCTGAAGATGGCAGGGCAGGGACAGCAGGTCCTCCTGCAGGGGATGGGGCGGCACACCTCACCACCCCTCACCCTGCCTCACTTCACCCTGCTTAAGGGGAGGCTGGCCCTGACTGCAATGTGCTTACCCTTGCTGGAGACACGGCTTTCACGTCAAAAGGACTGAACAGTAGACAAGCTCGAATCCCCAGCCTATTCAGCTATAGCCTTCTGAATGTTTAAAAATTCACCAACCCTAAAAGGGACTGAAGAATATGCTCAGGAAAGAGCCCTTTTAACACAAGACTGAGCAGGTTGCTGTTAATAGCTTATTAGATTTGTTTTCATTTTCTAATACAATACAAACAGTAAACTCTCTCCCCTCTGCCGCCTCATCCTCCCCCTTCTTCATATTATCCCGCATTCAAAGAGTAAAGATTTCGTGTCTATTAAGTAAAAATGAAATAAATGCTTATAAAAATAACACGTCAACTCAAATAAAATATGTTACACACATCTCTTTGCTGCCCTGCGCTAGTTCTGTGGAAGACCATTTTATGTACAGCCGGTGACAGAAAGAGAGTCATTTCAGAAGCATGGTTTCAGAAGGTGCTTTATGTTCCATCTGTGTGATGACAGCAACATCAACTCCAGGATGTGGGATCTGCACAGAAGTCCCTGGTCCTGGCATGCACGGGGTGTTTCCGTGATGATAGCTCATTTTCCTTCCAATGGCAGGTGTTGGGCACATACTTTCCCATCAGCACCCTGCTTGCTGCCACATTGCCTGCTTCTGGGAGGTTTATACAGGGGTGGCAGCCATGGACATGTAGCTGTGTCAACCACCAAATAAACAAGAGCCAAGTGTGTACTTCAGGAAAGGGAAGAAAGAAAAAAAAAGAAACGGTACCCAATACAATCAGCAAGACAATTTTCTCAAGAGACCACTGCAGATATCCATATAGATTTGTCCTCTTACCTGCAGTAGGTTTTTTTCTTTTTTTACAGAACAACTGGCTTGGCTGAAAGCATAATGTGCTCACTTCACTGATAGAAACAGATAGTCTGAGAGCAACTTTAGGAATCTTGCTTCTTAAAGTGGCTGTAAGAGGGATGGCAGGACAATCTTCACATGTTGAGTAAGCCATTCTCCCTTCCCCACTCCTCACTCTTTCTCAGTCCTTCATTTTCCACGTCTTAAAAAAAAATGAGATGGAGACACTCACCCTCATCTATAAAACATTTTGAGCTGTATAGATGAGCAACCCTGTGAAGAACTAGCCATTACTACTATTGGGCTCAGCACAACCAATTCAGTGTAGGTATTTACTTCTTCATGTAAGTAAAAGGCCTTATCCTAATACTCAGTGCAGCCTGAAGAATGCTTTCTGTGGGTAAAGGTATCGATACAGTTTGAGCCAATTTCCACACAAAAGAGTTTGTGAAGTTACTACTTTTTGGTGAGGAGACCTTGGTTTTGAACAGAATTCCTTCTACCCATAGCATGTTCTTAAAGTCTACTCTATTAATGGGGAGGCTTTATTGTAAGTATCTAAGTTCAATATTTTGGAGGGTTAAATACTTCTCATCATTATTTCATTATTACAACATAATTTATGGTATTGCTTTTCCGATTTGTATTTTACACTTCCTGTACATAAGTTGGGCGGTGAACATGAGACACTCCATTTTCATTCTTACAACAGACTTAACAGTGGGTTAGCACAAGAGACAGTAAGTTGCACAAGGTCAAATGTATGTGCATGGACATACATGGTAGGCAAATGTATGTGCATGGACTAAACAATCTCTTGGGTTGCTGGAGGGCTGAGATCAGCCTTGCAAGATCTACTTCATATATAAATGGGATCCTGAGATAAGAGGTACAAGAAGCCCTAGCCCATGAGCCTAACCTGGCATGCTGAGTGCCTCAGTTCAGCCTGTGGGGCCACCTTTGGTTTCTCCAGACAGTCTGCCCAGAGACTTCCCTGGAGTTTAAGGGGGCTTAGAGTCTTCCGCAAACAATTCCCTTCTGGAAGAATCCTGGTTACTAGCTCTGATCTGTCATTGGAGATCCCCATGCACTACCAGCTTCCAATTGTTATCTGAGGTTGGGGATAACGGTGGGGATACATTCAGCAAGGGACAGTCAGCCCTGGGAAGAGCAGCTTCCCTTCACATGTATCTCAGCAGATCACAAAGGGACAGCAAGAGGTACACAGAAGAGGCACCCTGCCCTTGCCTCCCCTTAAGATGAGAAGCATCATGTGAAGCTGGAGTCAGGCAGTGGTGGGGGGAAACAATTTGGATTCAGAAACTTTACCATTCTTCTGTATATCATACAGAGGTGCACAACCAGATCCCAAGCTTGCCCTTTGGCAGCTGTCAGGTGTAGCCAAAGGATAAATAAACTTGTCTTCCTCTGTGGAGCAATGCTCAGGGTGAGTAACCTGGAACTTTGCCCCTGCCATCATGCACCCCCTGCACACTGCCCACCCAAAGTTCCCTATTCCCATACACATGCAAGTATAAAGGCAACAGCTGTGAAAGTGCAGGGGGAAAATGGCAAATATTTGCAAAATTAGGGACCAAAAATATATACATGCTTGGGAACCACAGAAAACTAATCCTAACCATTTGGAGCTATTAAAAACAGGGATTGCAACAGTCGAATTAACAGCAGCTTTCATGATCTCCAGAAAAAAATAATTTAAGGAGAAAAAGGCCACAGCAAACCCAAAACGGCTCATGATTGGACTATTCATTCCTTCTGCAGTATTCCCTGGGATAATTCTGGGAAGCAAGAATTCTGGTGGAAGGACAGGGTTGGATAGGGCCAACACCAAACAGAGAACCCAATAGTTTGCCAGGTGTACCATGGAGGATTTTCATGACAGCCAACCACTGTGATTCACTGCCAGGTTGAATTAGTGTGACATGAGAGTGTGTCCATGGAAGGGCATTCCTAAAACACTGTTCATCCATGATTCATATGAAATGCTTACTTGATTGAACCAGCTCAGGGGAAGAGTGGATGGGTGCCTTGTGCATATTAGGAGAAGTATGGAAACACAAAATTTGATCGTTGATGGAACAGACATGTGGATCTTCAGGAATGTACCCCACCAATCATACGTATGTGATGGCATCAGCCCTGGAGTGTGTTAATCAAATCAAGTGTAGTTTCTAGGTTACTGCTTTTTTATGGTGCCTTCACAGAAGTAGACAAGAGGTATTCTAGTAACTCTCAGAAGTATATTGTATGAAGACCCGTAATTGGTTGCACTGCTAATGGAAGGAGGTTGAGGTGTACAGAAGCCCTGACAATCTTTGCTATTTTAGGGAAACCATTTGCTTCCCTAGAAATTTCTCAGACATTCCACCTAACTTAGCACTTCCAAATCAAGCTTGAAGTTTTGCTTTCAGTGAAATTTGACATCATTCTAGTCCCAGATGTTTAAAGAGTTAGTGACAATAGTCTGTCCCCTACTACTCCATCAATCTCCAGTGGGTTTGGGATGCACACAGGCATTGGGAAATTTGTGTGAGGGGGGGTGGGGGTGAGGCTAGCCCGGGTAATAGCAGGAGGCACTGCATCCCCCTTTTCCGCCACAGAATGCCCTAGAATGGCCCCACATTCAACGCATTTTGGAGGAGTCAGTGACAGCCCCCAGCCAATGCCTGCCAAGAGGAGCTAAATTGAGGAGAACGTGGCAAGAGGGTGCTTTTCCTCCAACTGTGCAGCTTGCAGGACACAGAAGTTTGTCATCACTCCAGACAGGAAAGGAATGAGCCAAAGAACGTACACACAGAGAAGAACTTTGGCAGCCTTCTCCCTAGCGACTGGGGCCAGTTGGTGAAGAACTGGGAATGCTGCGGGACTGAGCCTCTCCATCGGTCTCTGAGCAGAATCAAATGGCACTTCAAGTCTGGGGTGGCTTATAAGGTGCCCTTGAGTGGCTGTTTTGCCTGGGGCCCCTGATGTGCCCATTTAAACAAAATCAGGCAGAGTGGGGTCCTGATGCACTTCCTCCCCCCACCCCCAGTCTTCCCACAGATATCCCAGGGGACACCTCAGGAACCCAGTGGGAACCACGGATCCCTTGACTCACAAGTAGAATCAATCCTACAAGGGTGAGGGGTGTTGTAAGATGGCCTCACTCTGCCGTTGCAAAGGGTTTCTCCCAGGATCAACAGCAACACCGGATGGGACCAGGCAAGTCATCCCCACCCCCAGCACTTTTGGCAGGGGCAGCAGGGAAAAGAGGACTGCTCCAGTCAGCCAGTGGGAGTGAGTTTCTCCTCACTGCCACCCCGGCTGGCCCAAAATGGGAGGGTGGCACTTAGCGTGGCTGGCCAGTGCTCCTGCACAAGCCTGCTTTGTTGGGATCATCACTGGCCACAGCTCAGTGCTGCTAATGCTGCAGCCAGCCATGGCAGGAGCAAGTGGTGGCCATGCACAGTGCCTCTGGCAACTGTCCCCAAGTGCCTTCTGGCCCCTTTTGCCCAGTGGCTCTGTAGCCATTTTGGCCATCCCTGGGCTTGTCGTGTCATCCACGTTCAGATGACGGATTAAGCCCAGAGGTGTCCTACAAACCCTAGAATAAGCCATGGGTTTGGGGGATAGCTTAGAAAGCCAGCAGCTGAGCTTATAAACCATCCCCCTGGCAGCACTCCCAGCTTTGAACAACATGCTTAGCCACCCAGGCAAATAAACTCAGAGGGCTCAGGTGCCACATGAACTCAGGCGATGGCTCTACCAGTGCTGTCTGCAAAATGCAGCCACCTGCAGCCTCCTTCAGAAAAGAAAGAATCTTAAAGACAAAACAGCAATGCCACTGTAGCTGCTGACACCACTGCCATGGGAAGCCTTCAAATAAAATTGTGTCCACCAGAATTTCCCCTGGTTCCCAATCTGCACTCTAGACTTTGGTCTCCCATTTCAATCTGAAAGTCTTTGCTTTTATTTATTTATTTCACTTTTATACTGCCCAATAGCCAATGGCGCTCTCTGCTCTATACTTTCGTACAGCTTCCCCTGACACCCTCTTAATTCTCTGGAGAGGCTTTTCAGGGGAAAGGGAGGATGAAGTGAGGAGAATACCAGGCATTCCTGTAGTATGAACAGCCTGTTGGACACAGTTGTATACTTAGTTGCAAATAGAATTTAACAAAAATGTCATGTGATTGAGAACAGCAACGGTACAAAGAGAACACATTTGAACATCAATGATGAACTGTTATAGCAGGATTTCAGCAAGACTGACACTATTTTGGGAGTAATTGGTGGTTGTTGGGACATCTCTGTTTGACCTGAATTCTACTATTTGCTAATTTTGGAAACTGTGCTGATTATTGGCTTTTTGCAGTTTGTCTGCAGGAAGCAATCCAAGTTGCTAGGGTATATTATTATTGCTTCTAGTCACTTGGTAACATGTTAAAAGTACACATTCTAACCTTCATTCATGCCACCATATGAGTAAAAATGATCAGATTTTCATTTTATTAATCAGGAGCCAATTCCATGGCTAAGCAACTTGGTTCACACAACAAAACAAGGCACTGTGAGAAACCAGCCATGGTGTGCCAGTGGGTTGTCCAAACCTGGTACAGTTTCTGTAGGGTGGGTTCTTTTACATGAAACAGACGACCTGACAACCAAGAGCCTAGTTTTAGGGTTTTTAAAAGGTTAGTGTGTCATTCTCATCCAGCAAGGTGTCCCTCATGAGTTGTCAGGAACAAATCTGGACCTACATGGCAAGAGCAGCAACAACTCCTGCCATTTGTTTTCATATTCTCACCAGTGAATGCTTCTCTGCTAAAGGCTACAGTGGCACGTTGGAAGGATCAGCACCTGTTCCCCAACATCTTTCCTTTCCTTTTTTTTTGTGGAGGGGAAGTGAGGGGCAGCCTCAAAAAGCATACTTGGTGTAATTTTTTAGTTTGCTTGTTAGTTTTTTTTAATTTAGCTCCTGAAATTTGGCCTTTGTTTAATATTAGTTTTTGTTGGTCCTGCACAAATGTGCTTTTGCAGCCATGTATAGTCTTGCCTGATCAAATTCCTTGACTCTTTGAGCTGTCAGAGAGAGGCAAGGTGAGACTGTATGTCAACTTATGCACAGTTGCCAGGGACTAAGTGCCTCGCTATCAGTGAAGAAGCACTGGGAAAGGAAGAACAGTAACCGTCAAGTGTTGCGGCTGGTCTTCTTTCCCTCAGAGAAGAGATCTCTTTACTTTTAGTTAAAGCTGATCAGCTGGACTGGCTTTGTGTTACAGGCATACCTTGGAGATGCTGCAAGTTTCATTCCAGACCACCTCAATTAAACAAATGTCACAATAAAGCAAGCCACATTTTTTCTTTTGGTTTCCTAGTGCATGTAAAAGTTATGTTTACACTATACTGTAGTCTATTAAGTGTGCAGTAGCATTATGTCGAAAAAAGCCCCCTATGTACAACCCTCAATTAGAAAACACTTTATTGCTAAAAAAAAAAAAATGCTAACCATCATCTGAACCTTCAACGAGTCGTTTTCTGGTTGGTGGTGGAAGGCCTTACCTCAATGCTGATGGCTGCTGACTGGTCGGGGTGGTGGTTGCTGAAGGTTGGGATGGCTGTGGCAATTTCTTAAATCACAACAAGGAAGACTACAAATGAGACAACATTGAAGTTTGCCGCATCTTCCTTCACAAAAGATTTTTCTGTAGCATGCAATGCTGTTTGATAGCATTTCACCCACAGCAGAGCTTCTTTCCAAATTGGAGTCAATCCTCTCAAACCCTGCTGCTGCTTCATCAGCTAAGTTTCTGTAATCCTTTGTCATCACTTCAACAGTGTTCACAGCATCTTCACCAGGAGTAGATTCCATCTCAAGAAACCACTTTCTCTGCTCATCCATAAGAAGCAACTCATCATCCGTTAAAAGTTTTATCATGAGATTGCAGCAATTTAGTCACATCTTCAGGCTCCACTTCTAATTCTAGGCCTAGCTTTCAGTCCATCTCAGCTTTTGACATGCCTTCCTCACTCAGCTTAATCATTTCTAGCTTTTGATTTAAAGTGAGCGATGTGCTACTCATCCTTTCACATGAACACTTAGAGGCCATTGTAGGGTTATTAATTGGCCAAATTTCAATATTGTTGTGTCTCAGGGAACAGGGAGGCCTGATGAGAGAGAGAGAGAGATGGGGGAATGGCCAGTCAGTGGAGAACACATAATATTTATTGATTAAGTTCGCCATCTTATATGGGCATGGTTTGTGGCACCCCAAAGCAATTACAGTAGTAACATCAAAGATCACTCATCACAGATCATCATAACAAATATAATAATGACGTAAAAGTTTGAAATATTGAGAGAATTACCAAAATTTGTCACAGAGACATGAATGCTCTTAGGAAAATGGTGCCGAAAGTCTTGCTCAATGTAGGGCTGCCACAAACCTTAATTTTGTAAAAAAATGTAATATCTGCAAAGCACAATAAATCAAAGCTCAATAGAATGAGGTATGTCAGTATAAAAGAAGACTATTGTCAAGTCAATAATAAAGGAAACAGAAAAGTTACAATGTTGCAATTAGGAGAATTCAGCTTAATGGAACAAAATTGATTCCAAATGGAATATCTCTTCTTTCTTTCAAACCAAAAAAGCTAACTCTACCTTTGAGGTAGATTTTGCTGCTTATGGGCCAAGCACCTGGAATGCCTGATGCTTCTCCACTGGTCTGCCCTCTTATCCTGATGCTATATGGTCAGTTTTTCCCTAAACTTTCAGATGAGCTAGTTCACAAAACTTTCCCACAGAGCCTGGTTCTCATTGACACTGTGGCTTATCTCTGGATCCACTTGCACTGGCAATTCAGCTGAGAATTTGAGTTCTCCTCCACTTTTGGATCAGGATTCCAGTCAGTACACTTGGATGACTGCTCCAAAAGCTGCATCTATATCGCACATTTATGAGTGATACCCTTAGTTTCAGGTGTTGTGTTGGCAGCTCTCAGCACCCTCTTCCTTTTCAACTCTGCCTCAAGTTGCCAGCCACTCCAGAAATGGGAGGTGCTCGCTCCACCCCTCTTTACATGATTGCTGATGATATGTTATGTGCATTCATCTGAAATTGCATAGAATGTTCCACATAGCAACAGTGGACTAAGAGCCAATAATGTCCCTTGCCGTTCTGGTACACCTTTTCTTGCTCTTTTTGTTGTTTTCAGGTGATTGCTCTGCAGTACCAGTTTTAATGCCAGTTGTGCCACAGGAGCTTCAGAGTGCTGTCCTAACCTGAATTGGGGCCATGGAATTAGCATAATATCTCATTTGGCTCTAAGCAATTATTATAGATAGTAGGAATGGACATTGTTTTCCCTTCTTGTTTTGTGTGTGTCATTCTTCTCATAGTGTTTTCCTGCCCTGATTCGCTTCTCTGTTGCATGCTTAGTTCTTTTTCTCCCAGTTTCTCCTCAGCCCTTGCCTTCTTTGTTTTGGCCTCTTTCTTCCCCGTGGAAGCATTAAAAATGTAGCAGCCGCACAGGGTAGTGAGAAAGCTTTTTCTCAGGGGCCTGAGACATGTCAGGTTTTCTGGCTTTAGTGGTAACTGCTACTTCCATCCCACAGCAATCATGCGGTCTGAGGCTTCCATTCCCTTGAGAGTCTATTTCCATTTCCCAAGGGAAACTGGTTACAGACTATTGATCATGGTGTTGGGAAGAAGCAGCAGCATAGTATTCCTGCATGATTCAGGATTAGAGCTTTTGTGTTCTGGAATGTACACTATAATCTAATAACAATTTACATGGCCTACATCCATATTCTACATCTTTAAAATGCATATAAATAATAGAATCATATTTATATGTAAGATGAATTTTCTTAACTCTCATTCAAAATAAAATTATCCTTGATCCATGTTTTATACCAGCAAATCCAAATGACTGTGACTACCAGGTAAGCGAATGACACAAAGCTTTCTTAAATTCAGAACTAAAACACCCAGAACAATGGAGAATTCCTAATGGAACAGTACCACTTCAGAAACAAGACATTTGCAACTGCAACATCTGGGGAGAGAATTTAGGAAGTTTCCTAGATTTTAAGCAAGTTTTTATAAAATCATGGAGTACTCACATCCCTTTCCACAGGGCATTGTGATGGCAATACAGACTGGAGACCCATTCTACACACACACACACACACACACACACACACACACACACACACTTTAAAAATAAAAGATATAGCTGCTAACTATGTCTTGAACATTACATGTAGCTAAACCCATGCATACTAATAAATACACTTAAGAGCCTATCAGATCATTTGAAAAAAAAACTGTTGTTAAAACAAAATGGAACATTGTTGGTATAATGACTTTCAAATCTGACATGTATTACTATTATATATTTTAATTATATCCCACTTATTCCAAGTTGTTGGGACTTAAGACGGATTACTCCACTTTACTACATACCTACTGCACCTAAAAAAAGGCAAGCCAAAAGGCAAAAACCCATAGTCAATTTGACTCACATCTATGAGTATTCACATTTTCCAAGGAAAGCTGCAACTTCTCATCTCTTCTATTGTCTGACTCTTTATTGTTCTTGAGGAAGCTTGAGGTACAGATTTGAATTTTTCCCTTGTCTGGGTAAACAAGATGCATCAAGCACCCAAGTTTAATGTGATTCTATGGTAGCAGTACTAGTTGGAGTGCCTCCAACAGGCCATATATGAAGGCTCCAATGCCACCAACTTTACAACCTACCACTAAATTTATGTATATATTTATTTACAGTATTTATAAATCATTTAACAGTCCAAAACACCTAAGCAGTGTACCCAATCAACAACAGCCAAAGACTGAGTAAAACACTAAAATATAAGCTCAGGGCACTATAGTACCATAAATGATTAGCAGAACTGAGAGAAACCTCTGCTTGCACCATGAGAAGTTTTTGCCAGCTGGAATTAGCAACATGGAATAGATGGACCATGGTCTGACTTGCTACGAAGTTGTTTGAAGGGACAATTATTCAGTGGCAAAGCGTGTTTGCATAGCCAAGGTCCTTGATTTGTATTCCTGTCATCTGCAATTAAGAAGGCATCTTTTGTTGTCTGACCTGTATAGATCTTTGCTAGAGACATTGGAAACCTGCAGCTAGCTGGTTTGACTGCACTATGCGATAGAGAGCACTCTCTCAGCAGGCCTGGCCCAACCATCAGGCAGAGGGAGGTAGTCACCTCAGGCTGTCAGTTCTGAAGGGTGGTGGCAGGGTGCCAAATATTGGAAGAAAGAGGTGTGTGTGCTGTGTGGCCTGTGCTGGGTCTCCTAAGCTAGAGGATGCTCTTCCAGCACCAGTGAAGTGAGATTCAGCTGACTGTCTGGTCAGCTTCTGTATGTGCAAGGAGAACAGAAGTGTAGCTGCCATCTTGCCCTTCACCTCAGGCAGCAAAATGTCTTCGTCTGGCCCTGGCTGTCAGTAGGTGGCATAATCCTATATCCAGTGTGCTATTAACTCTGAAAAATAAATGGCCTTAAAGCAGCTGGGTGCAAGAAAGATTTACTGAATACTGGATAGGTGGCCCTTAAGGCAAATGGGGTTATATTTCAAAAGTAAACAATGGTGGAAAGCAGCTTATAACTGAATTTTGTCACAGAAAGAGATGTACAGGGGCAAGAATGATTTCTGAAATGGTCTTTTGTGTTAACCAAGATGTCACTTGAACAAAATAAGGAACTACAGAAAAGAAAAAGCAGACTGAACTTACACTTTTTCCATAATGCTTGTTAAATGAATATTAATAAAGCATAGCATTTTAAAGTACCAGATTTTAGCTAAAAGCAATATAGAATGTTATGGCACATTCTCTTCTGTGCTGCTTGAAAGCCACCATTTTCCCTGTGCCAACAAAAGCCATGGTGCTGTTGAAATCAAAAACAAAACATCTCAATCCTCTGACTTCTGGAATTCAGAATATTATGCATTTGAATAATTCTTAACCAACTGTGTAAAAGATAGAACACTGTTTTAGAGTTTGAGCTGAATGTGAGATCCCATTTCCCTCATTTAGCGGCAATTTTCTTTGTTTTTTTTAATCACATTTTTGCTAGTGATTTGAGTTGTGTTCACACCTTTGTGTTATAAAGAGGTTTCCTTGTATCATTTTCCTATTGTTCTTTTCATGTGGGCAAAGCATCAACTGTATTATAGCAGTCACATGGAAATGAATATATTGCTGTGTCTAGACTAGATACAGTGCTTGGGCTTGGAAAAACATTGATTTTGGGAACAATGTTATACATTCATTGTGGAATTCTTGCTGATTGGGGATCAGTAGTAGATAATCTTTTAACAAGTAGACTTAGAATAGCTATAGTTCATATATAAAATATAGACTAGACTTATGCTTCTGACCTACTATGTCCTTGTTAAATGGGCTCTGTAAGCCCATCGTGGTATCTCCAAGATTCTCTTATTACAGTTGTCAGACATAATGGTCATATCACCTATCCATGATTAGGAAATCATCCCCTATTCCCTGTTCCCATGTTCATTCCTCCCTTACTTTTATGGGAGATGTGGAGAAACCATGGCCTTCTAGAAGTTCTGGCCTACAACTCGTATCATCCATCATGATGAACTATCTTGTTAGGGCTTATGAGACTTGTCTTCCAACACTCCCCCTGCACCACACACTGTTCTGTGGCTTGCTTTAGTCATCACATAATGTCATATCTGTGCCAGTGCTAAGCATGTTTAATGGCAACCAAAATTCCTGATGACCAGTGTTTGCAAACTCAAAGCCTGGTTTTCAAGTACCTGCTAAGAGAGGAAGCCTATCCGGTATCAACAGAATTTAGCAACAGTGTTGGGGACTCAAGTTGAGCAACTCACTCCCAAGTCCAGCTCAAGTTGCATCAGTGGATCAGTTCAGACTTGGCTTGGGAGCGACAAGCAAGTGACTCAGCTTGACTCAAGAGTTCTACATTTGTACAACCAAGTCATTCCAGGGCTTACTATGTGGCAGGATATCCTGGAAGTCAGGCATGAATACAGCAGAGGTGGTGGGAGGGAGGGAGGGAGGGAGTTTGTTTGTTTGTTTGGTTATACATGTAGTTGTTGTTGTTGTTGTTGTTGTTATTATAACATTTCTATGCCTCCCCTTGCCGAAACCTCGGGACGGCTTACAACACAATAAAATACATTGAAATACAATAGAACATAATAAATTACTATTAAATACAAAAATACAAAAAATACATTGAGTTACAAATATAAAATTAAAATTATCAGTATAAAATAAGTAAATAAAAATATAGGAGGAGAAAGAGAAGGAAGAAGAAGTTGCCCTGGCCAGATCATATGTTTTAACAATTAAAATGATGTTTAAATAAAAAGGTCTTCACCTGGCGCCGAAAAACCAGTAACGACGGTGCCAGGCGGACCTCTTTGGGGAGTGAATTCCATAGGTTGGGCGCCACCGCAGAGAAAGCCCTCCTCCGAGTACTTACTCTCCTAATTTCTTTCATGGAGGGTTCCCAGAGAAGGGACTCTCCCGCAGATCTCAAAGGGCGGTCGGGCATATACGGACGTAAGCGCTTGTTCAGGTAGCCAGGACCCAAGCTGTTTAGGGCTTTATAGATCATAATCAACACCTTGAATTGGGCCTGGGCTTCAATGGGAAGCCAGTGAAGCTGACGGAGGACTGGAGTCATGTGAGCATAACGCCCCGTCCCCGTCAGCAACCTGGCAGCTCTATTTTGCACCAGTTGAAGTGTTCGGACTGTCTTCAGGGGAAGCCCCACGTAAAGCGCGTTACAGAAGTCTAGGCGGGAAGTCACCAGCGCGTGTGTCACCGTCGCCAGGCAGTCGTACTCCAGGTAGGGGCGCAGCTGATTAATCAGCCGAAGCTGAAGGAAGGCATTCCTTGCCACCGCTGTCACCTGAGCTTCCAAAGAAAGCTCCGGGTCGAGGAGTACTCCTAAGCTGTGGACCTTATCCCTAAGAGGGAGTGTTGCACCATTCAGGACCAGGTCAAATCCACCCTCTCCGAAACCCGATCCGCCAACCAACAGGACCTCCGTCTTGTCTGGGTTGAGTTTCAGTTTATTGGCCCTCATCCATTCCCTTACCTCGGCCAAGCACCGGTTCAGCACAGCCACTGCCTCACCTGGATTAGTGGAAAACGAGAGGTAGAGCTGGGTATCATCAGCGTATTGATGATTCCGCAGCCCACACCTCCTGATGACCTCTCCCAGCGGTTTCATATAGATGTTAAATAGCAGAGGGGATAGAATGGAGCCCTGTGGTACTCCATGGCATAACTGCCATGACGTAGAGACATGGTCCCCCAGCACTACCTTCTGGAATCGACCATTGAGATAGGAGCGGAACCACTGCAAAGCAGTGCCTCCAACCCCCAATCCCGCAAGCCTACCATGGTCGATGGTATCGAAAGCCGCCGAGAGGTCCAGAAGAACCAACAGGGATGTACTCCCCCTGTCCTTCTCCCTGCACAGGTCATCATACAGGGCGACCAAGGCAGATTCAGTACTGTACCCGGGTCTGAAGCCGGACTGAAAAGGATCCAGATAATCAGTTTCATCCAAGAGTGCTTGGGATTGTCCCGCCACCACTCGCTCCAACACCTTGCCCAGAAACGGGATGTTGGCCACAGGTCTATAGTTAGTGGCCATCTCTGGATCCAGTGACGCTTTCTTCAGGACCGGTCGTATTACCGCCTCCTTTAAAGGGGCAGGCACTCGACCTTCCCTCAGAGAAGCGTTAACCACTTCCAAGATCCAGGTCCCAATCCTGTGCTTGGAGTTATTTATTAACCAAGACGGGCAAGGATCCAATAGGCAAGTGGTGGGACGTACTCGTCCAAGCACCTTGTCCACATCATCGGGCCACAATAATTGAAATTCCTCCAATAATTTTGGACCAGACGGTAGCATTGGCGACTCCTCAGAGACCTCTGATTCATTAGTGGAGTCCAGCTCGTGACGAATCTGAGCGATTTTCTCCCTGAAATGCCTGGCAAAGTCGTCCCAGCGGGCCTTTGAGGGTGGCATTGGATCTTCCTTAGGACCCGGGCGAACCAGGCCTTGCACCACTCGAAAAAGCTCCGCCGGACGGCATTGTGAGGAGGCAATGGAAGCGGGAAAAAACTTCTTTTTCGCCGCCTTCACCGCCACTGCATAGGCCCGATAGTGGGCTCTCAAGTGTGTTTGGTCAGATTCATCCCGTGATTTCCTCCACCTACGCTCCAGTTGTCTCCCAACTCGCTTCATCACCCGCAATTCAGGTGTATACCAAGGGGAAGAGCGGACTCTGCCCAGTGGGAGAGGACGCTTGGGAGTGATCGTGTCCACAGCCCTGGTCATCTCTCCGTTCCACAGTTCGACCAGAGCCTCGACAGGAGCACCAGTCTTGTCAGCCAGAAACTCCCCCAGGGCCTTCAGGAATCCATCCGGATCCATCCGGCTCTGGGGGCGGGCCCATACAATCGGGTCCGTACTCTTATAGAGGGAGAGGCCACTATCGAGCACAAACCTCACCAGGAGGTGATCTGACCATGACAGGGGAGTCAAACATAAGTTTCTCACCCTCAGGTCATCCTCTTCCTGCCCCGTCGTGAATACCAGGTCCAGAGTGTGTCCACGTTCATGGGTCGGGCCGATGACATGTTGAGACAGGCCCATGGCCGTCATAGAGGCCATGAAGTCCTGAGCCGCCCCGGTCAGTCTAGACTCGGCATGGAGATTGAAGTCCCCCAGGACCAACATCCTGGGGGTCCTCAACACCAGGTCTGAGACGGTCTCTGTCAGCTCAGATAGGGAGACTGCTGGGCAGAAAGGTGCACGGTACACCAATAGAATCCCCAATCTGTCTCGTTCGCCCAATACCAAGTAGAGGCACTCCAGCCCTGGTCTCAAAGGGACCGGAAGACCCGTGAGAGAGATGGAGGCTCGGGAAACCAATGCGACTCCCCCTCCCCTCCCTTCTGGGCGTGAACAGTGTTGAACCAGATACCCGGGCGGGCACCATTGGGAGAGGGCAACATCCCCTCCCTCTCCCGCCCAGTCTCCGTTATGCAAGCCAGGTCGGCCCCCTCATCCACAATCAAGTCATGGATGAGGGAAGATTTATTATTGACCGACCTGGCATTGAGCAGCAGCACCGTCAGACCCGAGGGGTGGTTGACAAGGCTACCTGGCGCCCTCTGGTTGGGGGCAGGACCAGAAGGAGGGATAGGTGTCAGCCATCTGTCCATCCTTCTTCTACGTGGACACGTTAAGCCCCTATTGTTGTAACGACCATTGCCCGTGACCACGCCAATAGCAGCGCCCATGTGTTCCCCAGGATATATTAATGTCAACATGGCCAGGAATGACTCAAAGCACTGATTAAAGCAGGGTAAAATTATAAAGTAGGTCGAAGGAGGAGAAAAAGAACGATAGAAAGAAAAAAAAGGGGGGGAATCCTTCCCCTTCCCTAAGATTCAGCAGTAGGCAAGCCTATTTCAACAAGAGTCCTTGGCCAGCCCAGCCCCCCTCTCGTCCCCCCGAACGGCACCCCAAACGGCGGCAACCCCCTTTGGTCGCCGCCCTTCGGCCGCCAGCCCGAGGGGCCGTTCCCTCCTGGCCGCGGCCGCTGCTTTGAGTCCGCAGGGTGCCTCTGAGACCCGCCCCGTTGCACACCGCGCGCGCCCGATCACCTGGGCCGGCGGGCGGCACTCTCTGGCGCCGCGTGCGCCTGCGCTGGCCGGTGGAGCTGGCTGCCGTCGACGTCGTGGCCACGTGCGTCTGCCCGCATTCGCTTGCCCGGGAGCGGCGTGCTGCTGGAGGTGGGCAGAAGTCTTTCTTGCAGCGCGGGGTCGGTGTTTCCTGCCCGAGGGGCCGTTCCCTCCTGGCCACAGCCGCTGCTTTGAGTCCGCAGGGCGCCTCCGAGACCCACCCCATCACGCACCGCGCGCGGCCGCCTATAACTGCCAGGGCCTTCCTAGGCAACTTACAAAGCAGGTGGGGCAGGATAGGGATTTTACTTGTTTGTTTAAATAAAACATGGTTGAAGTAAAGGACTTCAATGCATCACTGAGAGAAGTGCAGATGGGAACATTGGGGGGGGTGTTACAACTCTCCTACCCCCACACACTCCACTACAACCTCATTTTTTTCTTGTAATGCTGGTTCTTCAGACTTGAGAAGAGATGTGGGACTTGACTCAAAAATTGCTTGCAATGACTTGAGACTTGACCTGAACTTGAAAGTAAAGACTTGAGACTTGACTCGAGACTTGGAGTTAAGAACTTGAACACATCACTGCTCAGCAGTGATGTACCTGTGATGCTGCACTCAGAGAAGCAAGCTACAGAAAGGAGGGAATCCATGCTGGAAGAGCCCATGGTAGCTCATCTTACATCATTGTAGGAATGCAAGAGATTTTTTTTAAAGCAATATAAGCCTCTTCTATGAAAGTGCTTTGAACAGAAGGAAAAGCACTTCAGTTTAAACTAGGCTCCTAATACCATTTTGAAACATATCTCTATTGTTCCAAGACAATAACTCTTGCCTTCCTTTGTCCGCAGAATGTATTACTGTTCAAGGAATAACTATGTGCAATTGATGTGATACTCCGTTGAGCATCTTGAAATGGTTTATTATTCTCAACTCCCCTGTCCCTCAGTGTAGCCATTGACTTCAATTGGGCAAACATGCCTTGTCACATGTAGCACTCTGTAATATGATTCCATGGCATAATTTTACAAAATTACGCAGTCTTTCATGAAAATCTGTTTCCTTTCAATGCTATAGGCCCTAACACCCCCCACCAAAAAAAAAAAAAAACCTGTTAGGGGACAAAACCCTCCCATCTTATAGTTGTGCAAGTGTTCCCATAGTTTCTCCCAAACTGTATCTGATTTTTTTTTAAAAAATCTACCTATGCCAGTTGCCATCACCACATCACATAGAATCAGTTCCACAGGTTAATCATACAGAGGTATTGCAGCTTTCCATGTGAGAATGATTTGCAGCCATGTTCCCTTAAATACACATTAATGGCTATGGCCGTTCTTCTTCTATTGTCCAACTGTTCTCAAACACCCCTGCAGCAATTTGAATACATTGCTTGTCTTTCCCTGCAGGCTCTGTTCAATACTGTTTCATCTCTTCTTTGTCATAAGCTTTTAGGGCTAGATCAGGCATGACATAGTGTTTGCTGTGGCTTGGCATGGGAAAAACCAAGCAGCAAATATCAAAGATGAAATTAAAATAGACCACAATGTTATTAAACTGCAATGCCACATGGAACTGTGACAGCTGACAAAGAAGAGTATGGCCCAAACATTCAAAACTGTGTGTGATAAAATTTATTTTGTTGTTTCCCCCCTTTTTACGTATAATCTAATCAGTGCACATGGTGATTTACATAAGGTAAAAATAGACAGCTATTAGTCCCCAAGTGTGCTACAATCTAAAATAGTAAATGAAGAACTGAACAGATGTTTGGGGAGGGAAGACAAAGGTAGATAAGATAAATACGATAAATATTGCTTCTCCTATTATGATAGTTTCCTTAATGCAGCCCAAACTGGCATTTATATTTTGAAGTTATACTTCCTATTCCTTTATTTAAGGGATGGCTCCTATACTCACTTATTGGGAGTAAGCCTTATGGAATATAGTCGGACTGACATTTGGGTGAACATGCATAGAATGTGCTACATCATTACAGGACTTCCTCTATAGATGCTCATTCATTCTGAACTCCAGCCCTGCAAAATATGTCCTATGGAATGTTACTCATTGGCTTCCTTGGGCTGTTGAAGTAGAGTGCATCAGTTATAATTCCCTGGATGCACATTTCCAGTTAATCACAAACTCCAGTGACTGATAGATTTATTTCACAAATTTCTAATTTACTGGAGATTTCACAAATCTCTAATTACATTCTAATTCTATAATGCCAAGTAGAATTATATCAGATGCCTTCCAAGTTTGACAACAGTCATGGGGCACTAACCTGTGCTGCCGTCGTGCTAGCGCAGTGGAAACCTTGTGATCCCCAGAGCAGCTGCAAACAAGAGGAATGTCAGCCATACCTACACGACAAAATTCTGCCCTAACCCTGACCCTATCCCAATCCGGAAATTTCTTTCTTTCTTTATTTAAAACACTTATATGCCGTCCTTCACTATCGCATCTCAGGACAGCTTATAAGATTAACATTGAGCATTGATTAGCAATGAGCATTTCTGGGGTTCTTTTGAGAACCACTAGTCCGGTCTGCAAGAAGTGGGTCCCATAACCATGGAGGAACCCATGGAGCAGCAGGACTGCATACCGCCCAACGTGTTCCCCTGATCAGCCATCCTCCTTCCTTTGAGAATAGGACCTGTAACTCTGCTTTCAGAAGTGACATATGCTACAGTCAGTAACATCTTAGGCAATGTAGCATGTATTTATACTATGGTGCATGACACAGAAAAGTGGCTCAGAAAGAAAAATCATAGGCAAAGTGTGGGCAACAACCTTAAAAACCATCATAAGTTAATGAAGTGGAAAATTAATGAAAAATTAGTTGCAAAAAGCTACCTGTTTGGAAAGTGGTTTTTGGAACTGAAATTCACATTTCCCGACAAAGTGGCTTTAATTATTAAAATAAATGATACTGTGTCTTTTAATTTGTTACTCTAAGAAGTGTTTAAAACATTCTTTTAAAACACATTGTTAAAATATAACATAGGAATTAGTCATTATTTCATTAAGAACACAATGTTTTCTATTGATAATAATCAGCTTAGATATTGTGACCACAGAGATTATTAAATAGCATAGCCTGAAAAATCAGAATGAGCAAGCAACTCACAGAAGCAAAATAATTGCTCTGTTCTAAAGACTAACAAATTTAATCTTAAATCCAGAAAATCCAGAGGTGTTTGTGGTGGTGGCAGTAAGGGGGGGTTAGCCTGTCTGCGACACATGCAAAAAGCAAGAGACTGCAAGAGCTCTGTGAAGAAATGTATCTGAATACTTTTCTCTCGAATGTATTGATAACATGAAGGCATTATTCCTCTCAAGGAATCCCAAGCAACGCATAGAGAGAGCAATGTCATCACACATACTCCAGCCTTGCTTCCCCATCTCTGTCCTCACGATATGGCACTTCAGACCTTTGGACACTGGGCATGAAAGCATGAAGGGTACAATATCCGTACTCCAGTGAAACTGCTCAGAGGACCCCGCCCCATGACTGCCAATACCCTGATAGTATAGAGCCCTCTTGCGCCAAAACAAGTGAGGAAATCTCTTCATATCTTCGTGCAGAACACACAAAGGTCTGGTGTTCCCTCCACATGCAGGGACTAATGTATGCAGTTGCACTCACTCTGCTTTGCAGGTTCATTTGAATGCCAGAATGGGAACATTGCCAACTTAATAGGCACCAACTTTGTTTTCAGCTTCTTCCGTTTCTTAACAATTCCATTGCACCCAAATGGCTCTTTCTCATGCCCATGGAAAATTTAAAAGCTGAATATATGTTTTCTTAAGCATATGCAATCCTGAAGGAGGGGAAAAAAACTTTTTGCATGCTTTTGGTATCCTGTGGTGCATACAATGCAGCATGTACACATGCCACCAATTCTGCCTTCAATATGAACTTATTCCTCTTTTCTTGCACTATGTATCCCTTTCAATTTTTTAAACTGCTACCAGAATTAATTTGATTTTCTGCTTCACATATCTGCCTGGTCTTGATCATTAAGCTCATCAGTTGCACAGTATGTGTCATTTTGACCCAATGAACAGAAAAAAAAATCCAGATTTTTAGTCTTTAGTTGTAAATGAGTTGTCAGGCCCTAATTCTTTTAATGACTGCCTCTCTTCAGATTCCTAATAAAAATACTGGAGCAACTTCACATGCAGACATTTCTCTTTGAAAATAACATGTAACAGTATGCCTGAGAATACCCCTTCTTTGTCCCACCATTGCTGGACCTCTTCCCAAAGAGCAGACACAGCCCTGCGGCTAAGGTACCAGATTTAGCCCCACAACTCAACCAAGTACCAAATCAGATTAAAGAAAAATTATTAAAGCACTTATTAAGAAAGGGAAAAAGAAATGGCATACAGAAAGAAAAGGGGCAGGAGCAGATGGATAACAGGAGATTCAAACAGTATTAGTAAAGGACAATGGGTAGCCCCACACATGCAAATTCCTTGTTCCACCACAGAAGTGAAATATTAAAGCTAGCCCTAAGCTATTCTTCACCTACAGCAGGTCAGGGAGCAAAACTTGCACCTGGTCAAAACTCAGCAGGAGGCAAAAGATTCCCTCTAGCCAGGAGGTTTTTTTAACCCCCTCTGCTGGCAAGTGGAATGATGCCAGCCTGCCAATCCAAGAGGCCACCACTTTCCCAGCTGCTGGCAACTCACACCATTACGGTTCAAGGCCAGTGGTGGGCATCCTTGCATGCACCTTCAGTGACAACCTGGGAGTCTGAATCACTTGCTCAGCTTTGGCAGCTGAGATTCAGCTGATCCCTTAGAATTTAGCTTAACCCTTCCTGAGCCTCTATTTACATAATGTCAAGTGCAGCATGAGTGTTTATTTTGCTATCAGGACACAGGTCAGAAAGCCAATTTGTACATTGGGACTGAAATATACAGTGTAATGTGAAAGCTATTCATTTCTAAGGTCAAACTACAACCCAGCTACTTGCAATTTCAAAAAGTGCCTCCTTGAACAAGATGTGCATACGAAGAAAGTCTTGCCCAGGGCTGGCCCTACCATCAGGCAGAATTAGCCAACCACCTCAGGCAGCAAATGCTAGTGGAAAGTGGCAGCTATTTCTGCTAAGTTGCCAGCCGCTCCCTATGTTCAAGGATACAGCTTTCTACGCCATGTAGCCTGGCCTTGGTCCCCTAAACTTGCCAGCCTCCTCAGCTGTAGGGGAAGACACTAGCCTATCACCAGTGTTGAAGGACAATAAAGCTGCTTTTCCAGTTATATTCTGGTACATGGAGTGGAAGGGAGGGGTGCTTCACTTCAGGTAGCAAAACGGTATGGACTGGCCCTGGTCCACACAACACATTTTGGAGCAAGCCCATTTATCATGACAAGAAGTCTTTAGAAATACAGGGAGCTATATCCTTTGTCTATAGCAGGGGTCTCAAACTCAGCTGACCCGGGGGCCGCTGGAAGTAGAGTCTGGGTGAGGCTGGGCCGCATCAAGTACTCCACCCCCGCGGTGGTGGTGGGCCGCTCATCCGGAGGCCGGCCCGGGCGCCACCACTGGCGCTTTGAAGGCCGCAGGGCCCCTCCCCCGTGCCCCGCTCGGCCCGGCAATTTGCCCGCGGGCCGCGAGTTTGAGACATCTGGTCTATAGCCTACTGTTGAGGAAATTTTAGGCACTGATGATCAAGGGCAGTACCTAATTGTGCCATCTCACTACTGCAAATGACTTTTTATTGTGCGTTAAAAAACCCCGGACAATTAAAGAAAGAAAAATGGAACAAAATGGACACATTACAAGTTTTGAATAAAATGTACAAATATCCATAACACTAATTATACACACACACACACACACACATGTTAACACAGAGCATATTATTAACATTAGATTATATTACCATGCAGCCCATATTGGCATTAATAGTGCTAATGATGTTGTTATAATGGAAGGTAGGTTCCAAATTTTGTGCAAGAGGAGAATTAGCTAAAGTCAACATCTGAACAACTGTGCAATGGCTTTACGATTTAGTGCCGGATGTCCTCTGGAAGCACCCTTGGAACTTTGCTGAGTCTTCACTGGAACTCCTTTTGTCTACAGTGCACCACTATGCTGGCATTTTGGTTTTTTAAAACGCAGTTCTTGCTCTGTCAGCACACATGAGTGATCATATCTCTGCTGTGTTTATAATAGATGCGTATTGTAATTGTGGGGGGAGTAGGAGGAGTCTGAAAGGTCACATGCGTTCCCCTCTGTTCAGTACTACTTAGGCCCTATCTTGGGTGTTGTGTCCAGTTTGGGGCACCGCACTTCAAGAAAGATGCACACAAACTGGAACAAGTTCAGAGAAGAGCAAAAAAGATGATCAAGGGACTGGAAACAAAGCCCTATGAGGACAAACTGAAAGAGCTGGCATGTTTAGACCTGAGGAGATTGAGGGGAGATATTATCGCATTTTTCAAATACTTGAAAGGATGCCATACTGAGGAGTGCCAGGATCTCTTCTCAGACATCCCAGAGCACAGCACACAGAATAATAGGCTCAAATTATAGGAAGCCAGATTCTGGCTGGGCAGCAGGAAAAGCTTCCCAGCTGTTAAAGCAGAACAGCAATGGAACCAATTGCCTAGAAAGTTTGTTGGCTCTCCCACAGTGGAGGCATTCAAGAGGTGTTTGGACAGCCCTCTGTCAGGGACACTTGAATTTGGAGTCCTGCATTGAGCAGGGGTTGGACTCAGTGGACTTACAGGCTCCTTCCGACTCAACTATGCTATGATTCCATGATTCTAACTGTGATGGCACTCACTAGAGTGCCTACTTACTGCTTACTGTAATATTAGTTAATGAGCAGGGACACCAGGAAAGCACAATGGCATAATTTCCACTTCTATGAAACTTTTCCCATTTATTCTAGTGGAAAAAATAATAATTCCATGTATTATTTCAATAATTTGGCTAAAGGGCCAGGATAGAAACCTGATAAATAAATTCAATAATAAGTTCTGAATGTTTGTTTCAGTTACATTTCTAAATAGTTGTTTGCATCTCTTTCACAATCGTATTTAAGACTGACTTTGTTGGGGAAAGGAATGTTTGAAGGAAAGCAATCAATTGCATCAAAACACATTTTTTTATCCTCCCTGCATTGGTAATCTGGCAGATGTTGTAGTAACATGTATGCCTTCTTTTTCTGAACAGTGTTTATGGCTGTCCTTTGGCAAAAAAAAGAAAGACACAAGAGAAGCAGCCCCAAGAACCTGCACCCAAAAGAAAACCTTTTGTAGTTAAAGCAGACAACTCTTCAGTAGATGAGTGTTATGAAACAGATGGAACTGAGGAAATGGATGACAAGGAAGAAGAGGAGGAGGAAGAGGAGGAGGAAGAAGAATATTCTGATGATAATGAGGAACAAGGGGATGATGAGGAAGATGAGGAAGATGAAGTAGAAGATCGGGAAGAGGAAGAGGAGGTTGAAGAGGAGGAGGAGGAGGAAGAGGAAGCAGATGAAGTAGAGGAGGAGGAAGAGGAGGAGGAGGAAGATGAGGAGGAGGAGGAGGAAGAAAGTGGTAATGAACAGAGTCTTAATAAAAAGTAAACATCGTGTGAATTTTGGGTTAATCTTTCAGTGTGGTATGATGAGATTTAGCAGTGCGACTTTTATTAAGGCTACTAGAAGTCATTGTGCTAAATCTCTCTACTCCATGCTGACAACCACTCTCAATGTTCTCTTAACAATTATTTTCATAAAACTGCCTTACGCATAGCTGTTGAAGCAGCTAGTTGACCAGTTTTCAAAATATTTAGCTTAAAGAGTTGCATGCCAAAAATTCCTGCAGAAGTTATGGCTGTATTTGTCACAATTTATTGCAATTATCAGTGCTACGGGTTCAACCAAATACATGTAGGAGCAAATGGTTATGTCTGCACATATATTAACCATTTATATGTGTGTGTGCTGTATTTGTCTGCTTCATATTAGTCACTTGCTTCTCATATGAATATGGCCACATGTATGCAGGTGCTCTTGGCAATGCAATATGAAGATCCTTCCCTTTTGAAAATTTGAACCTATACTTTCATTTAGACAAGGGACGAAATAAATACTTTGGTTCTTTGAGACTTGGATGTTGTGTACTTTAGCTGACTTGATAAAAACTATAGAGACTGGCAGATTAATATAGACAACCTATATAAAACCTTTTTAATATGCAGACACACTTGGTGTTAAATTATGAGACGTTCACTAAATGTCCATTTAATATAGTGTTTTTTCAATTAAGTCACTAGCAGTTTTATTTTTCAACTTTTGTGGAAATGTGAAATAACTGGTGTTTCTTCAACTGTGTACACACTGGTTTCTATTTAACTTAAAAGTCGCTGCAGTAAATCAGGTCATAATGTAATGCCATGAAAATGAACATTGATACAAAAATTAATGAGCTATCTAAAAAGTATTTTGTTCCCATTTCCAGGGAACACGTTTTTGGTTGGGTAGATTCACCTTTCTAACCAATAAAAATATAAGAAAAAGGGTTCAGCACTCCTCAGTCGGATTCTTCTTAGGAGCCAGGTATGCAAGTTGTCTGATTTTTGTTTCAGAGTATCTTAGGTAAGAAGTAGAAGACTTAGAAATTCTTTATTAAAATAGACAAGAAGGTGTGCCTCATAAGCTTCCTTTTCTGAATTCTACCAAATCCTCAGAAAAGGATGACAGTCAAGATTGAAAGCTTTGCAAAAAGAAAAAGTGATACGGGGCAGAGTAACTTTTTATTTTCCATTAATTGGGATTCTGTGAACAGAAGGAACTTATATTACCATTAATCACAACTTAGCTATGAAGGCCAATTATAGAAATAAGACAATTTCTGGAACATAGCAGACTTTATTATAATATGGGACTAAGTACATGTGTCTGTCAGTAAGGCCTATGAAATAAAGTGTTTACTTTTCAGTAAACATATATTGAGTTGTGCTGCTAGATACCAAAGAAAGAATCTATGCTATCAAAAATAATATGAAATTAAACAAACTAACAATGGATACAAGCTTGGTATAGTTTATTTATACTACTGAATTATTACAGAAAATGATACCTGTATTAATTAACCACTACACAGCAACATGATCTGAATCAGTAACCAAGAACAATTATTGCTTGATGTGTACTTTTCTGCACAACAGATTCTTACTAGAAACAGAAAGGAGAGTGTACCATGATACAGTGCCTGTTTTGGATAATTATGTGGTAATTCTGAATTCTTGAATTCTGGCAAAAATAATGTATTAAAAGACAGAAATTCAGAATTACAATAACAAAAGAAGTTTATTTAGTATGATAAGGAAACTATTTTTATTACTGTGTTGTTTTTAAGGCCTACACAGATATACCTAGTCAACACAGTTGTTTGTTAGAGCACAATTGTATTGTGCGAAGTGAATGTAACAGTGTAAAACTCCCTTTTTTAAAATTCAAAGAACATAAAACTTTTATTAGTTTTATATAAGATACTGTCTCAGTTAAAGAGAACAAAAGAAAGGAGATTATTTTTGAGATTTCCAAGTCTAGTTTAAGTGCCAGAACAGTCATACTACACTGGATCTCATAAGCCCCATTCAAGCATTCAGGAGAACAGGTAGGGCAAAAGAAAGTACCCAGGGATGGGGCTGTGTACACTGGCCCCACCCGTACATATCCAGAGATGCCACCCTGTCCCCTTAGTTCAGACCTTGTCATGTTTGAACCATCACGATCTGAAAGAGAGTTCCTAGTCATGTTGATTTCCGCTCATGTACAGGTTAGTGCAAACCGAATACTTTTTCAGAGCATGCTGGATCAACACAGGAAGATCTGAACTCAAGGAGATTGGGAAAGTCCACCCAGAGGCCTCTCAGCACGCATACACGCTCATGAACATCTAAACTGGGCTTTGCCAAAAGCATTCATGGGATTGCATAGGCTTATTCTGTCCCCCATTGGCTGTTGGCTGTTGGCCTTATTGTGACACTGACATTATCCTGTCAGTGAACCTGGATGTAGGTTCAGCCTCCTCTAGCCATTCTTGCCTCCTAACCAAGACTTTCAGTCATTGTCCAAAGCTTCAAGTTCAAGCGCTACAATCCGTGTTATTTAGTTTTAAGAAGGGTTAAAGCCAAAGAGAGAAAAGGGGGCTCAGGGAAGGGAGCATACTTCCAATTGCTAAAATGGCCATGCTGCTTGCAGAAGAGCGGACTTGTAGTCTAATATATCTGGAAAACACAGGATAGAATGGCTTCTCTAAACTGTGGATAAGAAACTGGGAATGTTATGTCTGAACAAGTTCCAAAAGCAGCTAAGAAACACTATAATATATATTGGAGAATATTAAAATTCCAGACTTACATTGGTTAGAAAAGTCTATCAAACAAAGTTACAGGCTTCTAGTTATAAGCAAACTACTACCAAAAATAAATAAATAAATAAATAAAAAGCGAAACAAAACAAAAGCAAGGCATTCAAAAAAGCGCCCTGTGTGTAGCCAAGCTATTCTGCAACTTATTGAAACTTGTCTGATTCCTGGTTCTGACTGCAGCAGCTAAGGCTGCTTGAGCCTCTAGGACAGCCCTCCATATGTTCTTGGACTATAAGTAGCCCAGGCAGCATGGTCAAGGGACAGAGAGAGTTGCAGGTCAGTGACATCTGGAGAGCCACACTACCCATGTCTGCTCAAGAAGCTGAGGAGATCTCTTCCCAAAATGTTGGGAATAGTTCAAGGCAGCGGGGAGGCATATCCCAGGGAGAGACCTGAGAAGTTGTGTGGAGAGACGTAGGCATAGTCTTTTGGAATCCCATCATATGCCATTTCTTAGGTGCAGATTCAGTCTCTTAGCAGACTGGAATCAATCTAGTTTCTATATATTTTCATTAGGGCATATTAGTTTCCACAAAGCATCATAGAATTTTTGGAGCATAGATCCTGAGGAAAATAGGACATATCTTAAAGGCACTTAGGATCCTATGAAAATTCCACTCCTAGTCTTTGATTAAATATACAAAGCACACTAAAGCAACACTCTTACAAATCTCAAAATACCAATTAAAGAGAACCAAAGACTTCTGGAGATAGACCTTAGACTCACACCTCAGTAAATAATCATTTGCAGTAAGACAGATCATTAAAATCCCTTTCAACAGTTAAAGAAATTCTCTTTAAAATACCATTAAGTATATTGAGTCTCTTTGATAAAATGTATATACCTTGTCTTCCAAAAGTTCTGATATCCCCTTGAAAGGCCTTAACTGCTCCACCACAGTCATTAAAAGAATGACTAATCTTTCACATTTTCCTCTCCCCACAAAAAGGCAAATAAGCCCCCCACACAAATAGCCTATCCTATAAATCCTTTGCAATGTGACAAAATGAGGCATTGTGGGAAAAGGCCTTTTCTGGAATTGCCTTTCTCTGTGGTGGTGACTGCTTAATGATTATTAATGGCCCATTTGATTTGCAAGGCCAAAATAGCAAATATTTCTCCTCCTTCTGAGAGGAGATCACATCAGATAGATGGTTCCCAAAGACTGTTTCACAAAGCTTTTCTATTATAGAAAGAAATCTCCGCTGGAGGAGCTCCAGGAACAGATGTTCCAAGGCACCATTTAGCCTATATCATATGAAGACATTCAAGATGGCTTGTTCTCCAGGTACTTCACAATCCCCACAAGGTCAGGTAGAGTCAGGCTGATTTTAGGACTCTCAGGAGAATGAATATAAATGAAAACCCTAATCTAGTTCATACAATCATGCTGTTTAAATTTATAATTACTTAAATGGTGGGGGTAGATCTTGTTTAGATGTTTAGATTTGGAAAGTTGTCTTCATACCTTTAGAAATCTTGCATATATTAATATTTTTCCAATTTACATTATCATGAGAACCTAGGCTTGTTCATTTGTTTTCCAAAAATAATGGAATTTATAAAATTGAACAATTTAGTGCCAGCAATGGATAAAGACAAAAACCAAGCTGACATATGTTATATTCTGGCAAATTATGAGCAACCCATAATGGGGCAAATCAAGTAGCACATGAAGGGACCTTAGTGCAACCACTACCTAATAATGTTTTCTAGTGACCCAATTTTAATTACTTTTAATATAATATATGGAGATGGAAAATAGGTCACTAATGCCGAATGGTTATTGTAGCCTTTTAGTCTAGTTTTCAAATCAGTCACCGTATACTAAATGAGACCATTTCTGAAAAACAATTCAACCTTATTCTTTTTGTTTTTTAAATGTATGCTTATATGATTACACTTTGCTGGCCTGAAAAGCCCTTTTCATCTGTGCAAATGCATATATTTGAAACTGAAGGCAGGATTTGTTGAAGTTTATTCTGACACACCAATCTGCCTTCACAATTTGTCCAGATGTGTTTTGTTTAATATCAACAGAACTGCCAAAATACAGCAATTCCATAAAAATTGTGGATTAACATCCCTATGTAAAATGTGAAATATCAGCTAGACATACAGGAATTAGAGAAGTAATCAACTTTCATATTGAGACAGGGCAGAACCAGAGCTTAGTACAGTCGTTGCACTATAACTTTTCCTTTTGTCCATACAAAATGAATGCCCAGTTTTATCTTTTGTCTTGCTAATATGTTACGGCAGGAAAAGCCCACACGGGAGTGCACTCACCCTTACAGTAAGCATCTTGAAAGAGACAGCTGACTGAATTAAATAAATATTGCAACATGCAGATCAAGCATAATCTCTTTTTCTTCTTCTTGAAAGACAGGCAATTGCACACCTCAAGAAATCCATTTTCTTGAGTGAGACAATGCAGCAGTACCCCACAGAGTATTCAAAGGATAACTCATAGCTTGGTCAGTCAACACTTAATCATCAGCTAGAGGTTTCTACAATTCTTGAATTACACGGCGAAAAAGACTGCAAACCTTTGAAAACTATTCCACACAGTGGGCAGTGGTTGGTTGGTACTGAAAGCTGACTTGTTCTGATATATCATAAATACATACTCTTTCAACTCCAAACGGTGAAACAAAATCAATACTCTCCCTGTCTCTTGAAAGTTCACTTTTAGGAGTCACTCTTCAAGGCTGGCACTGGTTTTTTTAGGGCTCTTGGTGCCCACCAAAGGTGGGTTAAGCCACTCCCCATCCTGGCCTGTGAGGGAGAATGAAGTGAAGCCCAAGGAAGTGGCAGTGAAGCCAGATAGCTGAGGAAACAGGAGCAAGGCTACCTGTCCAAGGACCCAAGAAAAATTTCCACCCTCACCTAGGAAGAGGGAAGTAGGAGAAAACAAAATAGTCTTGCCACCAATTACTGGTGCCTGCCACAATAGGGGGTCCACTTGACTGTGGCTCCATCAGGGCCCCAGAGAAACTGCTGGTGGGGGCCAGCAGTTGTCACCCTTTCTTAATGCCAAAATGTCACCCACCTCCCTCAAGGTAAAGGAGACAGAGCCCTCTAGAAAGTGTTCAGTTGTGCTGGCTGCAGATGCCGGCTGTTTCTATTCTGTGGTAAAACTTCAGTGCATTCTAAAATTTTCTGTTTGACACACTGGCATATTCTCTCCCAAGACAAGGCAAGCAAAATAAATAAATCAAAACTCATATTGTGGGAATAATTTGAGTACCTAGCATGAGGATGTTGGGGAACATGGTAGTAACTGAAATAGGCATTTTATTGTCATTCTGACTCAATGCTTAACTCCTAACTTTGCCAACAGAGGCAGTCATTCTATTACTATTTACTTCTGGATAGACACACATTGTTAGTGTCCAAGTTAAACATCAGAGGACACCTTCTGGGTCAGGCCTGACCTATCTAAGGTCAACCAGATTGGCCATGCATGTGCCATTGGGAAGCCCATAAGCAGGCTATAAAATCAGTTGTCCTCTCCCATTGTTGCTTCAAAGGAGCTGGTGCTGAAAGGCATTTCCCCTCTGAACTCTTGAGGTAGCACATAGTCATAATGTCTAGTAGCTTTGATGGATTTTTCTGATCCATTCATAAGATTTTTTCACACCATATAGGCAACAGAAAAAAGGAAGAATGGCAGAAAAGTATAACAAGATCATTAAAGAAATAAACTCACTGATAATAAGTGTTAGTCTATCAAGCATATGTTTCTAGGGCAACTAGAAAAACAGCCTGGAGAAGTTCACTAATAAATCCAGGATATATACATTATATAGTATATTTTAAAGGGGTGTGGGTGGATGCACATATGTCAGGAAAAATACTGGAATTCAAGACTGAAATTCAATCCACACTTTGAAGGTTTCCACAAAGGAAATAAATGAATAACATAAGCTATAGCCATCAAATCATCAACCTTGTTCACGTTTAACAGTGGCAAACTGTGGGATAATTAATTAATTTGTTGGCTTTTGTGCTGAGGACCAGCCTCTGCCACTTTACATACTCAGCTTCCATTTGGGCTAGTCATGGGTGGCTGCATTATGTGTGAACCCAGACACTATGGGTTATTCATGGCTTAAACAGCCTGAAGTTATCCTATGATTATATCATAGGTTAACCTTGGGTTCTTTCATCCATCAATAACCCACTGTTTCCTCATTTTCATGTCAGTTGGACCAACTGAAGATTGTTGATGCAAAGCAGAAGTGGACTTCATGCAACACAAGTGAACAGGGCCATCTTGTGACAGTAGACTTCATACAATAATTCATTCAATCAGTTCCATTGATCACCAAAGAGTTATAATATTTTGATGGAGGGAGAAAAACTTCTTCCTACCAATATTCTCCACACTATGCCTAATTCTATAAATGACTATCCTGTTGCCCTTTAGTTGTGTTGTTTTCTAAAGTAAAATATATCAGAGATTATGGTCTTGCCTCAGCTCCCTTACTATATTTGTTGCTCTTTTCTGCAACAGCTCTACAATATCCTTCTGTGATGGGGTGGCCAAGACTGTCCACACTATTACAGGTTTGGCTGAGCTGCAGATTTGAATCCCTGTGCAGCATTATGACACTGGCAGCTTTATTTTCAGTCTATTTTCTAAGCCTAGAATGAAGTTTTCTCTTTCTGCAGCTTCTGCGCAAAGGGACATAGGAAGCCAGAACACTGGTCCATTTGAACACTGGTCTATTGACAACAGTTAGTACACTAACTAACTAATACTGTCAATACTAACGGTATTGTCAATACTAACTGTATTGACAACATTGTAAGCCGCCTAGGGAGGCCTCGGTAATTATAGGAAGCCTATAAATACATGTAAATAAATAACTAGCATTAGCTCTCTCAAGTTTTGGGTCGAATTCCTTCCCAAGCCTACCTGGAGATACTGGCAATTGTACTTGGAACCTTCTCCATGAAACCATGTGCTCTACCACTGAGTTACGGTCCCTCCTCTACATAGTGGGTTGACATTGAACTAACAAACATAATCAAAAGATGTCAAAAGATGAAGTTACATTTTTGCTCTGATGGTCTTTGCTGTTTGCTGTGAAAATCATTTAGACAAGTAGGCACTTCATATATGCAAAGATTTCAGAATTTTAAGCATCCATTCAGAAGACCTTTATTGATGAGGCAGCTTCTTGGAGGATGAGCCAGTTCTTATATAGCTCTTCCCCCAGGGCTCATGAGGGCCCTGGCAGCAGCAATAGGTTGAGTGAGTAACTACCAGGGCTACTGTTCTGGTGCTCAGCGAGCAGATGGAGCCCTGAAGCAGGCTCAAATACTGAGACCAAGGATAATCATATTCCACTGATTCCATCCCTACAGATTCCCCTCCTACCCACTATAATTATGTGGCGCTCCACTTTCACTCAGAGGGATGGATCTATACAGACATATAGATCATGCCAGTTCATATGATCATAGCAAGGGAAAATAAGCCTCTGCCATGTGTGCCGGTTGGATTTCCCATATTACCCCTGCTGGCATAGCTTGCCATGCTGTCCAAACCCAGGAGGCAAGGCTTGTAGTGGAAAGGGTAACCCATAGCCCATGGGTCATTTGACGCTAGCTGCCTCTTCAAACAAGCCCTGCCACCCAGGTGTGTATGATGTGGCATGCCACTGCACCAGCAAGGATAATTAGGGAAATCCTTCTAGCGTGTGACTGGTTTTTGTGATGGGTTTAATATACCACTGTGGCTTGTTAAGCATGCCATGAGCATGTGAACCTGGTCACAGTGTCACTCTCCAAACTCCTTTGCAGTGTGCTTTTCTCCCATTGGGTCTCTGCCCACTTCAGTGAGCGGTCATTTGCTTCTGCAGGCACATTGCACTTGCATTTGGAATTCTTGGAGTAAATGATGTGCTGTGCAGGAATGATATTAGTTTGGAGAAACAGGACTATGCAGGAGAAGCTTGCATGAAGTATGAATGTTCTATGCGCATACATAGTACACTAGGAATGGGCAAAATCAGCTGTCAAAATTCCATGTAATATTCTCCAGCTGGATTTTTGAGGGCAGATTTCCATGGAATAAAGGGATAAATGAGCAGATTTGGGCCAAATTGCTTCTTCTGGCCTTTGACAAGTCCTCTTGGCTGGACAACAGCCTAATGCTAGAAGTCTGTTCAAAGACCCATACCATGGACAGGGCCTTCTGCTGCTTTCATAGTTGCATGCAGCAAAATGTGTGGAAAGAAACTGATCCCCAGGATCAAGGCTGGGACCTTTGTAAAAATTGTAGATGTGCCCCCACCTATATAAATAATAGAGGACAATACTAGGCACAGACGCTATGATGCTGCTTGATGGATTGGCCAAGGTTCATGTGTCTCCTGTAGCCTGCATTCCACCAACTGAATCTATCCAGCTACTCCTTACTGACCATATCATATGGTTCTGAGAATCCATTCCATGCCATTTTATTTTCTATGGGAACAAAGTGGAGACTACACTAATCCCAAAGATGGAGGGAACCAACCAGTTAAACAGAGCCAGGATGCCCTATGGCATCCCGTCTCTGATCCCAAATTCCTCCCTCCCCAGGCAGTTATCCTGAGTACAAAAGGAGGCTGAGCTTTCCCTTCCCATCCAAATAATCATGGTAGAGGGAACATGAACAGAACCTTAGACAAAGCTTCAACCATGGTGGTAGTTGTAAAGGGACATGATAAAAATGCCACCGGTTTTATCTCACACCTGTCAGAGGATGAGTAATAAGGTTTTGTGTTTTCATGGATTGGCTAGATAGGATCTCTAGTGCTTTATCAGGTCTAACATGGAGTGTTTCTTGCCAGTTGTGTTCTGAAAAGCAACAAATTTGCCGCAAGCTATCCAGTTAGATGGGAGGCTTATGTTTAAATCTGTGCTTGGAGAAATATTAGACTGATTCCATGACCTATTGCAAATATTAGGAATTCAGTGGTGCACCTAAGGGCATTTGCAAATATATTAAACCCATTTTCTTCTTTCTCTCTGTTAACATCCTGCTAGTTGTGTCCCAGTATCCACAGTTCCGCTTCCTATCCTCACGTAATCAGTATGGTTTCACATAATCAATAAGAACTCTTGCTGGAGTGGCCCAGTAAGATTATGCAGCATGACAAAGCTGGGAGAAATAAAGTGGCACTTAAAATAAATAAATAGCATGACAGCATCAGAGGTAATAAGCTGCCTTTTTTCACAATAGTTGCCAGTGATAATCTCACAAGCACAGTCCAAATATTTGTACAAGCAGCAGTAAAGGGCCAGCTGAGATGAAAACCACTTTGCACCCTACAATACACTGTTGGAATTCTACTCCCATTCCCAATGTGGACACCCCAGACCTCCCCCAGATGTTATCTAGATCATGCACAAGGCTGGTAGAAGAAACACTTTGGAATGCCCTCAAGACAATTTGTTTGTTTTTTAAACCTTTTCTATACCATCCTCTTACCAAGAGTCTCAGGACCGTCTTACAATAAAAGAAAGGAAAGCACAGCATCATCTTCTATAAAATCCCAATTAAAATTATACTTTAAGCCTTAAAATGCTGGCAAAATTTTTAAAAAAAGTTTTGGCCTGGTGTTGAAAAGAATAAAATCTCAGTGCCAGGCAAAGTTGACAGTCAAAGTGTGCTTATATATGCTACTTGATAGCTGATGATCAATCAATCATCCTTTATTCAGTTATTGATGATAGCTTGATAGCTGATGATCTTTACTTGATCTCATGTTCTTTTCCAGCCACATGTTTTTTTTTCCCACTTGGCTTGTATTTGTATTGTAGTTTCTTCCTGCTGCCCTAATCTTAATGCCATATGAATTAAGAGCACTATGCAGTATTGTTAAAAATTATTATATCCATGCATCCCATTTTTTTCCCTTATGCATCAGCACTGGGATGTAAGAAGTGCACAGGTGCCTCCTGGAATTGAGTCAAGAAAGCAGGGAAAGGAGCTACATGACTGTGCTGAGTGCTCTGTCCATTTCTCTCTTCCTTTTAATAACAAGGCAGGAAGAAGGAGTTGACACAGCCCTAGCTTGGCCTTCCCTGCATGCTTTTGCAGCAAAGGAAAGCAATACATTATTTATTCCTGCAGCCAGAGAGAAGGTCAGAGACATACATTAGACTTTCATCCCTAATAACACTGTGAATTTCCCTGCCATATTCCAGTTGATCCCTCTAGCTTGGCATGGTGATACAGCATCTTTTACTGGACAGTACATAAGCAAGTCTACAATAAAATCAGTAAGAAGGAGGAAACTGCAGCCCAGTTCATGAGTATCTGAAGCCATATCACCTTTGAAAGCCCAGATTTGGGGCATAACAGTAAATCGTTTGGTATAACTGTGTTGTTTTTTTATCCTGTTGCATAACTATATTATTCCACCCATCAGCATTTCTGGAATTTGAAATAAATTTCTTCTACTTCACTGAGCACTGAATAAACTATACAAACTTTGTCCACCAGGTTGATTTATTAGATGTAAATTTTGTTCAGTGGCTTGTCAGGACCTGGTACACTGCAAAGTTAATGACAATCTACTAGTAAATTAATTCAAAATGGTATTATACCATTATGCAAAGTTGAAGGAAAGGAGAATGTTGGACCAATCAGAATCCTTGGGTGCCACATGAATGCCATGCCAAGGAAAAAGAATCTTGGAGTATGAGATTTTCACCTGGTCATAGGAAGCTGCTTCCACTTTTACTGATGGATTGCAGCATTTAAGCCACTTTCTAACATATTACTAGTCTGCAAAATTTCAACTAGAGTTACACATTCCTTTGCGTTTGCAAGATAGCTAGATTTGGCCTATGAGAAAAAGAAAAATTATTTTACCCTTCTGGATTTTCCTTATGCAGCATTTCAGTGGCTGATTAAAATTGATAGGAAACAAAACATAAAGTTAGATCTTTGGACCAAAATTACCAGGCAGCATATAATAATCCTCAACATAAATATATTATCCTTATCTCCTTTTGTCTTGACTTCTCCATGGCATTATGTTGTGTTACCTGTACCCCCAGCTGAAAGGGGGCTTTTATATTTTAAGAGCTACCTCTGCTTGGAAGAATTAGTTCAGATTATACTTGTGAGCATTGTCTGCCAAGGACAGACTTAGTCCGCCAGACATCTAGTCACTGCAGTCAGGGAAAGACAGAGAAGTGCATTACTAGTAGAGAAAACATTTTATGGATCTATAGTAGTAATTAGTGGAGACTACTGGAAGGCTTGTGGAGTTCAAGTTAGCTTCAGTCTCCTTGGTTATTAAAACTGTTCTGAATTAATAGGCATGACTTGGCTGCAAACATGTTTAAATTAGCTGTGTATATAGAAATAGTTGCCGTTTTCTGCCATTGTTGCAGACAGCAAGAGATTTGAAACTTTATTGTTAGACTTCTGTCAGAAACAGCTTGCGGCATCTTAGTCCTTAAAGGTGCATTTGGCAAGGCATGATGGGAAAGGTGAAAAGTTTGGAAGGTGATGAGAGGCAATGAAGGCACATAAATGTGAGGGTGCAGAGAGAAGGAAATGGGGGAAGTTGTGATTCTAAAACAAGTGAAGTAGAGTAGTCCCATTCAAGTTTATGAGGCTATTTAGGAAAAAAGTAGCTAATGGATCATTAGATGTGGCAGTCAAAACAAAAGTTTGGCACCCTGCACATGCTAGTCCTTTTCACATAGTCTCTCCCTCCTTCCCTCCCTCCCTCCCTCCCTCTTATAAGCATGATTTTAATATTACTTCCTTATAAGTGTTTCTTTTTGGAAGGCCGACTTTCAAAATTATATACAGTCATAAGAAACTGAGGGAGAAGAACACTCATATTTTTAAAAATAAAACTTCCCAGGCCTTGTTTAGCTGCCTAAGCAAGCTGTGTTCCCTTCATGTCATATGTAGGAAGCTTAAAAAGTCTGATGTATTTAACTGTCAGTGCCACTGCAAATTAGCAGGAGGAGGAGGAAGAGAGCCTGAAAATTAGAGACCACCTTCAGTGGTGCCCAGCACAGACCACATCTTTTTCTTCACAGATGGGGAAAAGGAGCCCCCCTGCTCCCCGGATGTTGTAAGACTGCAACACCGATCATCCCTCTTTATCAGCTATACTGGGTAGGGCTGGTGAGAGCTGCAGCTTCACAAATAACTGGAGGCCATCCTTTATGGAGTCTTTGTTTTTGCACTGTGTAGTGCATCAAGGACTGCTTTATAGCACCTCAGTGCTATATGTAGCAGCCATAATCTTTGTCCCATCACTTCCTAGTGGTGCCTGCTGTTAAGTGCACTGGCCTCTCCTTTCCACTCCCCACTGCTCAGGCATCTCTCAGCAGTAGCCAAGGAATGAACATCTTAGGCCCCTCCTTGCACACAATAGTGCCAGTGGGCACCTATGCAGGAGGGAACTATTGGCTCTTGCTTCTCCTGCAAGAAACCTTGCTTCTTTCCATACTGCCACAGGGAGCTGCAACTTCAAAGGCTCCTGCACCCCACCCTCAAAACCTGGAGCTGCTGCTGTTGCAGAGCAAGAGAGGAGTGTAGCAATGAACAAAAGGCCCTTCAGTGCAAATCAGTTCAATGCTCTTCTCAAAGTCTTGCCCCACCCACATTCATTTGCCACTGTTTAAATTGATATGATCATGTTCATAAGTTTAAATTTTCAAGGCAGTTTTGATTTATTAGTGGGGTTACATTTGCTTTGGAAAGTTTCATTTTGTAAGCCTGTGTACAGCATGCACAACAGGGGAATTAGACTAAATTGTAGCATGCAAAGTAGAGATGCCTGACTGTCACATAGGCTTGTAGCAAATCACAGAGTATGATGCAAGTCAGGCCCATTTGGATTAGTAGAACTTCTATGAAGTAAGGAAAGACGCCACAACTCTCGAGCGCCTGCAGTCCTGCTTGATAATTGTTTGAGTTCACAACAGTTCCAGAATTCCTTAGGATACCTTATTCTTGAGCTCTGAATGAATGCAGTTGTCATATGAATGCAGTGGAGAACTGTAAAATTTTGATTCTTTTTTCATAACAATGGGGATTAATGGATGCTTCATAACCTGCCTGCAGTCTACTGAGAAATGCTTCTGCATAGCAGTGACTGAATGCAAGGTTCAAAATGTGTATGAACAGTCTCCACAACTCAAAAAGGACATGATGGAGTTGTCAAAAGTAAGGAAAAGAAGAACTAAAATGATCAAGGGGCTGGAGCAATTCTGCTATGAGAAAGGGTTGGAACTCTTTAGCTCAGAGAAAAGCAAGTGAGGGGACTCATGATACAGGTATACAAAATTATGTATGATGTGAAGACGTGTTTAGGTGCATTTAGATGCATTTAGATCCCTCTCCCATAATATTAAAAGCCATGGGGTCATCCCATTTAGTTGACATTTGGGATAAAGGAAATGTTACATCACAGAGCTCATAGATGAACTATGGAATTCACTACAAAATGTGGTGGCCGCCAATTGGAATGACTTTAAAAGAGGACTGAACAAATTCATAGAGAATAAGGCTATCAGTGGCTGCTAAACCTGAAAATGCTGCAGCATCCTGCTTCCAATATCAGAGAGGCAGTGTGGTGCAGTGCACTGGGGACCTGGGAGACCCAGGTTCTAGTCCCCAGTCAACTTCTGGGCGACCTTCAGCCCAACCTACCTCACTGGGTTGTTGTTGTGAAGATAAATGGGGCTATATAGGTTGCCTTGGGTTGTTCACAAGAGACAGGACATAAATGCAGTAGAATAACAATGTAAGCCATATGTCTCTGGCCATGAATTGCTGGGGCACATGGACAGGAGGGTAGTTTGGCATACAAGTATTTATTTATTTATTCATTTATTTATTTAAAGTTTTTATATGCCATCCCCATTGGTACACAGCCTCGGGACGGCTCACAACATAAATAAATAAAACAAATAGAATAACATTTTCAATTACAATTTACAATTAAAACTTGGAAACACACCGGCTGCATAATTAAAACTAGAAATATTAAAGATTATTAAAATACTGTTTGAATAAAAACGTCTTGGCCTGGTGCCAAAAAACAAATAACGACGGCACGCCAGGTGGACCTCTCTGGGGAGCGCGTTCCACAGATGTGGCACCACCACAGAGAAGGCCCTCCTCCAGGTACTTTGCTTCCTAATATCTCTTACGGAGGGCTCCCAGAGGAGAGCCCCTGCTGCCGATCTCAAGGGGCGGGAGGGCAAATATGGCTGCAGGCATTCCTTCAAGTAACTGCTTGTGGGTTTCCCATGGGCAGCTGGTTGGGTACTATGTGGACACAATGCTGCACCTTGGACAGATCAGCATGCCTTGTCATAGATTCTTAACTTAGAATGGCAGTAAAGTTCATTTACTGCACACACACTTTTCTTGAAGAAAGATAGAGAGAGCTCATAGTCTCCCCTTAATTACTTGCTGCCAAAATTGTCTTATTTCACCCTCAGCCTGAACAGATACATATTCTGAGGGACAGAAAGGTGAAGTGTTCACTCTCCAGGGCCAGCCTTCTGCCTTCTCTAAGTGTTGTTCTGATCATGAAGGCCATCCTCATTTATTTCCATTGAGCCCATGTTTACCATTCCAGCTACATACCCAAGTAGCCCCACTGAAGCAGCTGCTGCTGCTACTGGTGGTAGCGGTGGTGTCACTTTTATTTTTGCTATTCCACTTGGGGAAAGCAAAAAGCACAAAACCAGAAGTGCATCTGTGGGAAAGATTTTAGAAGGCCTTCCCAGTATATAATTAGAATCCATTGCCATGCCTATTTTTAAAAAGATCAGTCTTAGCAAAGTGTGTTACCTGCAAGCTGTCTTACTATGCATTATACAATGAGGCAGTGATGAAATAATGCCCACAATTTACCTGAATTTCAGAAAATATCTCATTCAAGCTCATTCAATTGATTTTAGGAAATCATGAAGCACACTGCAACAGCAAACAGAAATGGATAAAGAAAACAAATTCAAGTAGGGTGAATTAGTTTTTTCAGGAAGTAAGTAGGTCAAATGCTGTAGCACAAAGAAATTGGAAGTAATGAGGATAGAGCCAAGTGTAACCAAATCAGAATGAACAAAGCAGGTTGAGGAGTGAGCAAAAATATTATGCTGCATATACAATGTGTGAAACATCAACAGCACCCCCCCCCCTCCAAAAGAAAAGAGTCTAACATGCAGTTTCTGATAGAGAATGAAAGCTATTCTCACTTTCAGTAGGCACAGTCAAAAGAAGTTTGGTGTGCTTGTGTTGCACAGGACATAACTACTTGTATGTTTAAGGGTGCAGTTTATGTAGACTTTTTGAAAAGCCCCATTGAATTCAGTGGGACTTCTGAATAAACATGTGGAGCAGTATTGGGCTGTATGTCCCGTGTATTTTAAGAATGTGCTGAACTCCTCTGGATCGCTTTTTATCTAGCTGTTTTTATAGCAGGGCTGGCATACCTCTCCTAAAGAGTGGTTTAGAGCAAAGCAGCTGATATTGCAAGCATATAAATGCCGATGCTGTGCTTATAAAACTTCACATTCAATGATGTTAGAGAGACATACTGCTTGGTGTGCAATAGCCTTCCCATTTACATGTTAGTTTTAAGATCAGCTGTTAATTTGCAAATGACTTATGATGGGCATATAAATAATAAATGCTGTAAGTCTGTGACAGATCTGAGTAGGATGCATTATAGATGATAACCACTATCAATGCAAGATGTTTTACAGATTATCACAATCTATGAATGGACAAGCCTCTTAGATTACTGCCAATTGGTGACTTTGAAATTAAACTAACAGTAGCTTATTTAGCAGGAAAAAAGCTCGGTGGAAAAATATGATGAGCAAAGTGACATAAGCTAAATCATACAATATTTATTTATTTGTTTGTTTATTTAAACCATTTTTATGCTGCCCCATTTGCTAAAAGCCTCAGGGCGGCTTACAACATTAATAAATAAACATAAATAAACAGTTATATAATTAGAGTTAAAAAACCGGAAACATCTCGGTATGTACATAAAAACCCAATAAATACAATTCATAAATTGACAATTAAAATAACTTTTAGATAAAAAGGTCTTGGCCTGGCGCCGAAAAACAAATAACGACAGCGCCGGGCGGACCTCTCTGGGGAAGTACAGTTTGCATGTCAAAGTTCCCGCATGCCTAGAAAACTTGTGTCCATATATTCTAAAGCTGCTGACTCCAGTAGCTAGAAAAATTTTGGGTCACCCCTTAAAACATAAAAAACTGAGTTTGGATGGCACAGAACTGAAATATAAACTTTACAGTGTATGTTTTGGGAAATGAGGATTAAAATGTTATTAAAACAAAAAGTTAATCATTTATCATTCTTCAGGTGGCATGCAGTTTATGGACTACTTGTTATGCTAGACCAGGGGTTCCCAACTAGGGATGTGAGGTGGCATTGAAGGGGGTGTGACAAAGAGGAAGGCTATTTCTTTGCCAAAAATTATCCCAGTAATACAATTATTTATTGTTATTATGTTTACATTTGGATTCCCTTATCTTTTGTCAATCAAGACAAAGTCTAGGAATCACTGGAATCCACAGGTAGATTGCAAATCGCGATCTGCAACAAAGTTGCGAATTTTGACAAAAATGTGAATGAGAAGCAGGAACAACGAAGACATTGAATTTTATGCTCATAGTTGGGCTTGATGTTAATGTTTACAATTTTTTTCTAATTAGTGAATTTATATCTGAATTTTATCCATTGAGTTAAAAACTGTTTTTAATTCAGTTTATTCACTTGTAGTACTGTATGTGGTTCAATTTATGGTTCAAAAATTAGAAATTAAAAAATAGAAAATTAGACTTCTAGATGTGATATTACTTTTGCAGGGGCTGCAAACATAAATCAAACATTTTCTAGGGGTGCAAGGAGTAGAAAAGGTTGGGAACTACTGGACTGAGCCAAAATTCTGACATTTATTAATCCTTTGTATAATTTTATACATTCAAATTAGAATGCGAAGTATGAATAGGATAAGGTAAGCCATTTTTAAAACCAGTTATGGATATAGGCTGGCATGCTTCTTTGTTACTTTAACTCATGACAAGTGGGATCTATTGTCTGATGAATTGTGGGAACAAAAGTTCCCACAAAAGGGAGATAAAGAAAAAGATACTTCAGCCCCTTCAATATCTAAGCCTTTAAATGCAGGAGGACAAGGTTTTTTCTAGCATGACATATGTGAATATGAATATGAATTCCACAGTGTTTATATTTGTTCTTCTGTCACCAGAAGATGACATTTGATTCTCAGACTGAAAGCTGGGCAGCACATAATACAACCTCAAAACTAAAAAGAAGCCACCCTGTATTTCCAGTGGCTTGTAAATATAATTCAAACACTGAACACTTCAAGATTTAAGTGTTCCCTGAACTGTGGAAATAATGTTGATTCACAAAAATAAAAGCAATTAACCTGATGAAGTTAGTTGTAAACAGGTATCCAACACTATTGATAAATGATAAATAACCGGGAGAACAAACAGTGGCTGCGATCGAAAAGATGTCAAGACAAAATCCTTCTACTTTTCTGATATTTCTACCATCATTCAAGAAAACCATCCATTCATGGTTAGGATCTGCTTATAACTGTTAGAATAGTAGAATAGTATGAGAACCATATGAAGGCGCAAGCTGTGAAGACACTTCCCCCCAGACAAAATGAATGTTTCATTGGCCTCCTGGACATGGGCTACCTGTATAAGATGTATGACTTCAGCTACTGCACATATTTGTTTTGGATGGCTAGTGTACTCCATCTTTAAAATCTGCTGGCAGGTTATGATTTATTTATTTATTTATTTATTAAAACATTTCTATGCCGCCCCATTCGCCGAAGCCTCTGGGCGGCTCACAACATAAAGTGTAAAGTCTATGTTCTTTTTTTGAGTCTCTTTAGCACAGTCTCAAGAAGAAAATGTTTGGGTTGCTGAAATCAATCCAACCAATGCAAAAATGTACACAAAAGAAATCCTTTGTTGAACTGGTGTTGCACAAACCTGTTGGTTGCCTAGGCTAAAGAGAAATGTGCTTTCTGCTGGACAATGAGAACAGTTTTACACAATTTCTTATTACAGAGATGATACTCTCCCACATAGATACAAAATGCACCAACCCATTGTTAACACAAACAAACATTTAGATGAACATATGAGTGCTTATGTTCATGGAAAGAAGTTTTGAGAACTTGCCATTTTAGCTGCCCACATCCTGGGGCTGGCAAATGGGCTCAGTCCCCAACAAACATTAGGCTACTGTAAGGAAAAAAAATTTTTTAGCACCATCAATAACAGTAACAACAGTAACAACAATATCACTATCATTATCATTAATATTTGGCAACATTGCAAAAGGAAAAAAGGAAACAAAACTTTGTTGAACTCAAAAGGGAAAAGTAGCCTCATAGATTTGAAAAGAAATTCTTCCCACTGCATGCACGTGCGCACACACATACACAGCCCGAGTTTCATCCAATCCCTCCCAATCATTCCCTCCCAATCATTCCCTCCCAATCATTGTAACATAGCAATGACAAGATGGTATACTCAGAATTCAGAACTTATACACAGACACACATATATAAGACACAGATCCATGTTGCATAGAAAAATGGAAGTTATTGGAGAGGGAAAAACTCTTGCATGGCTGACACCAATCACATGCTCACAACATTGCTTTGGAAGGATTCCCTTCCTAAAAAAAAATCCCCTAGGGACTCATTGAGAGTACTTAAGGGTCTTTGTTTTAACCCAAACCTTCCCAGGCAGGATTTTTCCTGAGGCAAGACAAGCTTTGAACACTCAAAGAACCTCAAATGCCTTGCCTCAGTTACACAACTTTATTTATTTATTTAATTGTAAGACACCAAGATTTCTTTTGAGAGTTTTCTAGAGACTCAAGACTTTCTTTTGAGAACTAGTGCAAGCCCGCCTCCAATCTGTGGCTGGAAGCAGAGCCACTCAAATTTCCCAAAGTACTTTGAACTCTGTACATGCTCAGAGGCTTTGTGTGTGCTGCTTCTGCAGTACTCACAAAGTGGTGGTATCTTCCTGCCAGAGCATCCCCGCTTTTCTTGGCTCTGTGGAATAGCCAAGCCCACAGAGTCAAGAAATCCAAATTTTCCATCACAAATCCCCCCCCCCCCGAATTCAGTTGGCCAGACCAAATCCAGAGAAGAGGCTGCAGTTACTGTCTCTTTAAATAATGGGAGTGCTCTTAGCAAGGTAGACTATTCCTCTTTTTTTTTCATTTGTTTTTCTTGTCTTTACTCCAAAAGTTACACATTTCTTTCCATATTTTTTCCAGTAGAAAAAGTACCAAATTACCATTTACCAAAACTCTTAAAATTCTCTCACATACCAAGCACCATGCACCCCTTGAATCAAGGAATTCATTCTCACATGGCATACACACAACATCCAGAATAAAAATGTTTTTGCCTTTCACTCAAACCTCACATTCCAAACAGCTGCAAGTTCAACAGGCTGAGAGAAACCAGCCAATTTGGCAGAAATATTCATCCATGTTTAACTGCAATCTATCTTCCCCTGATTTTACCCTCTGCCCTGTTGAATTCCAGCCTGCTACTGCTCAGGCTAATTGCTAAACTCAACAATTTAAATTTGCAAGACTTTATCAGCAATATGTTCCCAATATAAAACCCTTTTCTTTATCTCTCTGGGAATCCTTTTCAGGATTCCTACTGAGTATTCCCAACAGTATATACATTTTTTCCCCATCTTTCACCTGCCCATCAGCATCCCCTCCTGGAATTTCAAATGCAATTATTTAATCTAACAAGAAAATCTTCCTACCTAGGAGGGCTGTAAGGCAGATAGAAGAGGCAGAAAAACTTAAAGACATTAAAACAGTGTTCCCAGTTTCTGACAAGGAAAGGACCTGCAAAAATTTTTTCTATATAACCTCTCTTTCATACAGGGCTTTTACACAGGATAAGCTTATTGAGTATGTCCAGAAAACTGGGTAGGACCTGTGTTAGCCCAACTCAAGGGCCACACATTTCCTTACTTCCCAGTTCTGGCTCATATAGAAGGAATGGGGGAAGGAAAAAATCTCACACACATGATGATGTACCCAGGTTAATGTCCTTACCTGTGGTGATTTTTTTTCTAAAATCTCATACTGCTTGACCAAAGTCTTAAAAACACTTCCCAAAAGTGGCCCCATGCTAAAATTTGGTCTCCATCACACTCCCAGTGAGATAATCAGGAGTACAAGTTTAAAACACTTCCCAAATTTCTTAGCAGCCTCTAAAGCCTGCCTCACCTCTCTGCTTCCTTTCCATACATCTAGTAGCAATTTAAAGTATCTCGACAAGACCATAAATGCCTTCCTCGCACCCTAGATCCCTCAGCACTGCAGCATCAGATGCAAGGAATTCTAGGAGATGTAGCTATCCAGGCTGCCAGAGGGTTAAAACAGACATTACATGTGTGTCTGGCAGTTACACCCTCTAATTTGTACACTATAGTAGGCACAAGGCCCTCAGCTCCCCTTACCCCAATCCAGATCTGGGCCCCTGGGAGCTAGAAAATAAAAATGGAGCTAGAAATGGGACATAGATACTAGACTCAGTTAAAGCAGTGTCTGTCCTAGCCCTGAGTCTTCAGGCAGCCTGCCCTCTTGCAACTGGGATATTAAATGCTGGTGTGCCTGGGTGCATGCACATTCACACACATTGAAATTAGAGTTGGTGGTTACATCACTCCTTGTTTATACCCATGCATCCCAGTGGCTGCCTATGCTATTCAGCTCTGTGAAAAATGGCAATATTTACTGGCTTCTTTACATCATGAATTTATTTTTAGTTAAGAAGTTGTGAGAGTGACTCAAAATCACCAAGTGTGCAGTTAGGTTTACATGTGGGATGCAGAGGTTACTGAAGAAGTTGTTGGTTGGTTTGAAAATAAAGATACATTGCTTGCATTTTGAAAGTGATTATTATTTCTTGTTTATAAGTATAGTTTTATTAAGAAAATGGTTGAAGATGTATCAAGGGCCAAAAGTTGCTAGATAATGTATGGTAAAAAATAGCAATCTCTAATTATAGTTTGTCTGCCCAGTAAGGTCTTCTTTTTTTTCAGCTGAGGCAACAGCATGGTTGAGTTTGCACAACATATCAACTCACCCTGGCAAGAAGTTACATTGGTTATGTTGCTTTGCAAAGTACCTGTAATGAGCCCAACAAACAGTTGTGGTCCTTTTCCTTCTTCATTCTGTCTCTTCTTCCTCTGTTTCTCCTGGCAGGATCTCAAAAGAGACTATGAAGACTGCAGTGAGTCTTCACATAGCCATTCACAATTTACAAAGCTGGCTGTTAAAACTCTTTTTCCCAGGGAAAAAAGTGAGGTGCACATTTGCACTTTCCCAAGTCTCAAGAAAAATGCAAAATGTGCATCGCCCTGAGGGTGATCTCAGCACCCCTGTTCTGTGAGTAAAGATTACGCATGCCTTTGCTTTTCCTTGACAGTGTGTCTTTTGACGGATGTCAAGAGAAAGCAGAGGGAAGAAAAAATCTATTTGGAGTGTCTTTGGGTCAATGTCCAGTGTTGGCACCTGCTGCACTTTGGCAGCAGGTAACCCCCAGGACACTGACCCATGCAAGACTTCAGTTTTCTTTACGCATGTAACTGGAGATCTCCACATTTGTGGAGCAGCAGCTAAAAGGGTCTCAATTAAAAGGGTGGTGTTGTTGGTGTGTGTGTGTGTATTTGTGTGTCTGTGTGTGTGTCAATGGGACTTGACAAATAAATAAATAAAGGGCTCCAATTCCTAGTACCGCAGGGTTCAGGTGACATGACAACGCAACATGGGTACAGCAACCCTTAGTACAACCCATGGCTTGCCAGGGTGGCTTGTGGCTCATGGGCACCCTACAGGAATCACTGCTGGTTTCCATGACATCTCATAACGACCCATGATGATTTGTTGTGTCATGCAAACCCAATCATTGTGTTTGCGGAAAAACTTTGAAGAAGAGATTATTGAGGATGAAATTCACAGAGGAAAATGTTCACCTGATAAGATAAATGAAAGTAGTGCTTAGCATATGGAACAGCATGGTGAAGACACAGAAGAGAAGACTGGGAGAGAGAATCAAGGGCACTGTTGGCAGATCAGTTTGCACAGAACACAGAAAGCAAGAAGGGGGATGAAGTGGGATGAGAGAAGCTTCAGGGCCAGAGAAGCGGGGAGCCTTGAAACTGAGGATCAGGAAATGCTTAGACATCATGGAAGTGCCATAATCATAATGCAAACATTTAAGGGGATGGGATATTGAGCTAGAAGAATGTGGTTTAGTAAGGGAAAGGGGATCTTTTAACATTAAGTAAAACATGGTAGATGACAGCAGTACTTCCAAGAGTTTTGAACTGACTATAACATGTCCATATATTCAAAGATGTATAGGATGTGTGCTTATGTGTGTACTTAAGAATGTCATTTTATACTGCCGATGAAGCAATAGCAGAAAAGTAAATTTCTGTGGAGTTTGACTATGATGTTCTTATTGCAATGCCCATTGTATGGAAACAGATGATAATTTAAGTGCTAATTTGAAAGGTACATCAAATGATCTACTGCCACCAACCACAACACATTGTAAATTACAGAAGTTTTTTGAACTGATGACCCTGTGCTTATGAGGATGATGGCAGCTGCCAATACTAACTCATTGTGCATGTTTTTTTGGAATTGCTGAAACTTGCTGTTGAATATCTTAGATACAGGGTAGATAGCACAAGCAACAGAAAAATGTAGTCTGCCCCATTTAATTTAATCAATATCATGTTGAAATTTCACTTTGGTAGCAATTTAGTCCAGTATACTTGTTCTTTATTCCCTCACTCTTTTTTTTACAGAGAATCCTACATCATTAATAAGCCATCATATTCCAGTTTTTTGTTTGTTTGTTTGTTTTGTGTTGCCCAGCCCTTTTTCAGTCACCATTTGTGCTGACCTTCAATATACATAATGCAGTTGCAGCAACAACCTGTCCAGTCTGGACTGGCAAAGTGCTGTTTGTTGAGATTTCCAGGGCTACCAGGGCTTTAATTGTTAGTTTTCTCCTTGCAATTGCTGGCCGCTTTTATTGCTTTGTGTTCAATATGACAGCAACATTACTGATCATCACCCTCTTAATTATATCTGAATTACTTGGCTTTGCTTCCCTGTTCTGGTGGTGTGGTGTGTGTGTTTGTGGTGGGCGGGATCTTTCCTAGTTCTTCTAATTTTTAATACAAGATACTGTTATCAGTCATTTAAGCCAGCTCCTGTGGGGAACAAGTACTAAGTAATTTAGCCTTAATTAAAAGTCCGATAATCAATAATACTACTGTCACACCGAACAGGAATCATTAAAGCAGGTAGAAGCAGCAAGAAGGAAGCTACTAGTTGATGTTATAAAGGAAGTTGCTGAATGGGACTAATTGAAAGGAAGGACTGCAGAAAGTATCAGTTTTGGAAGGAAGCAATGTGAGTGAGTTTGTTCAGTCACAAAGTCATGCCCATCTCTTTGTGACCCCATGGACAACTTTTCTCCAGGTTTTCCTGTCCTCCATCATCCCCAAGTAAACTCAAGCCCACATCCAACCTTTCCAGTGACCCCATCCAGCCACCTCAACCTCTGCTGTCCCTTTCTCCTTTTGTCTCCAACTGTTCCCGGCATCAAGGTCTTTTCCAGTGAGTCCTTCCTTCTCATTAGGTGGCCAAAGTATTTGAGTTTCAGCTTTAGTACCTGACCTTCTAAAGAGTAGTCAGTGTTGATTTCCTTTAGGAATGACTATTTTACTATTTTACATGTATTATAAACCTATCTTTATTTTCAGCTAAGTGTGTAAAAGCAGTGCCTCAGCGATGCTAAAAGGTCATAGCATACAAGCAACTGAGTCAAGCTACACGTTATGTGTTGCTGAAGGTTAACTCCAGTTGAAGAATCATGCAGAGTGGGACCATCCCACACTGGGCAGGGAGGATTCACCCCCAATCTCACCTGCTTCCTGATATTCCCCCTTCTGATGGGTGCTTTGTTTTCCTTTGTTAACCCCTTGTGAGGGGGAAGAATTCCAAGAAACAAATGTTGGTGAAGCAGGGGAGGCTAAACACACACACTTTGTGGTACATGGGAGTCCCAGTCTAATTCAGGGCCATGCATGCTTACACTAGAATAAAGAAAAAGCTAACTATTAGCCACAATGTTATGTGTAGTTTGGTTCTGAAATTAGTGGCTCAATCACTGATGTGGTAGCACTTTAATACTTAAAAGCAGAGTCGTTGTGAAGATGTGATCATATTTGTATTTCTGAGATTTCTTGGATGAGAGGGTGTGTAACAAGTTCTTATTTTTGGATTAACTTAGATTTTGAGGACTGAATCATTTGGTTAATTTTGTACATACAGTAATACAGCTTGATTGAGTTCCTTGATCATTAAAATATTGTTGGAAGGTAGTCCTTCATCATGCAATACTTATTGTTTAAAAATAGATTGGGGTTTGGCAGATTGTGGCCTTCCAGATGTTTCGCCTACAACTTCCATTATCCCTCATCACTGCTATGCCAGCTCAGACTGATGGGAGTTGTAGGTGAAAACACCTGGAGGGTCACCAGTTGCCTACTCCTGTCATATATGACCAAAGCATCATTTGTCTTTTTCACAGAGATATTGAAGCTTGAATGTAAAAGATCTGGCAGTACCCTTTCCCTTAATCTCAAAAGAGGCTTTCCACACAATCCAGTTGCTATGGAATAATTCTAGTATGGTGAACTGTGTGTACCTTAACATATCCAGATTAAGTGGACTATTTGTTATTTTACAGATAAACAAAGCTATCCATATAGTAGAGTCCTACTGTGCCACAAAGAGTTTATGGCATTAACTAGTTGCCACCAAATCTCCGCAAAAACTAAATTTTCGGTTTATCTTGAACTGAAAGATCCCAAAGATGCACCCATTTCTGGAAGATTAGCAAAAATTTAAAAGGGTTTGTCAACGTATTTTGCCAAATGTAAATCTCAACCAACTTTTACTTATAAACTCTTCAGGAGAAATTCAGGAGATATTGAAGGTGATGCCAGAAGGAATTCCATGAACTAGTGACACTTTTCAGGAAAAAAATGGGTTCCACATGAAAATTCACAGTATTGTCATTGGAGTAAATAGTCAGGCTATCATCTGTTAGACATCAGGTAAGAGACATGCAAGGAGAGAGTGCATAAATCGTTAGACTGTTGCTAGGCATCTTTCATAGATAGTGAAGAATTTCCCTGAGCTGTTTTCCTTGGGCTCATTTTATGGAGCAGTTTAAATCCATGGAAAGAATATATTCATGGTCATTTGTAAAAAGTTAACAATGGCTTACAAATTTTAAAAGTATAAAAAAACTATCCTAATTCTTAAATGTTACAAGTATCAATGGAAATAATTGTTCTAAGTCTTAGTATGATGGCAGCAACACTGTGTGGCTGCACTCATGTGGAATGGTCAGCCAGAATTCTGAGTTATTATGAATGAGCCAACGTACTCATAGGTACTGCTCAATCACTCCTTCTTGGCTTCTCCTGCAACTGGGAGTAGCTAAATAAAGCACATGTCTTCTCTCTGTGCTTTGTTTATAAGACACTCGTACTGGAGATTCTGGCTTTCCTTTCCCCAGGCAAGCTGAGTCATAAATATTTTTGCTCTTGGATTAGAACTCTGTCTTGTCTGGAGAGAGACAAGCCAGAATTCCCATGAGTGATCATGCAGCATGTACTCACACACAGGCTTGTTCACAATCAGAATGGCTGAGAATCCTGGCTTATCAAACTGCCCGAACACATTCTGCATCTCATCTCCTTTTCAGAACATGCACACCCACTTAGACCATTGCTGTGGCAAATCTCTGGCTTCTATGTGTGTGGCTTCTGCCTTCCTTCCTTCCTTCCTTCCTTCCTTCCTTCCTTCCTTCCTTCCTTCCTTCCCTAACAAAAGAAGTGATGCATGAATCCCAGATGGGACTTTTCTCATGTTTTGCTGTCCATACCATCTTTTGTTACAATTCATAACCATCACAGTTTTTCCATAGAAGAAGCTGTATCTTCCTATCAGGGCCCTTGGCATTCCTGGTTGTGGAATAATCTGTGGATGTGATGATCAGTGAATACCAGATAAAGATGAGGATGTGATAGGGGTATAGTGGGTGGCATAATGCTTGTGAGAGGCAACATAATCCCATGGCAACACCTCAGGTAGCAGCATCCCAATTCTGAAGCTCATGCAGGATCAAACAAAATGAGACTACAGAAAGTAATACATGTTTTCTAGAAAGAAAGCTGCATTTATTTTTGCTTCATTTTTTCTTAAGAGAATCTAGTTAAAGGACAAAAAATATGAAGAGGAGAATTGAAACTTGGTTCGAATAATTTATTCCCTATTCCCTCATTTAAGATTTACAGTTCATACTTTTCTTCTCCTCCACCGTTTTTTTTTTTTCTCTCTCTTTAGGGTTGAACGGGCAGGAAAGATGAAATGGATAGAACCAAACAAACAGAGTAAACAATGTTATAGTTACAGCTTTCACCCAACTTTCATCACCAATACTCAGAAAGGAATTTACATGTCTTCACTCATACAGTACGTGACTCATATCTTGGGGTGTGTTTTTCACTGCCATATCTAGGCAAAGTGTTGCATAGTCTTCCCATTTGTAACCATTATACATAGGCCTCGTGTGTGCGTGTGTGTGTGCGCGTGCATGTGTGTGTGTGATTCTAATGAATCCAAAGGCATTCAGTGGGTAAGTGGCAGCTTCTGATATGTGAAAATGAAAATGTGATGTGCCTGTTCAGATTAGTAGCATGCCATTAAATGTAAATATGGGCTGCAGTGTAGTGGATCACAAGTGCAATGGAAGGCCACCCAAAAGTTGATGCCCTCATTAAGTGCCACCCAAGACTGTTGTGCTGTCCAAACTGACCGTACTGATCAGTTGTTATGCAGGCAAAGAGAAGAATGTACTTCAACCATTCTTCTCCCCACCCAAAGGCGATACCTACTATCAGTGTTGACAAAGTAATGTAAGTGTGTGGCAGAATCCATGGCCTAAGTGTGGGACTCATGCACACAAAAGGTGTACAAGCCTGCTCCTCCCCATTCCGAAGGAAAATATCAGTGCTGTCAGAGCTGACAGTGATGATTATATTTCTGATGTGCCACTTTGTATGTGTACAACTTTGGGGGCTGAATGCAAGCTGCAGCTTGAAACCTGTTACTACAGGTTGATTGGCATTCCAGGATTAGGACAGTGGAGTGACATTAGTCAAGCGCTTTTTTTTTGTGTGTGCTAGCTCGCACTCCTGCAATTGTTTCTGCAGTTCTTCTTGTAACTTTTTGTTCTACCTCTGAGACAGTGGCAAGAGGAAATGCCAGAAAGCAGTGATTATTCTGAGTGTGTGGAATTTCCTTGCATTGTTAATATTCTGATACTTTCTGTATTTGATCTGTTTCAAGTATTTGAATTTTAATTTTGGCAAATGATCATTTTAATATTTGATTTTTATATTAACTTGCCTCTGGCATGCCTCGTGCCTATGTTCCCTTGCCACTACCACTACCAAGACAAGCACCATCAATCACATCAAGCTTAAAATACTTAAACAATCATATACACTAGTCTTCTGTAAACAAACTATAATGCAAAAGTTTCCAGAACAATTCTTAGAACTCTGTTTGAATGAATTGCAGTCTATTAAAGTGATCATAGTATGCAAGGTTGGACCACTAAAGTTCTGATTAATTGCATAAAAATAAACCAAATTTATAATGCATGCTATAAAGAATCAAAATTATGATTGGAATTGTTGTTTTGTTTTGAGATTACCTGCCATCATTCCAGATTTCTCAGGCCCATGACATTAGAATCATGAAACTCTCCACTATGGAGACCACCATGTGACTAGGATAGTGAATGTTTAGTTTTGTATTTGCTGTTCTGATTTGTTCTTTTGTCCATTGATTTGGAGTGATTTTTTTTTCCTACATGCAAGCAAACGTTAATCTATTGTACTGTAAATAACGTAAAATTCTCCATATCTTCGTTTTCTCTTTCCTATTCTCTGCCTCTAGTTCACATTTGGTATTTGTATCACCCATCCCAAAAGTAACAAGTTTTAGATTGTTATACTAAATGTTCAACTATTGCAGAATAATTTATATTCATATCATTAAACAGATGAGCTGATGTTAATCAGTATAGCTCTGCTGATTTAGACAACTGAGAATTTGGTTAGGACATTCCAATTGTAACTTACAATGCCCTTTTAAAAAGGGGAGAAGCAGAGGGGAGGTGAGAATTCCTTTGTAAATGTGATTAAAATTAATAGTAAAAAATTCCCATTGTCATAACAGATGGGGTATATGGAGAGAGGAGGACATATACATTTCAAGGGCTCTCTTGAGTTTGAAGTGGATTGCACGCAGTGGTCTCTTGTGGGATCCCCATGAGGGAGATAAAGTACATGTTTAGATAGAAAAAGAAGCCCTTCAGAAAAAAAAAACCCAAGTTGGGGCTTTTTTCTTCCTAAACGTGTGTGGGATTGTGCCCTCAGTCAGTGTCAGGTGGAAGGAGATTCTACCATCACTCCACTACCTGAGGAAGAGGGTTGTGCCTTGCTTTTTCCTCTGGCAGTCCATAGGAGCCTCTCACTTATATGGAGAGAAAGCAATGGGGTGCACTTGGGGACAGCATATGGGAAGTGGGGGGGGGGCAACAGCTGCTCCTTGCCACCTTGTGCTCCAGCAACCAAGAGCCAAGCTTGTTTCAGCCTGCATAGCCACCTCCTAGGTGTGGTTTCTTGGTGATGTTTGAGTGTGGCGGAATGGGGGAGAAATGACCTTCTATATATTTGGTTAGGACAATATATATTTATATTTATATTGGTGACTTAATTTATATTGTTAATTTATGTTATTCTATTGAAGTTTATTTATGGTTGTGAGCCGCCCCGAGGCTTCGGCGAATGGGGCGGCATAGAAGTCTTCTAAATAAATAAATAAATAAATAAATAAATAGATGATAGACGTTCTGGGTGTAATGAAAAGAAACAGGCAGATTATGTTTTTTAATAACCACTATGAGTTAATCTGTTTAACAACATGTGGCAATAGAAATGCAAACTTCTGTCACAAGTCTTTCAGCAGTTCCAACAAGCATGACAAATATATATATATATATATATATATATATCTCTCTCTCTCTCTCTCTCTCTCTCTCTCTGCTATGGAATCATTATGTGAGCAGGAATAACCTCAAAATGGTACCTTGCTAGATGTGGCACACAGGGTAATAGGCTCAGTATTTAGTAAATGCTATCATTGTGAAGGACAAATTTATCAGTTCAGAAAATGCAGATATTTACTTGCTTTGTTTGGACATACAATTAAAATGATTGCTTAGAATATGTGTGTATGTCTTTATATGCTTGCCTTTTAAAATTAAATATTTGGATATGCAGTGTACCTCCAAGATCTATCTTATTATCTGAAACATCCACCTAGCCCATGTGCTCCCGGATAATGTAGCTGCTTTGCATATAATAGTTTGGAATCCAGTTCTATCATACATAGAGAAGACCCATCAAGTCATCTAAGTCTGGTTTTAACAAATATAATCAGTGTGCATAGGCACTTATATGAATAGCTTTTTCAAGGTATAGAATGCATGCACACATATGTGCATATAAATAGGCAGTATAAAATACTGTTCATCCACCAGCAAGACCTCCCATTTGTGCAGTCAAAAATGAGTGAAACTGAAAGGATGTGTAACAGCATGTTCACAGAAGGCAACTCTGTTGACCAGCCCAGGTCCAGAAATGAGCGCTTCTACTCGTTTCCCAGTTTGCTTCAGGAAGCACTACTTCCCTGTTGTGCAAGCCAAGGGTCCCTTAAGTGCAATAGAAATGGCAGAGATGGAGCAGCCCTGTTGGATACAACATGTGTGTGTGTGTGTGTGTGTGTGTGTGTGTGTGTGTGTTTGTATGTATGTGTGTGTATCCCATAGTATTCGCTCCTGTGCCATCTGCTGTATTAGAACAATAGGACTGGGGCAATTTGAAGGATTCACACAAAATAGCGCAAATAATCCAATTATTTTAAACTGTAAAAGAAATAAGGGAAAAGGTAAATACAGAAGGTCAAACGATTTTATATTATATTATATTATTAAGTAATATGCTTGTTTAAAAGTATGCTTGCTATTACCAGTAGTAGTTCATTAAGAGTTTAGCAAAGGATATTCATGTTCTGTAGCCAAGGTATACAAATGTCTTTAAGAACAACCCATGTTCTTAATTCTGAAGTCTAACTTTAAAGTAGCTTGGCTTTTCTAAGTGCTTATGAGCTACTGTGTGCTAAAGAATAATTGACAGGCCATTTGTGTTCTGTCCATGGTACTGCAAAAACAGTTCCAATTCTAGCTACTCTTCTTTTCTTTTCCATTTCTCTTTCTTTCTTTGTTCCTTTTCTTTTTCTATGCAGAAGACCATCAAATGAATTGTCACAATACTCGAATGCAGGACACAGAAAAAGACGATAACAATAATGATGAGTATGATAATTATGATGAACTGGTGGCCAAGTCATTGTTAAATCTTGGCAAAATTGCAGAGGATGCAGCATACAGAGCCAGGACAGAATCAGAAATGAATAGCAATACATCTAATAGCCTGGAAGATGATAGCGACAAAAATGAAAATGTTGGTCGTAAGAGTGAGCTGAGTTTAGATTTAGACAGTGACGTTGTTAGGGAAACTGTGGACTCACTGAAATTGTTAGCACAAGGACATGGTGTAGTGCTTTCAGAAAATGTTAACGACAGAAATTATACAGACAATATGTCTCAGCAAGAAAACAGGAATATGAACTATGGAATGCTAGGGAAGCCTGCAAACAATGGGCTTTCGGAGAAAATGGTGGAGGAGAGTGATGAAGAGGTATGTCTCAGCAGCTTGGAATGTTTGCGGAATCAGTGCTTTGATCTGGCCAGGAAACTCAGTGAGACAAACCCACAAGAAAGAAATCAACAACAAAACATGAATTCTCGCCAACATGCCAGGCAAGAAGACGATTTCCAAGGAAGGACGCCTGATAGGAATTACTCGGATATGATGAACTTAATGAGGCTTGAAGAACAGTTGAGCCCCCGATCTAGAACTTTTTCTAGCTGTGCAAAAGAGGATGGGTGTCATGAAAGGGATGATGACACCACCTCCGTTACTTCAGATAGGTCTGAAGAGGTATTTGATATGACAAAAGGAAATTTAACACTACTTGAGAAAGCTATTGCTTTAGAAACAGAAAGAGCAAAAGCCATGAGGGAAAAAATGGCAATGGAAGCTGGAAGGAGGGATAATATGCGATCCTATGAGGAGCAGTCTTCAAGACAGCTTTCTGGAGATGACAGGAAGTCTAAGTCCAGTGACGGCCATGTCAAAAAGCCATATTATGGTAAAGGTAATATTTCTATCTAATGTATGTTGTATTATGATGAAGGATGGGATACATTTTAACAAACTAGGCATATGATGTGCTGTTTGTAATTTTAAAAGTAGTTATAAAATTTGAAAAACCTATGGAATATTTCAAAGTAAGAGGGTTTGTGCAGGAGTTCAAAAATATACCATTTTAGGAAAAACAAAGAAAATAAGAGCTCATGATGCAATAAGAGGCAAAGGTTATCCTGAATGCTGATTATGATTGATGGTTCAAGTTATGCTTCAAAAGCTAAAAGGGAAACAAACTTAAATGAACTGCCTTGAATGTTTAGACTTGGTGTGGGGTAGTCAGTCAATTAGTGGAGAAAAGCATATTTTTATAGACTGGAGTGTGAGGGGCATCTTGATGTATAAAATTATCACCAAATTGGTGGTTATTGATGAATCCTCCCCCATATAAAATGTAGAGTTGTTTGATCAAAACTGAGTAGTATCAGGAAGACAGATAACATAAGATAGGGGCAATGACTGCACATTAATTATCTTAAATAGTAAGGTAATGGAAACCATTTGCTATGCAAGGCATGCTATGTCCTGGGCTGAAATCAATAGCAATTTCTTTCTTATATGCATTCCACTTCACTAGTTACATGTCTTTGTGGAAATAGTTAAGGTGCTACCTTAACAATAATCCAATATACAAAACCGAAATTGACAATATATGGGGAATTACCATAATTATGTTTTATGTACAGATGTAGGTATATAGCATGTAAATATAAACATGATATTTTTATGAGTGAATACTCTTGTAAAGTGTCTAATATCCCCAAGAGTTGCAGAACAATTTCTACTTCCAGTAACTTTAACAGGAGCTGAGAAATCTACAGTACTGAAGAAAGGAATAAACAGAATAGGTGGTTACAGATGATGCTAGGCTTTCCATAACATCATTTATTAAATTGGTATGCTTCCTTTTTATACTATGAACTTCATAACAGGACTGTAAATTTTAATTATGAGATTAAAACATTAAAACTTATAAGTCTGCACAGGAGATTTTTCTTTTCCTTATGCTAAGTTTGTAAGGCAAAGAAAGAGCTCAAGAGCCTTTATAAATTATACAACTTTCTTGCATTCCATTTTTAATCAATGTTGTATTATAGCATTGCCTGAACTATTAATTAACAATGCACTCCTGTGCTTGCTTAAACGGAAAAAAGTCCTACAACTCCCAGTGTTCCTCCACCAGCATGGCTGGTGGAAGAATGCTGGGAGTTGTAGGACCTTTTTCCATCTAAGAATTTATAGGTGTGCACCATAAGTCTAAGCTAGTTCACATTTCTGACATGCCAATCACTGTTGGGCACACTTTTGTATAGTATAATGCATGGACAGAGTAATCATGAATACAGAGAGCAGGAATGCCTGCCAAAATTCATCATGCAATTCATTCAAGGGCATTGTCTCTAGTCTGGTTCAAACATTAGACAAATGTGTTCATACAGGTATGTTTGTACAAATGCATATTTCAGAAAAGCTCAAATTTATAAAACAAAACAAGAAACACACGCCAAAAAGGACCAAAAAGGACTGTGCAAATAGTTCAATATTAATAATTCTTACTATTACAATTAATCAAAATTAATGTAGTTTTTTCAGTACTGTGTCAGATAAATAGTTTCAGTTAAAATCAGGATTTATGTGCATATTTTGCTAAGTTTTATGTCTATTTCTGGCCTTGTAAATTTTAATCAGACCCAATATTAGCATTTAAGTAAGGAAGAATGCTGAATGTAATAGGGGCCATGAGCCTAGGTCTGAAGTTGAAATCTGGGGAAATTAATCTCAAATTTGGTGTCTGGATCCATTCTTTATTTTAGAAGATTAGGAGGGGGGAAGGAACCACATGCATTCTTTGCTCTGCTAGATAAATTTTAAAAAGAGAACGAATGAAAGGTGTACTGTTTTTATATTGTTCATCATCAAGTATATATGCTCCCGCTATATGTCAGCAAAGGCTGTTGCAGAAGATGAGTGATACTTATCTCAGGGAATATACTCACTCTTTAATCTAGGGAAGTAGGAGAATCAAAAGGAATGCACAATAATTCTGCTTCTCTTATGTTTGCAAGATCTGCTGTGATGTGTTCCAAAAATCAATGAGAGGCCATCTTTCTCTAGATATATGCTTACACCATGTTGGAGGCCTCTGGGTATCTTTGTCTCCCTCACTCCCCCTGCCGTGAAATTACAAGAGTTCTGATAATTTTGCAGTTCTGACTACACAGTTTTATGAAGATATGGGACAGTTCCCCTGCTTTCCATGTAGAACAAATAAAATAGTTTTAACAGACTATGATCTGGTTCACAGATCACACTGGCAAATTGTGGATTTGTAACTCATGATTTACCAGAGATGCCCAGAGTTCATGATTTGTTTTTATTTCAAAAAACAATGCATGACTACCGAGTTGTTTATGTGTTAAATAACCAAGAGTTAACTTATGATTTGTTTTAGGATTAACTTTGGACTGTTTATCCCATAAACAACTCAAGGTGCCTGGACTTGCATTTTGCACAAGAATCTATGAAAAGGGCATTCAACTTTGTTTTTCTTCCCCCGAACTGGAGATGGCTTGTGTGCCTCTCATGAAGTCTGCCCATCCCTGGCAAATCATGGGCTAATTATGTGATGTGAACATGCCTATTCATAATGTTAAATTGAACACCAAATTGTCAATATCAAACCCATCTTCACTATTTTCTTACACAAAAATAGATCAAACTGTTTCCATTTATGCTGTGATTGGACCAAAGAAATGTAATGGTAGGAAAGCTATATATGTATAGTCACTTGGAACCAAAAATACTATGTTTCACATTTCTGATTGGCTCACATAATTGGAATATGCTAGGGTTCAATCTTAGTTGTTTTAAGCAGACAGCTTTGAATTCCAAGTTAAGCTACAATCCTACCTGGTTCAGCTCCGCAGCTAACATAGTTCCCACAGTACCCATTGATCTTGGTAGATTTACTCAATGCAGATCCAAAGATCTGTTTTATTTGGGTTAACTGTTTGTAACTTGTTGCCCTTCAATAGCATCACATGAAGTAGCAGATAAACCAAAATACAAAGCTATTATTGGTTTCTTTTTGATAACAATATGATAACATAAAGTGCTTTCTGGAAAGCTTGTATGCAAACAAATGGTATGACTGTAACCTCAGAGACATACAGGCAGGCATTAATGAGTTCTGTCCCCAGCCCCGACACTTGATTTTTTCTGTGGTTCTGGGTTCAGTGACCCAGCTTACCTTCTCAAAGTGAAAAGAAATAGGTACTGATATGAGGAATTTTAGCATTTGTTTTACATTATCAGATTTTTTGAGAGAAGGCCTTATCAAATGCATTTTAATATTATATAATGCAAAAAGTGCTTATATCAGTTAGTTGTCCGCTTTCCAGGAAGCCTTGACATCCTAGTTAGGCTAAAATGTTTGGATTTAAACCATTGGAGTAGGCCTTCTCAACTAGTGACTCATGCAGCTTCTCTAGCCATGTATTTTTTGCCTCCCGGAAGCTTGAGAATCTTCTTGTGTTTTGCATGCATCAGAAGCTGCGGGCTCATTGATCTCTTGGTGGTGGGATTCCCTACATGGCTAGTGCACTGTGTTCTAGCACAAACTATGCAAACCCAGAACCAGTGCACATGATACTTGGAGCATGCTTGTCACTTTACTTTGCTTATGTGGTGGCTCCCAGTCCATGATGAACAAACCATGTGAAGCAGCCACCATGTAAAACTGTCCACAGCTATAAAGTCCTCAAAACTGCACATGCCTTTCGTTTCATTCCTGTGAACTGGCAGCAAATCCATGTTCAAATGTAGAAAAGCCACATGCCCAAGACTTCCTATGTATTGGATCAGCCTATAATGAATCAATAGTCAGAAATCATTACATACCCCAGTTAGGAAATATAAATCTCCTGGTTTCATCTGCCCTTCCCTTCCCCTTAAATCTTTCAGGACCTTGAATTGTCAAATAAGATTTGTTTTGAATTAAGACTTAGGATGTCAGAGAAAACAGGATAACAAATATTATTTTGAAGGAAATTAATGTCAACCTGGAGCAAAGAAATCACAAGGCCAAGTTCAAATATACAGTGCTGCTAGATTTTAAAAAAAAAATGTTAGGAGGATGAATATTATAGAATGCTTAAGAACTTTTTAATTTTATAGGAGAATGTTACACACTCTATTGCATATCTGTGTTTGATACCTGTGTATAAATTACTCCTAATTTTAAAATATTACAGACATGATGTTCTGACCTGGAACTTCATTATACAATCAAAATTGTTTGTTGATCAGAGTGGTTACCTAAATACCTTCACTGACTATCCTGATTATTCAAGCTTACTGTGTTTCTCCAAGCACCTAAGAACAGTTTCATACATAATGGTTTTAGCTGTAACACATAGTTTAGAAAAATGTAATGTGTGCCTTTAACAAATGTAGATTGGTGCTTTTCTGAGGGAGGTGAGAAGGCTGCAGCTGACTGTTGGGTGTTCTACAGCACACATGCTTTGTTGCAACATAATTTGTTCAATGACCCTGAGTTATAATCTGGATATTTACACAATCATTAGCTGGGAATACAGTCCTGGTTTCCTTACCTTGGTAGGCACTGTCAATTGTTTCAGCTGACTTCAATCTCTGGTTCACATGGGTCTAACCATAGGAGGAACAGGGGACACAGGAAATCATTTGCCTATAATTTGGAGTGCTGGAGACTGTTCACAGTTTTTCCATTCCCAGTTGCATTCATGGTTGGTCTTCTGAACTCTTTAATGTTTGTGAGGAAGGAAAGACAGTATGAGTAAGCAAGACCCACTCCTTGAGAAGATCCAGACTCAGTCTTCCTTTTGGCTGTAATTTCCCGCCCCTCATTCCCCGATGGTGCCCTTGTCAGGCTCAGACAAATAAAACCAAAGTTAATTTTTCTGTCACTGGTAAGTCTGGGGCAGTTGCAGCTTTCCACCAAGGCCTCTTTCAGCCCTACTTGTGCTGGCACAGAGCAAGAACATGACATGCAGGGTGATGGTGAGAAGGGCAGTGTCAAATGAAGAATGACTCCTACTCACCATGGTCCCCCCATCCCTCCCTCTTCCAACATGCTGCTTGTTGTTTTTCTTCTGATAAATTATCTTGAATGTGGCTACAAATCAGAGGTTGAATTTAGCTCCTGTGCTGGTAACCCAGGATAAGTGATTGTGTAAATGAAAAGGAGTGTTTTGGAACAAAGTCCGCCCACATAAGATTGTCCTTGGGATTCCAGTCCTAAATCCAAAGGAATTTCAGCAATAATTCCATTGCTTTCATGGCAAAAATAAATACATGCTTAATTGATGAAAAATTACTTTCATAGGTTGTTATGAAAAAGTAAACTGTTGGAAATGTATGAATGCTCAAGCATAACCATACAACTGTCATTTACCAAATTAAAATCAAGTATTAACTTTTTTAAATCTATAGTAAATATTCATTGGACAGAAGCACCCTTTTATGTACCTTCTACTATTCCATAACAGCTCTTGGGAAATCAGTGTTGTCAATTTTAGAATGATATTGAAACAGAATGAATTTGCCTTGAACATTTGAAGAAGTTTGGCAAGGAGTTGGGTCCGCTCTCACTGTGACTCTGAATTCCTCGCTCACACAGTAAATCAATAGACTTCAATACATGAGGCAAATAGTGCTAAAACGAAGACAAAACATAGCCAACTTCTACCCTATAGCTAATGCTTTACAGAAGTACATTAACTGAAACTGCTGTGGCTTTGCTGGAAGAAAGTCACTATCTATTACCCTCCATGAATGGGAACAGCTGTGATCATAGAAGTCTGTGAAGGAGGAGGAAGCAGGAAATAAAAATGTTTAAGCAGTAGCAGATGTGTTTTCTTCCAGTGTTCTTTAAGAACATTTTCCAAAGAGTAACTGATTTCATTAAATGAACCTTCATCCATTTGGAAATTTGAAAAACATCATTCACTTGACACATTTGTTGTAAATTATAGATCCCTCAAGAACAGAAAAGAAAGAGAGCAAATGTCCTACCCCTGGGTGTGATGGAACTGGCCATGTAACGGGGCTTTACCCCCATCACCGCAGTTTGTCAGGATGCCCACACAAAGATAGGGTCCCTCCAGAAAGTAAGTCCACATTGTTTCATGAAAACTGGGGATAAACTCCACACAAATTTTTCTAGCATGCATTAAGAAGCTTTTTCTTTCTTTCCTTCTTTCTTTCTTTCTTTTTCCTCCCATTTTTCCAGTATGATATGTCTCAATTTAGCAATCTGTTTTATGTTATATTTACATTTTGTCTTTATTTCATCATTTTCACATCTATACTAACCTTTATGCTTGAAGGAAGATGTTTTAAAGCTGTATTCTTTGATTCTGATAGTATTAGGGTATTTATAAACAGCTGATTTCTGTCTATAAGTTTTTTCCCAAGCAAAATAGTACATCTAATTCTAAGTGATTGCAGCCACTGGTCAAGTGGGGGATGGGGAACAAATTAGGGTCTTTCTTATTCAAATAAAGGAGCAAATGTTCCTTTCAGTGTGAAAATGTGCAGCTTAAATTTAAATTTATATATAACAATTTGTGAGCAATTAATTCAAATATTTGACCTTTAAAAATATGGTTGACTTAAAGTAGTACAACTTGGCATGAATGTTAGTGCAAAAATGCTGAAGCTATGAAGGGAGAGAAACAATGTTAAGAAGGAAAAAAATCAGCTGCCATAATTGTCTTAGATTATGAACAACTGTCCACTTGAATACTAAGAAAAATATATAAAACAGATTAAGGGTACAATCTCATGCATGTTTAGAATCTAGAGAGACAGAGGACTACTTTCTGTCTGAACATGCATTGCAAGGCTGACACCAGAGTCTGGTCAGTCTTCCGCATAATGCCACCAAAGGCCCACTGCTAGCCAGCCCACCAGCCACCACAACTGACTCACAAGCCAGGTCCCCACCACATGTCTACTCACTGCTGCTACCCATGATGACCACACCACACCCTGCTGCCACACAGACACACTTACACAGAGGTTTTTAACTGTTGGGACAAGCACTCCTCTAGTCTGCCCCTCCTGCAAGACTGGAACATGATTCAAGTAATGTGAGGTGTTTCGAGTATAAGTTTTGAGTAGCAGAGACCTGAAACTGTCACACACTCCCTTTGAGGAGACTCAGCCAATAAGGAGCAACAAACACACCACTTTCGGACCTCATTGTTTAACTGCCCAACCCCCCCCCCCCAGGTATGTGATTGGTTCAGATCACTGCTACTCAAACTATTGCCTGATCTGTTCAACAAATGTCATTTTAAACTGGGACACTGTGGGACTTGGCTGCAAGCTCAGACCAGAGTAGGTCTGGCCTGGCGTGAGCAAGGTTGCGGCCTACTGCATAGGACTGCACCCACATTCCCTGATACTGTGCAGCACTTGAAACCATTACAAGAGCTTCAGCTATTGGGCAGTAGAAAATGAAATAAATGACATCACTTCAAATTATTACACACTGGTGGCTTTTAAAAATCTGGGATATAGTATCCCTGTGACAGGTGTTCCCATTGTATCTAGGAGTACTTACCATGCGATGTGGCATCATCGCATGAGTTTTGTTGCCCCTCACCCAAGATCACATTTTATCATTCCTAACATGACTGGAAATATTTCAGGGTGTTTCTCAGTGAACAGCAAGAGGGTAAGCCCATTTGTTTTCTTCCTGGTGACTGAGAAACTTGATTGTTGTGCAGCAGTGAATACAAAGAACAAGTGCATAGGAAACTTGACACTGACTCCCAAAGCACTTACTCAGTCTGGAGTTAAGTGCAATGAAGTCTTCATCCCCAAAGTATTGTCCTATTCACACAGCATGGTGTCACTTACTAGAATAAAGATCATATAAGGGGAAATCCTGTTAAGGAAAAAACACCGCTCTTCAGCTGGTGTAAGCATTTAGCTGATTAAAGGAATTCAACTTGCAGTTTAGCAAGGCCTATAATTTTCTCAAATGCAAATGTTTACTCAGTTGCTCAAAGTGGTTCATCTCTCCCCCCACCTGAAAAAGGTAAACATGAAGCATTTAGGAAATGTTGCCGATCAAAGAAGAATATAGCTTTAAACAGTTTGCATGTTCAGTAGTGACAAAAGTGAAAAAGGTGAGATCATCTCTCTCTCTTTTTTTCCCCTGACTCCTGCCGTGCTGGGCTTGTAAAGCATGTTTCAAGAACAGCTTTGAATAGCAGGAATTTCAGAGTGAAGCTTTCACATCTTTAGTACACTGCTAGTGGTGTGGTGATGGTGATGAATGATGGTGGTTGTGACCATTCTTTAAATCAATATGTAAAGGTTCTATTCTTGATGTCCTTTTGTGTAAGCATTAACTCTATTTCAAGACTGGGTCCTTTAAATGCAACATAATTTTGTGTCAGCCATTATGCAATGGTGATATGGATTCAAAACATTTTTCAATGTTTTTCACACATGCACAGGAATTAGTCACAGCCTAATTTCTTTATACACTAAAAATTAATTTAGCACATAAAGGATTCATTGATAAAGTATACACCTTCTGAGTCAGTCCAACGATCCCTTTAACCTTGTGCTGTCATGTGGTCTTACAGGACTGAGACCTACAAAATGGGATCCTTGCTATTTTAAATTCCTCATTTGGAAATAGAGATACTATTACAGAGTAGCCCTCCACTCCATTGCTGACTTACTCCCCGATGCTTGCTTGGTGGTGGAGAATGACAACCCTGTTTGCAAAAACCAGACCTAGTGGTTCATAAGTTATCGCTCCACCAACCTGTTGGCTTAAAAATATGTTCACATTCTTTGTTTCTATTTGTTTTCCCCTTTGACCCATTATAAACATACTAGATGAAAAATATTAGACATGATTACATGTTAACACGACTAACTGCCATTGAACTTTAATAAGCAACAGTCCAGTATAACCAAGGCAGTTGTGGGCCTCAGAACCAACACGCATGACTGGGTTTCAGATCCCTCTCACACTCTCCATTGGTTACACTGGGCTGAATTCAGTGCCTCAGAATTTTATTGCATACTGACTCCGAATTCCGCCTATTCTGTGTACATAAATCAATTTATTCTTGCATATATGCATCTTAACACTGCTTCCAACCTCCAATTTACCACTAAGATGTTCACTGCTTTTGCTTAGTGCTTACGTATGCAGCCTTTTGCTCCACTGTCACACCAGAGACACATTAATTGTTAGAGCCCTTCCCTCCATAACTCTTAATGTATTAACCTCATCCTATGTTAACAAGTATAGTGCTACAACACCTCTTTCCCTCACCAGGCTTTATTGGCTATACCTGCCACATGTCTGTTTTCAGGAATGCTAATCATTAATTAATCTTGCTTTGTACTAAAATGGCTTCCTACAAACTGGGACTTGAAATCTTTTTTCTTCTTGTTGTTTCCGCACTCTGCTGTTTCCTTTACTTCTCCTTGTCAAGTTCTTGCCATGCATGAAAACGTACTTAAGTGTCCTACACCAGGCTGCACAGGCCGGGGCCACGTAAATAGCAACAGGAATTCTCACAGAAGGTAAGAATGTGCTCCTTGAGTCATACTGTAGGCAGAAACCATTTCACAGCTGCCGCACCTCCAAAGTGTCTCTTTGTATTGTGGGCTGTGTGTGTCTGTCTAAATACTTTGGGCCTTTATTTAACTGAACAGATTGATGGATGTCTTTAGTTTGATTGTGTTTTATGGCTTACTGTATGAGAGGATTAATTTTGGGGCACAGTTAATTCAGGTGATAAGCTAAATTTCAAAGCTTATCATAGCTTGTCTGAGTTTGTGTTTCATAAGTCAGAATTGTATACAATGAAAGTTTAAACAACTTCAGCAGGCAGTCAGTAGTGCATTTTTATTGTGGGAGGAGTGAAACATGCTTCCTCCAATATTTGAGGATGCAAATGATTTCTCACCTGTACTTCTGTATTCCTCACCTGTATTTCTAGTTACTTGAGGTAGGGCAAAAAGGACCTACGACAAATCCTTTTCAGATGCTCTGCTTCTTCACAGTTTTCACTTAAATATAATGAATAATGTTCTTAACCTTACCATGATTCTTGATCCCATACTGCCTCTATCTTTCTGCTGCCCTACTGAAACCTAAAATGGCAGCCCTGAAGAATAAAACAGAATGTAGTAAAAGATAGCATACCTATTCAGAAGCAAGGCAGAGTTCCTTTATTTCCTTCTACTTTACCATACATGAAGTGCTGTGAATTCTAAATATCAGTGTTTGTAAAATAGAAAATATCCAGGTAATACAGTCTTAAATCATAAAGGAATAAAACAGAGAAATTATTTCCAAATGACTTTAACATCCTAGAGGAAAAGGCAAAATGGCTTTCTGACATGATCCCATTCAGTACCACAAAAGAAACAAAATAATTTTATCCTTAAATTATATTTCTAATATTATTTAGAAATAAAAATATAAAATATAGAAATATATGAAATCACTGCAAAATTTGAAGAAGAAACTGGTTGAGGAAAAGAAGCTGTATGAAACTAAAATATTGATTGTATCAAACAGCCATGGCTTTGATGATATCACTGGAGAAAGCTTAGGGGATTTAAAGTTAAGTCTTTTTCACAGCCTGTAGAAGTTGTAGGGTTATTAGAACTTCACATCTCTGTAAAGTCTTTGAGACATTAGGGCATGTTGCCTGGCGCCCCCTTTGGTTTTTCATGATTCTACTATTCCGGTCAGACCTCGATGTCCTGCTCCCCAAAAGAGAACTACTATGAGAAGAAGAGATCCTGTTTATCAAAAGTTTACACAAGGAAGTGTTTGGGAAACTTTCTCTAACTATATGTTGTATTCTTAAAACCATTCTGGACAATTTCTTCTGTTTGGGGTCTTTCCTCAGCCCCTCCTTCCTGGAGTTCAAGAAGATTTAGTCTGAGGTCCCTCTAAGAAATGTAGCATTGAAGTATACTAATTTCTTTTTTACCTTAAGCTAATTTTCTTTTTATTTGTTTAAATGTTGTTAAGTTTCTTAAAATAAGATCATAAAAGCAAACCTTTAACCCTCTCCTTCCCCAACACATCTCCATGCATGCCTGCATTTGATATAATCTCTTACCCAGTGCATAAATCACATACTCAGATTTACAGCAGACACAAATCAATTAGGACAAACAAGTGGAGGGCGGAAAGAAAGTGGGGTGGGGGGAAATCCTGGAGGACTGGTGATCGCTGAAGCTCTCAGCTTTTACCAATCTGAAAGTAACCTTAGCACAACTTATACTAACACAAGACGTCTAAACATGGGATAAGATGCTTATTTTCCTACAACCCCTTGATAACTAAAGCTAATTTTCTCTTATTTTGTTGAAGAAATCTTGGGATCAGAGAAGCATTCCACAAGCCATGCAGAACCACTTTTCTTTCTGCCAGTCATAAGTGCTTGATATGTAGCACTTGAAGTGTGTTTATTTTCACAAACTTTTTCCAGTGGAAACAAATTTGCCATTATCTGCTCAGTTCCATATCTGCTGTATCCTTCTGCCTGGGTTCTTTCTAAGGCAGTTTCCATCCATTCAGGAGTAAGCCATATCATTTTCCTTCCAGGGCAAATTTTATTCTGAACTATAATTGTACAACATAGTTTGCAGGACACTTCTAACCATATTTACCAGGAGTAAGTTCTACTGAATTCAGTATTGCTTATTTTCAAGTAAGTAGTTTTAGGATTATTGCAGCCTTCTTTAAACATGCACATACACCCAACAATTGCATAATATGTACATGTGGCCCATTGACATTGAATAATTAGAGTAGTCCTTTTAATGATAAACTTTCCTAAAGCACGCAATGCCATTGGCAGGATTGCAGGCAGTTCTGTCAAGGGTTCAACATCCCCAATTTTCAATTTTAATTCGGTATGCCTGGCAGCAGCATTCTCCTGCACATTCACAGGAACACCAAACTTGAAGCATAACTTGGGACCTACCAAGCTGAATATAGCTCGCCAGTATTTCACATCGGCTGATCAACATCACAATAGACTTCATTTCTCCAAAATGGATGGCAAAGAGCAGTTATATTCAAGCATCTGGCATGTTGCAACATGTATCTGTGATAGTGCAATTCCTTGGTAGGTCTCAAGTTCAATAGAACTGAAGTCTTCTGGTTTACATCAGGAAACTAAGTTGTTGGGTTGTTGTTTTTTTTTTAATGATGTCAGCCCTGAGTCTTTACAGGCAGAGTTGAGCATCTTGGAGCAGTAATGCAGGCCATAGCTATATTTTTCCTAGCAAGCATCATTCTTATGCTTACTAAGAAGGGCTCTATGAAGGACAGGACAATTACATTTTCTTTCTGTAATTGCAGCCTCTCGGGATGTCCTATTGCTGCAGCAGAGAAACTGGCTAAAGCTCAAGAGAAGCATCAGAGCTGTGATGCATCCAAATCAAACCAGGCATCAGATCGTGTCTTGAGGTATAAAGAGTTGCTCTAACACTTAATAACATATATCAGATTAATTGTATCATAAATTGGCCTGAGCACTAAAAATAAGCTCACCCTTGAAGAAGTTTTTAGAATTAGGGCTTCTGGATCCTGTTCTCAGCATTTATCTGCCTACCAATATACCCTGGGGGTGGGTGGGTAATGTTTTTTTGGCAAATATCAATAAAGCTGAAAAGCTCATTTTTGTCTTAGGCATTGTTTGGTGTAAAGCTGCCTGCTGGAGTTCTGAATCTAAGAACAGTGTGAAAAAAAGTTGATATCTTTGGGAAATAAACTAATATTTACCGGTAAGTCTTGTTTTTTCCAGCAGGCGTTTACTAGTAAATATCAGTTTAAATGAAAACCAGAAGCCCTATTTTCAAAATTAAGTTTGCCAGTATGAATTTGTAATTGAAAAGTGTCTCATTTAAAACATTTTAAAATATCCACTGAAGTTTAGTTGGCTTCTTATTACCTCTAAAAAGAATGCTTAAGTACACCTTCATATGGCTTACAGTTGTGTTCCTGTCAATAATTTAGGAATCATCAGGAACCTTCAGGAACATAGGCTATGTTGTTTGTCCTGTGCAGACACTTGCATGATGTGAACAAGAAAAGTCTGGTTTCAAAAAACTTTAAGTCAGGTTTTTAAGGCCTAATGCAAAAGGACAATTCTTTTAGGTTAATTTCTGTGCTGTGCAGATCTTCAAACTGCTGCTACATTTTCTAATGATACAGTACCAGAGTGAGTTTTGAAAGGCACAGCACCAGAAATTATATCATTTCCCCCAGGCTTTCTTTCTCAGGAAGCCACATGATTATAAATATGAAAAGGTCTCTTAATTGTCATTTAGCAGATTGATAGTATGAGACTTTGCATGCCCTCTGAAGTGAGTCCTATTAAGTTCAGTAGGACTTACTCCCAGGTAACGGTGCAGGATTACAGCCATAGAATGTTATCCTACCTCACCGTGATATCTGTGGCCATTCTTTAAGAGCCGTATGAAGCTAGGTCATCCAAACAATCCCAGCCAAGACCACTCCCTAGCCAACGTGTCCTCCTCAAGCTCAGATTTCAAAGGTGTGGTGTGCCATTTGCATGGGCTATTTTGGTGGACTCTTTTGAATCCCTTCAGTTAATTCTGTTCCACGTGTATCTATTGCATACAGTGATGTTAAAAGCCATTGTGTCTGAAAACTTATTTGAAGCAGCAATTAACTTGCTTTCAGATGTCATCTTTATCCAATAGTAAAGCAGATTCCATGTCAAAGACAGTGTCAACCATTCATTCACAGTAGCTGTCATCTAGAAGTACTTTTAGGTTGCAATCCTATACCTACTTATTAGGAGGAAGTCTCACTGAACTCAGTGATTCTTTCTTCTGAGAAGACATGTATAGAATCACACAGTTCATTTTCTTTTTTCTAGTTTTAGACCACCACAGAAGTTCCTGGTCAGCTTCCAAAATGCATTTCATATTTTTTTCTGGAACTCCAGAGATGTAAGATGCTACACATGCTTGAAACCTTCCCATTTTTCCATAGTACAAAAACCTGAAGCTGCAAAGCATGGCTAATAATACTTTGTTCATGGTAAATGTGGCTACTAGAAAGACAAACTGCAGAATTTCACTGTTCTGTGGGGAAAATGGTAGTACAGTTAAGTACAGATATTGGAGTTGATGGCTTCTGTTCTACCTCAGGTATTAATGTGCCTTCCCAGGATTATTTATGAAAGTGGAGTCTTGTGTCTAATTGTTTCACTGTTATGAAATACTGGATGGCTTTTCAGATTTAGGCATTTGAATTCTATATTCTTTTCCAATTTCAGAAATAATTTGGGGATACTCGTTTGCTGATCAAATTAAACACAAATATTAAGCCCTACAATTCTTGCTGCTAGGAGGAAATTGGCAAACCTAGAGAAGCCTTACCATAAAGTTAGAAATAGATTTTGTTTGGTGAGAAGTTCAGGTCCCTGTGGAGAAGGCATCTTGTTAAAAGCAGTATGTGAGTTTTTGACAGATTCCTCAGGTAGATGTTTTAGCTATTTTAATGTTGCTCTGTTGCTGTCCTGGCTTTCAGATTTTGATAGGTGATCTGAGTTACATTGTCAACTCAGATTTAACTTCTCCATGGCCTTTATTTTATACAATTATTTAAGATGAAAATTTAGAAGTTGCCCTGTAATATTTATGTTTGCAAAGTGCAAATCTACTGCTCTATTCCATGTTCCCTGAATTCAACCAGATTAATTCCTAAGCAACCCTTAAGCTTTTTTGCTGGCTCTCTTGGCTGAAAGGACGTTGTTGGGAACTGTGCTAGCAACTCCAAAAGGCCGTTGTCTCTTACACTTTCAGATCAAGCAAAATGGTGGTGCCCTTGGCATCAGGAACTGCGACAATGGTGGCAGTTCAGGAAGTAGCTCACTTAGCATTCCCCACAGAGCTCATGATTCCTGGGAAAATACTTCTTTCACAGCAAAGGGAGTAAACTGCATTTAAAATGTTTCAAGGTTTGTTTTTTTTTCCAAAGAAGAGATCAAATTCATGAAATATGTGATCTGATATAAAATAGAATTTTTATGGGGCATAGTATATGAATTTTACTTTTTTAGTTAAACACAGCTTATGTTTTATTGATTTGGGTCCATATTAGTGTACATTCTTGCCCAAGAGGTTTACTAGAAAGTAATTTTCTATACCAGCGTGTGGAAGAAAATCAAAGTATACAAGTAATAAAATCTTGTTCTTCATTGATACACACATCTTTTACTTAAATTGCAAGGAAAAAATGTCTGAAGCCTAAAGCAGAGTTATATATTATTTTTGCAAGCCTCTTTGAGAGGCACAATTGCAGCCTATATTATTAAATCATTTCATAATAAACTAATAATGGGGCTGCTATCAGAATTATTTCAATTTTTATACATTTGCATTCTTCTGTGTGTCCCATATCACAGTGGGATAAGTTTTGAGAAGCTTCTAATCTTTTGTATAGTATTTTACATGATTTGTCAGCATAAAAAAATTGTGGAGAGATTCCCACATTGTGGAGAGATCCCAACACTGTGAAGGTCAATAACACTTAAAATAAGAACATGGGTATCAGAAAGATTCAAAGAAATAGCAAAGTTCAAAAGCTGTCAAATCATAAAATTTAGAAGTATAAGTCACACAAATATACCAGTATAGTGCTCTCCTTTTCTTAATGATTCTGTGCTAAATGAGGAAAAGGCCGATGTTGGATCTTTGATGCCTCTCAGCCACATGTCTTCCTGGAAAACTGCAAAGAGGGATGTCAACAGTTTCAAGATCTAGCTGTGTAATGTGGATCCAACAGCATTTAATCACTGGGCTTTGGAAGGTGGTTGGACAAACTACATATCAAAGCACATGTGAGTCTTTATTTATAGCTTAGCTAGCCTAGATTTAGACATTTTGGGACCAGGCAAAATGCACAGGTAACTGCTGCTCCCACTCACTTAGGTACTACAGTTATGCTCCTTCCCTTTTTGTCCTATATAACTGGAAAACATAGCTCTTTTGTTTAGATTGGGTATTTTCCCATTTCTATTGCTATTAACCACATATGGTGCAATTATAATTAATTTGCTCTGGGCTTTTGCTGAAGGAAGGTGTCCTGCTGAAATGCAGCCTAAGCACAAAGCAAACCTATAATGCATTGCTCCCTTCTGTGTGTAGTAAACAAATGGATTCAAATGTGACTGACATGGCTACAAGATGTGCATTATGTATCTAACACACTGTACATGTTTTTAATTTCTAGGCCCATGTGTTTTGTTAAGCAGTTGGAGATTCCTCAGTATGGCTACAGAAACAATGTTCCTACCACCACGCCCCGCTCCAACCTGGCCAAGGAACTAGAGAAATACTCTAAGACTACATTTGAATATAACAGTTATGACAACCATGCCTATGGCAAGAGAGCCATAGCTCCCAAGGTGCAATCCAGGGATATTTCCCCCAAAGGATATGATGGTATGAGCTGTACACTCTTTATGCATCAGAAACAAATTTGTGTCTGACAATGTGTTGGGCTGTGTAGACACCATGTAAATATTGTACGTGTTCATGCCTGTACAATAGCATGGAAGCCTGTCACCTTCTCCAGCGTGCTTGAGAGAAATAGATGGTGTGGGTTCTGGTACTCTTAGAAACTGCAGACTTGCTTAACTAGATGCATGTGTCTGTCACTGCTTGCTATGTAGAGTGTCTGGAATCATCATGTTCAGGAAGCAGAAGCAAGTGCTAGATCAGTTCTAGAACTTGACCCCAGTTCTTAACTAAACAAGTACACAAGACTGACAAAACACCTTGATTAACTAATGATAGGTGCAATGTAAATCAGAAAAGCAACAAGAATAATTTGCGTTTTTTTAAAAAGCAGAGAAACAGACTTCTGCAGCATTGAGAGGAAAGCCATTCATTTAAATATAATCTTACATGTTAAAAACTTGATTCTATATCATGGTTGATTAAGGATTTTTATATTAGCTGAAGGATATATTTAATGACTGTGTTTCTGGGATTGTTACTTTCTGGTCAGAACTGGCAGTGGCACCAGGCCCTGTCGTGTACTGTCAATTTTAATGCTACCTTATGGACGGTCCTGCCTCATGGGTTCTGCAGTGCTCTTGTATCTTCACAAAGGTTTTCTGCGTGCTCTCTGGGGATGAGAATTAGAAATGTGTTGGGTCTGGCTGCAAGTTCAGCACCTTTTGTTGGTCCCGTTAATTCTGTGTGAAAAGTATTACCAGTTTTCTGTCGATACTTTGATAGTAGACTGGAAGTATGGCTTTAAGGATAACTGCTACTACCACTGCTTCATTGTTATAGTCATCAATAATATTTTTGCATGACAATAAGAATAGAGTAATTCACTGAGACACTTCGGTCTGGGCAGAATATAAACAGGAGGTGTGGGATGTACCTTTTTGTAGCTTGTGTGTGTCCGTTTATTATTAAACTGTGTGAAACTATAAAGCAATATGTTGCATAACGGTGAAACTGAGATATAACAGTGGCCAACTGATGATCAGTGAAGGCTAGAATGTAAATGGTGTAGTCTGAATTTCAGAGGAGCTATCCATGGTGCTGAATGCATCTGGTGGCTTGGAATGGGGTTCAGCACCAAGTACTCCTTTGAAGTTCGGACTAAAACCCAGAGTGGATACATTGGAGTCATCAGCTTCTACTGGCAAAAATTCAAATCACAGTAAGTAATCTACTATTGCCACAGGCCCAACACCCTGAAATATGCTGAGTGTGAAAGTACCTTTTTAAACCTTTTCTTTCTTTGGGTATAGTTGCATGAAAATGAACTAGGCATTTTGGAATGCAGTCAGTGTAGAATTGTTTTATTTACTGTGAGTCACCTAGATTTCATTAAAAGCTGGGATATAGCTGTTTTAAATAAAATAAGACCTTCCCCACTCCTTGTTGTTGACTTCAGCACAAAAGAACCATGCAGGATAGCAAGTACAATGGGACATGGGGTTTTGCTTACGTGGGCAGACCACCCTCTGCATATGCTACCCCTGGATAGACTGAAATTTTATTTGTCGGCAGTGTGAACGGGTGAGCAGGAAAGTGTGCACCCTGTGCAAGGAGTTTGGTGCCTTCCTAGGATAGGTGATGGTGGTGGAGATGACTAGGGTTCCTGGGACCTTCTTGTTCCACTGTACTTGACATAACTGGGATGATTTTAAGGTGCTTTAGTATCCAGAAACTGTTCTGTAAGGAATGTATTTTACTCTGTAGGTCAATGCCAGAGTTCAGGGGGCCCTCGCTAAGGTGCCCTCTAAATATCTACCATGTGCTGAGTGGCACAGGTACTGTAGTGATTTCCCAGCTACTCGCTGCCTGGCACACAGAAGCCAGGATACCCTTCCAAATCAGTGAAGCCTGCCAAGGTTGAGATCCTGGCAGCTTCCCCACAATGCCAACTGCAGATGGTGGGCTGGTTATGCTGTAAGGTACCAAATCTACTCATAATGATCCTCGCAGTCTGACTATACTATTCATCTCCCTGAAGAAAAGTCTGTTTTGTAAGTATGTAACAGATGTATAGAAAAATAGGAGATTTGATTTGTCAGGCAAACTGGACTATATCTGTTATTGAACTTTCAGAACTCTTAATTTGAATTAATTAATCAATTTTTAAAACCCACTGATATGACACACAACCACCCCAACCTCCAGTGGCCTTTTGTGCATTTCAAAGGACAATTGTATAATAGAGTGCAACCTAGGAGGCTGTTGTCTGGAAAAGTAACTCAATACATGGGTTCACAAATAATACCAAGCCATCTTGAGAATTAGCTGTGAAGGGTGAGTTGTGATGGTGCCGACAGATGACGTCCAAGCTTGTCACAGCCTGTTGTCTCTCTTGCTAGGTCAGCAGTCTTTTTGCTGCTGGCCCACTGAGCATTCTGGGCATGTCTCACCTTTGCCAGCTCCTTGCAAAAAGTTTTCAGAGTGCTCCCCTGCCCCTTCGCAGACGGATACCTGCCTATACTTGCTTTTCAAACAGAACTGTAAATCATAACATTCCCTGTAATCGCTTCTGTTCTTCTCTTGTGTTTCATTCAAGGATAGTGCAATGCTTTCTTCACCTACCTCATCCACCCCCCACTCTGTCAGCCACAGAAATGGAGATTGCTCACCATCCCTTTCTCCCCACCTCCCCCTCTGCACTCTGACTGCCTGAGAAGCACTTTGGGTCCTGGTTCCCTCTTCATCAGCTTCCCCTGCCATGCTGTATTTTAGCCACACTTTCATACCACCAGCTGTACCCCAATGGTCTATAAGACCACAATAGGTGTTTTTACCTAAGCTTCCCCCATCGCCTTCTGTGTCTACCCACCCCCCATGCTAATCCTGGCTTTCCTCTCACATCCCCCTCCATCTCCACCATGGTGTGGGTCCCTGTTTTGTGTATCTGCTGCTTTTTAGGTGCAGACATGGCTGTACAACTCTTAAGAAAGCTGCACTGTGAAGCCATGATCAGTAGTATGTGATGCAGGCAGCCCTTGGCATGGGGAGAACAGTCCTGGCTATGAATTTAAATTAGTCTTGTAAGGTGCTGTGAGTATTTTGGCCTTGCTGGCGAGAGGCTTTGCTTTTATGGGAAGCACTACCCAAAGTGGCACAGGTGGTGTGGGTGCTATATAAATGGGATATCCTGCAACATACAAGACTGAGAAGTGGTTGTATATGAAGAGTGAGGTGTTACTGGACTGATAATGGGGAGCTCACTTGAGGAATGTTGTTATGAGGCAGATGACTGGGAAAGAGGAAGGGATTTTTCCATAGCAATATGCCTCTCCTAACCCTCAAATAACTAAGTACTTTTGAGTGTGCGATGATCCATATTCAGATCCCCAAACCATTAAACAAAATCCCACTGCTAACATCCATAGTAGAAACACAACTTTGTACCTGAAGCAGTGGATTCTTGGTCATAAACAAAACAAAAAACAAAAAAACTCCACATTCCCTGACATTACAGTTCCAGAAATTAAACTGATATATTCCCAGTACTGCCTTCTCTTCAGCTTAACCACATAATATTGCTGTAAATTATGATCTTAATGGGTCCTTGAAAGCTCAGCAGGACAATCTTCTCTTTATGAACATACATTGTGAATTGTTACTTGCTACAAGAAGGATGGGATAAGAACAGAACAGCAAAGCATATAACAAGAGTGGGGAGTAGATATGTGGTGGGTTAATGTGAAGGACAGAATACCTAGCACCTGCACTTTTGCCTGATACTGTTCCTCTTCCACTCCTGCCCAGATGGAAGAATTTCTTGGTGTCAATCGGTCCACAGAAGTCTTTGAACTGGTTACTCAGCTTTCTCCTGCTCAAGCATTAGTGCAAGTGGTTGTTCAGTTAATTCTAGGCCGTGATGTAATGCAACCAAAGAATCCACCCTAGGCCACGCAGGGAAGACTAGTTGATGAGGTTTATATAGAGGTGGAGGTAGGCTGGGGAGTTGAAGCAATCAAGGTACCATGAATTGATGTCATTGTGGTGCTGGTTGTGGAACTTCTGCATTACAAGCTGAAGTGCTATTGTTACTATGCAACTTGTACTTGAATGACAACATGTGACTGACATCTGTCTGCCTATCAATGACAGCAGTTCATTCTGTTATCACTGCCTCAAGGATAAGGCACTGCCTTGATGCACTGATTCACCTGAACAGTATAAATGCTGAGGTCTGAGTTGCGGATACAGATAAGACATGCGCTGACCCTTCTATTTTCAAGTTCTTTCCTTTTCTTGAAGAGCCCGTATGCATGCTCCCTGATGCTGCAGCAGCAGGGGCTTGAGTCATATGCAAGCTGCACCCCTCTAAAGAAACACCTCTGGTTGGAGGAGCTTGACCATAGCTGGCACCTGAGGAGAACTGCCATAGGCAGGAGGTTCTTTGCCCATACTGTGGGACTGCTTAGACATTATGCAGCCTCTTGTTCTGTTAAGATGGATCCATTCTTTTGTTGTGGGAAATGCAGCTCTTTTGGCTTAAGGGGCTCAAGCCAGGAACTGGGTGACTCTGCCAGACTTGAAACACATGCCTCCATGTATCTCTCTGGGCAATTTTACTCCAGCCCTCCAAAGGGCATCAAGCTGTTATCTTGGACTTACTACTTGCTCCAACTTAGCCCCACAGAGCATAATGACACCAATTAGGGCAAATGTTGGTAGCTTTTGAAACACAGAAACATCTGTAGGAAGGGGCAGTCTACCCAAACCAAGTCCTCACAGACTTCAGACATTGTGATAATGGTGGCTTTGTTCTGGCTCTCACCATACAACAGCACAACTGTTAATCAGAACTACCTTCAGTCTTGAGGCACCCAGTTCACTGCATTATTTTTGGCAGGCAAGTCACTCAGTGTCAGCTCCACCTTTCCTCAGCCCATCACCATCCAACAGAGTGTACCAGTGTTGCTCTAAATGTCACCTACAATGGTATGTTAATTCCATCAGTTCATTTCCAACAAGACAATTGGGCAGCGTTGTTACAAGTGGTTGAATTTGTATCCATCAACTCCCAGTACTCCTCCACGTACCAAGCATGCTTTTATGCTAACTATGAATATTATTCTTGTTTTTTTCCATCTGTCGCTTTACATTTCACAGTATGAGCCACTGATTGAGCACTGCAAGAACCTCAGGCATTGCACTACATCTTTCAGGACCTACTTGATCAGGTTATGCAGGCATACAATTATTTTGCACCAACAATAACTCAGTCCTTCTTTGGCAGTAAGAGATCACGTCTGGCTATCTTTCCAGTACCTCTCAAAAAAGAGACCTACCCACAAATTAGATGCCCATTTTATTGTCATATTACCCATCACCCTGTTCCACCCAGTGTCACATGTGCAGCTATGCATTCTATCAGTATTTCATTGCTCTCTGCTATTTTGTGACCTGTCAACATGCTTTTTTCATCCTTCACTACCCATGCAAATAGATAGTAAGGCTGAATAGCCCACACCATGGATTCTCAACAATGACAAGGATCATATTAAAGGTAATATGGTCTGGAATGTGCATGTACCAACCCTCAAGTATATCTGGTATTCAGAGGAACCTGGGGCCCCAAAAAAAACATCTGCAGGAGATCATGGGAGGGTAGTGATGCCATGCTTTTGCTGGAGTGATCATCCTCTGTGGAAGAATGTCAGCTGCCAAACATGGAGGGTGTTGAGCCATCCATGGTAGATGACCAGAAGGAGCCTGAGCCCTTATGGGGGATGGCTGTATGCCCTTCCCTGCCAGGAGAACGGGACTGCCCTGGAGACATAGAGCAACCCTTGCTCCCTGGGAATGTCATCAAACCAAGCAGCAGGCCAGTATCACTCTTGTAAGAAGGAGCACTCACTTGCTGAGGTGACTTCTCAGGAGAAGGGTTCTCAAAAGGAGTTTTGATGGACTGCAGCTGAACCATGGGTGGGGTTCAGCAGACTCTGATGATGGAAACCTTCAGTGTGTGCCTAGTGAGCACTGGAAGTAATGCTTCTTCAGCTTCAGTACCTGCTACCTTGTCTTTCAAAACTTATCTGATTTCTCATGCTCCTGACTTTGGACTGCTACTTGACCATGTTTCTGGCTTGTGTATGCCTGACCACTCAGCTGGGTTTTTGCTTATACTTTGACCACTACTGCCTGTCTGAAACTTTGACGCCAGACCATTTGCATGCATTGTGACTGCACTTTCAGGATTGCGGTTGTACTGAGAGTCCTCCCACTAAGGATGGGTGTAAATTTAAGAACTCAAGGTAGACTTGGTGGACTTTGTTGCACCTTGTCAACTTGAGAACCAGAATTAGGACTGGGGAGGATTATGGCTTCCACTCTTAAATCAGGCTGTGATTTTTCTCTTCTTTTTTAGGGTAGGGAAATCTACACAAGACAAAGCCATATTTTATGGAAATTATAGCAGTATTTTGTGCAAACGAATCCACTTTTATAAACATAAGCACGTTTCATCCCGCTTTCAAAGCAGAAGAATATGTTGCTGCTTCAACTTGTGTTGGAGTGGTTCAGCACCAGTGCTGGGTAGATGCACAGGTGGTGAATGTGTAAGGTAAACAGCTTGCATGGGCAGCAGGGATAGACATGCCGTTCCTGAAGGCTTTATATTAAACACTTTGGGTGTAACCCAGTATCAGGAGGGGTCTTGAAATAGTTGCAGGTGGGATGTTGCAAAGCTCAGACATACAGGATCTGGTTGGCTGTTCAGTATAGGTTTCAGTGCATCCTGACATGCTTGAAACTGGGGAGAAGGAATCATGGGTTGTAGAGTGCCAGGTCTCCATGGGATGATGCCTGAAGCTCTGAGGATGGAAGAGAGCAGACCCACTCCTAGCTGTCCAAGCAAGGAGGATAATCATGAGTTTGTCATAGGTTGGCACAATGTGCAACGCTAGAGCACTGGTTATGAGTTGTGCTTTCCTCATATTTTCGCTTGCTCTGTAATGCTTTTCCTTGCACTGTGAGGGGAAGTACTCAAAACCTTGTCCTATCATCTGCTCTGAAATCCGGTTGGGGGCAGGGGGATAATCATGCCTTTTGCTCTGCAGATATTCCTGCTCCTCTAGACTTATGCAGAGATCTGTGAATGTACCAAGTTCCCTCTCATTCCAGCAGTGCTTCTGAAATCCCCAATACTGTTGAGTTCCTTCTGCCACAGTCGGAGCCACAGATGCACTGTAGGTCCACGATTGGAATGCTTGCTTCAAGGGATGTGGAATGGTAAGAATAGGGGGGTTCTAAAGTCAGTGCCCGCCTCCTCTGCAGGATCCATTGTGTGGGTTGTGGTGCCTATACCAGGCAAAGGTAGTCCAACTGTGCTTATTACAGTACCTTGAGCAAATGCCACACTGGTTCCAAGTTTATCTGTAGCCAACCTGAGGCCAAATGATGGGTTCCCATTAACAGGCAAGGGTAAATGCAGACTTTATTTACAAGGTGGAATAGACAAGCAATTGTAAAACAACTTCCAAAGCAGGAAGGGGGGTGTTAATCTTGGTAAAGATCCATTGCATAAACGAAATGACATTTTTCACACTGAATAGTTTTTATGGATTGTGCAAGATGAAGGACCACAATACTGCCTACATTAGTTTAGTTAAAAAAAATTAAAGGCTTTTTCTCCAGGAGTCTTTCGGAAAGCTTGCTGTAGGTGTGTGGAGGCAGGACATAATGAAGACAAAACTAAGCTTGGCTGAACTGCAAGCTCCTCCATGGTCACTGTGTAGATTAGAACCAGCTGGCTCACAAGTGAAAAAAAGGGGTGGCAGGAGAGAGGTTGCTGACAAGTGAAGCAGCAAAATCACTTTAAAGTTGGGGAGGAGAATATCAGCACAGCACAAAGGATATCACAGCACAGTCTGTTGCTAGGCAGAGTTTGGGAAGTAGCATGTTTTTGGCAGTCCTCTTGAGCAACCCTGCTACGCTTTGCAGCAATCCACAATGAAATTGCCCTGCTGGGTTTGGATGATGCAACAAGCTACCACAGGCACGTGGTACCCTAAAACAAGAGCTGGGTGACCTGTTTGAGAAAAATAAGCTGCCCTGCCAAAACTACATGGAGTCTGGATGATACATCAACTAGGGATATGTGAGGAATCGATTTTGTGGGGTGAGAATCTGTCAGATTCCTTGGATTTCGCTCCCCAGAGCCCAGGCTGCTTTGTCATGGCTGTGAGTTTCAGTTCCTGGACAGTGTGTCGAGCATTTACCAGGAATCAGGTCCTGTGTGAGCACTGAGCAAGCGGTGTCCCTCTTCCCATTACATGCAGCAGTCTTTGTGCTGCACGTGACATGGGAGAAGGTTGCCAGTCGCACGACATTTGTTCCACGAGTGCTTGTGGACTTCCTCACAGCCCAGCTTGCTTTCGAAGACAGGGCAAACACTAGAGGGATGGATCCTACAGAGCTTCATCACAACCCTGAAGTGAATCCAGGATGACTAATCAGCCGTGGTGAGTGCTTAGGCCATCCAAAACAGGTCAATGTGATAATATGGCCAAACCCCTTGCTACTCTACCCATGGATTTCATTTCTAGGAGCAGAGCTGGAATATTGTGACCACATTGTAGCTTTGCTTTCTTGTGAGAATTTACTGTGTGTGTGTGTGTGTGTGTGTGTGTGTCATAAAACTGATATCAAAGAGTTCTTGAGGAACTAGTGGGATTTTGAAAGGGATTATTGCTATTGTGTGTATGCCTTGAAACCTTCATGCACAAGAATTGGCATGGATTATGTTTTCATAGTTAGTATAAATTAAAGCATAGGCGGGACTAGGGAATTGCCCTTTTAGGACTTCAATTCATTAAAAAAAACTTAAGCATTCTTAGTGAAGCCCAGAAGCCTTAAAATGTGCTTAAGGTTTAGACTTATTCTACTAGGATTTGTTGAACTGGTTGTAAATGATGGAGAGCTGTGAAAGAATCTAAATGGGACTTAGTTAGCTGCACTGTGTGAGAAAAGAACATTTTATTAATAATTGTGAACTCAGGCTGACATGCACTGTATGAGGCATAAAAATATATAAAACATAGTTTGTGATGGCCATTACTATAGCAGCACTGATATTAATATTAAAGAATTATGCTGCCAAGTAAATTCTGAGAGGAAACAAAAACCTTTCTCTTGTCCATTCTCTTACTTTTAGAATAAGACAAGAGACACCCCCCCCCCAAAAAAAAGAGAAAGTATGAATCAAACAACAGAGCCTGGTTGGGTGGAAGTCCTTAAATTTAGCAGATGGATGGCCTCATCCTATTGCCTTTAATATGCTAGAGCAGCATGCTAGTGAATGTGGCCCAGAGAGCTTATGCCAGATCAGGACTGTACAAGTTTGTATTGCATTGTTCTGAAGTCTGCCCACAATAAATCTTCCCTCATCCATCGCTTGATTGTGGATGAGGGGGCCGACCTGGCTTGCATAAGAGACCTGGGCAGGAGGGGGGGGATGTCGCCCTCTCTCAAATTTGCCCGCCCGGATATCTGGTTCAGCACCATCCATGCCTGGAGGGGAGGGGAGGGGAGGGGGGATCACTTTGGTTTACTGAGCCTCCATCTCCCTCATGGGACTTCCAGTCCCTTCTACTTGGTGTTGGGCGACCAAGACAGATTGGGGATTCTGTTGGTGTACCGTGCACCCTTCTGCCCAACAGTCTCCCTGAGCTGACGGAGATCGTCTCGAACCTGGTGTTGAGGACCCCCAGGATGTTGGTCCTGGGGGACTTCAATCTCCATGCCGAAACTGGTCTGACCAGGGCGGCTCAGGACTTCATGGCCTCCATGACGGCCATGGGGCTGTCTCAACATGTCACAGGCCCGACCCATGAACAACGTGGACACACTCTGGACCTGGTTTTCTCAACGGGGCAGGAACAGTGTGATCTGAGGGTGAGGAATTTATGTCTGACACCCCTGTCATGGTCAGATCACTTCCTCGTGAGGTTTGTGCTCGAGAGCGGCCTCTCCCTCTGTAAGGGTGCGGACCCGATTGTGTGGGTCCGCCCCTGGAGCCGGATGGATCCGGACAGATTCCTGAAAGCCCTGGGGGAGTTTCCGGCTGACAAGACTGGTGCTCCTGTCGAGGCTCTGGTGAAACTATGGAATGGGGAGATGACTAGGGCTGTTGACACGATCACTCACGATCGCTCTTAAGTGTCCTCTCCCGCCAGAGCCCACTCTTCCCCTTGGTATACATCTGAATTGCAGGCGATGAAGCAGGCCGGGAGATGGCTAGAGCGTAGGTGGAGGAGATCACGGGATGAATCTGACTGAACACATTATCAGGCCTATGCTGTGACGGCGAGGGTGGCGAAAAAGAAATTCTTCTCTGTTTCCACTGGCTCCTCAAAATGCCATCCGGCGGAGCTTTTTTGGGTGGTACAAGGGCTGGTCCATCCTGGCCCTAAGAATGATCTGGTTCCACCCTTGAAGGCCTGCTGTGATGACTTTGCCAAGTATTTCAGGGAGAAAATCACTCAGATTCATCACGAGCTAGACTCTACTAGTGATTCAGAGGCTTCTGGGGAGATACCAATGTTGCCATCTGGTCCAAAATTAATGGATGAATTTCAGTTATTGCGGCCTGATGATGTAGACAAGGTGCTTAGACGAGTATGTCCCACCACTTGCCTATTGGACCCTTGCCCATCTTGGTTAATTAACAACACCAAGCATGGGATTGGGACCTGGATCTTGGAAGTGGTTAACACTTCTCTAAGGGAGGGTCGGGTACCTGCCCCTTTAAAGGAGGCGGTAGTCCAACCGGACCTGAAGAAAGCATCACTGGATCCAGAGATGGCCACTAACTATAGACCAGTGGCCAACATCCGGTTTCTGGGCAAGGTGTTGGAGCGGGTGGTAGCGGGACATCTCCAAGCACTCTTGGATGAAACTGATTATCTGGACCCATTTCAGTCCAGCTGCAGACCTGGGTACGGTACTGAATCTGCCTTGGTTGCCCTGTACGATGATCTGTGAAGGGGGAGTGCATCCCTGTTGGTTCTTCTGAACCTCTCAGCAGCTTTCAATACCATTGACCACGGTATCCTTCTGGATAGGCTAGCAGAATTGGGGGTCGGAGGCACTGCTTTGCAGTGGTTCCGCTCCTATCTCAATGGCCGATTCCAGAAGGTGGTGCTGGGGGACTATGGCTCTGCGCCATGGCAGCTATGCCACGGAGTACCGCAGGGATCCATTTTGTCCCCTTTGCTGTTTAACGTCTACATGAAACCGCTGGGAGAGGTCATCAGGAGGTGTGGGCTGTGGAATCATCATTTCCACAGCCCCACACAGCTTTCATTCTCCACCAATCCAGGTGAGGCAGTGGCTGTGTTGAACTGGTGCCTGGTCGAGGTAATGGGCTGGATGAGGGCCAATAACCTGAAGCTCAATCCAGACAAGACGGAGGTCCTGTTGGTTGGCGGATCGGGCTTCGGGGAAGGTGAATTGAACCTAGTCCTGAATGGGGTTGCACTCCCTCTTAGGGACAAGGTCCGCAGCTTGGGAGTGCTCCTCGACCCAGAGCTTTCACTGGAAGCTCAGGTGACAGCGGTGGTGAGGAGCGCTTTCAGCTTCGGCTGATCCATCAGCTGCGCCCCTACCTGGAGAACGACTGCCTGGCAACAGTGACACACGCATTGGTGACTTCCCGACTTGATTTCTGTAATGCGCTCTACGTGGGGCTGCCCTTGAAGACGGTCCGGATACTTCAATTGGTGCAAAATAGAGCTGCCAGGCTGCTGACGGGGACTGGGCGTTATGTTCACATGACTCCACTTCTCCGTCAGCTTCACTGGCTTCCCATTAAAGTCTGGGCCCAATTCAAGGTGTTGGTTATGACCTATAAAGCCCTTAACAGCTTAGGCCCTGGTTACTTGAAGGAGCGCTTAAGTCTATATATGCCCGCCTGCCCCTTGAGATCAGTGGGAGAGGCCCTTCTCCAGGAACCCTCCATGAAGGAAATTAGGAGGGTAAGTACTCAGAGGAGGGCTTTCTCTGCGGTAGCGCCCAATCTATGGAATGTGCTCCTCAGAGAGGTCTGCCTGGCGCCGTCGTTATTTGATTTTCGGTGCCAGGCGAAGACCTTTTTATTCAAATGTTATTTTAATTGTTAATATTATTTATTTTATTCGTTGGCCAGGGTGACTTAATTTATACAGTTAAATTATATTGTTTTATATTACATTATTTATTTATGATTGTGAGCTGCCCCGAGGCGTTGGCGAATGGGGCGGCATAGAAGTTCCCTAAATAAATAAATAATAAGTCTTAGGTAGCCAGCAGGAACAGACAGACAGGTAGTTAATGAGCCTTGGGGGGGTGGGGCTGCCATTGTCAGTGGTGTCCTAGAGTCAACCTGATGGATTGCTTTAAGAGAGGCAGAGGTTAGAACAGGTGTGGGGACTTTTTTTCTGAGAAGTGCCATATTTCCTCAGAACTATTCTGGCAGGTGCTGGATGCCACAAGTGGACAGGACTGGAACCAGTGGTGAGTGAGTAGGAAAGTTGCCAGAGGGTGGGTACACCTGCCCTTTTTCTTCACCTTCTTCTCTATTTCTGTGTGTATGTGTGTGTGTGTTGCTTTCCTTTTTCTCTGCTTTGATTTTGTTTTTTTAAATGGATGTGTTACATTAGTCAGACATGCTCAGGCACCTCTGCTTAGGATTGCAATGATCCTATGAATAAGTCCCTCTTCAGTTTGTCAGACACCCTCTAATATTCAGAGCTCAGTTCCTGGCGAGCACTGCATTTGAGTCAGCATCAGACTCTCATCCAAGAGAAAGCAGGCCAGAGTCTGGGATTCCCACCCCAAAATGGTTTCTCATATATTGCTATCTGTATTCAGTATCGTTCTATTAATAGCATTAGCATTTCTATATCACCAGTAGCCAAAGCTCTCTGGGCAGTTAACAACAGTCATCATAGAAGCACACATTCAAGTCACTCATTAGGCAGGATCAGGCTGTTCAAGCTATGCAGAAGCTATATTGACCACTCTCCCGAGGAATTCTCCCAATCGGAAAAGTGGGTGTGGCATGATGCTGTCAAAAGAAATCAGGGTGCCTCTGTCTTACGTTGGCCACTGATCGGTGTGAAGAAACAGTGGAAATGATAGTAGGGAGAGAAGAGAGCTGGTGGGGAGGGGAGGGGAAAGATGGAGAGACCTTTGGTCTGAAAACTCAGTTGAGTACTAGATCAATGGTCCTGTAGTTGCCCATCTCTGAAAAAGGAATTGGGGAACAGTGAGGCTGCTAGGAGACAGCCAGGGGGTAGAAGATGACATAAAGTTCGGGGGAAAAGGTATGTTGGAGGGGGTTGTTTGTCTCCTTGCCTTTGTTGTATATTCAGCAGTGGTGCTTTCCTTTCAAACTCCATTCCCTTCCAAATGGTTACTGGTGCCTTCCTAACGTTTTGTGTATACCCATACAAAAATAGCACTTATGTTGAGTTTTTAAGTGTTCTTGATTGGCCATTTTACTACTGCTGGTCTTGCGGTAATGTTGAAAACAGGAATTTAATAGAAAGTAGTTACAGTAAGAAACTGTATGAGGATGACCTTTTAAGCTCTCTGCCCTACAGAGAACTGCCATTCTTTAAGCCACAGTCGCTTCTCCCTTCATATTCATGGTTTCTATAATTATGTACTGATTATTTCAAAAGCACTATTTTGTAAGCATATTTAGGGGTGAAATCTTCCCCTGAAAAGATCGTGTATCTAAACATCTGTGATCAGTTTAGAACCTGAATAAACAGAAGTTAATGCTGCCAAAAGATGTAATATGAAACCCAAATTACAAACAGAGTAAAATGTTTGACATATGAATGCCTAGATGTTTAAAACCTTATTGAACATTGAGAAATGGTTGAATGTCAAAGATCATCAAGGAAAAATGGCACGTAGATGATGCTGACTTAAACAGCAAACTAACAACTCAAACACATACATGTGTGTGTATTGGAGCATACAAACAAGCACACAAAGAGATCCCTAACATCAGATGGTTTGATTTCTTAGCATTATTTGATGGATTGTTTTGTTCTGTATTATACAGGATGCTGCACAAGTTGGTGGAACAGCTGGTCCTTTTATACTTGTATTTAGTTCCCTTTTATGGCAGATTCATAAACTTCTTTTTTTTGCAGCAAGGGCCAAACTGCATGTTATGCTAATTGTGTAGAGTGTAGCTGAAGTACATCATTTTTTAGTCTAGTGTAAACACACCGAACCCCGATTTAGTTTGGAACCAGTTTCTTCCCAACATCTTCCCATAGTTTAGGAGGGTTGAAATGGAGTTTCTCCCTTTTAACCCTCTGCAATAAGTACTGGACTGGGGATAATGTTCAACCCTCCCCTCCTGGTTTGCAGTCTCCCAAGGTAAATTGCAGCCCCACATTCTTACACTAGAGCAAAAAATAAGACAGCTCTCAGGTATGCATTACACAATTAGCATAATATGTAGTTCCTTTCTAAGTGAAAAGGCAGCTTGTCGATGTAGAAAGGGCACAGCAGTTAAGTGACAGGAATGGCATTCTGCAGATTTGCAATGATTCCCAAAGATGGACAATCACCTTTTTCCTTAAGCTCATGCAACAGAGGATCCTAGGAGAAAATCAACATAATATTTGGAATTAATCTGGCCTTCTGTTTCATTTTGGCACCCCAATGCCAATAACAGTGAATGCATGTAGAATAGAAATGAACATGTATCATTGACTGTGTTCCACAAAAGCAGCTTTTGATCTCCCCAGCTGGGGCAGGCACATTCCTGCACAAGAGCCCGGGTACAAGGTGGCAAAGAATCACATCCAGCCATCACTTTGAATGCAAGACCTTGTCAAGCATGGGACAGCCACCCCTATGACACCTTTACGTTTAGTAATGGAAGTTAATCTTATTACAATACTTTTCTTTTAAATACTTCCACAATTTAGATTATGTGATCCTTTTTGCCCTCCTGATTTCCTTCTTCACCTCAAGATCAACCCCCACATTTTAGTCTGCACACAGTGTTCTATTTTTAATGTGATGTAATTGGTTTTACTGTGTTTTTATATTGTGAATGTGAGTTGCTCAGATGTGCTGTGACACAATTGGGTGGCATACAAATGTTTTAAATAAATAAAACAACTTTTTTTGGGGGGGGGGCAGGTTGCCATAACCAGCCAGGGTTATTCTATGTACAAGTCTAGATAAAGAACTCTATACCCTAATTAATTAATTAATTAATTAATTAATTAAAAGCATTTCTATCCTGTCCTTCACTGGGGTCTCAGGGTGGCAATACAAGAATGAAGCACAGCATCAATCAAATAACAAATAAAAACCCATCTTTAAAATAATGTCAGATCTTATCTTAAAATACTGAGAAAATAAAAAGGGGTTGGCCTGGCACCAAAATCTATAAAGTGGCAGCACCAGGCACACCTTTCTGGGGAGCAAGTTCCAATGCTGGGGTGCCACCACAGAGAAGGCCCTGATCTCCTTCAAAGAGGGTTCCCGAAGAAGGACCTCTGACCCAGATCTTAGGGGCAGGCAGGTATATATAGAAGGAGACAGTCCTTCAGAGCTATCCTACCATAATGTGTCCTCTTAGTCCTTTTGGCAGTGTTTGTGTGCAAGAACACCTAATTCTCTCATTCTACTGAGCCTGTATTATGTCTACCTTATTTGTTTCCATGTATAACCCTCACCCACCATGGCCAAAGGATTCAGGCATTTGCTGATCAAGCTAAATGCATTATATCCCTCTCCTAATGTCTTTGGCATATAGATTTTATCTTATGGCTGTTTGGTCTGAATGATCATTTGTCTTACTATAGATTTATGCCAACTTCTACCCCATCCACATTTAGAACATTTTCACCTTATCCCCTATGGACAATTTGTCTTGAACTGGACCTTTCCAGCTCCTGTTCACTTTCCCCAGAGGTCAGCTTAAAAGCTGTTCTGCAACCTTTTTGATATTAAGTACCAGCAGTCTAGTTCCATTTTGGTTATATATTGACTTGAATATTTATTCTCAGGCTCATTCCTGCAATAGACACCAATCTACCGATCTATACATGGATGTGTATTGTTTGTACTTCTTGTCATATGGCAAAGAGATTATATGGTAACTAGTTTTGATAAACATTTAAAGCATTCATCTCAAAGTCAGTTTGGAATATAATCAATGTGCAATTAGCTTTTTAAACATTATGATCAAAAGCAAAAGACTGATCTCAATTTAGAAAACCTGCAAGCACCCAATCTTATTTTAAGGTTGACGCTGCCTGTCAGAAAGTTGGGTAGGTGCCAGGATGGGGCTGCAAGTGGGATGTGAGGAAGGAGGATGTGTGGTGAATCCACTGAGGTATGCAGCCCTCAACCAGATGCTGCCACCCAGCTGCTTCTTGCCCCCTCCTGCCCATGCATAAGATGTGTGGTGGGGAAGTCAGCTGCTCCTTTTTCCAGCACTGACCAGATGATTGCCTGCTCTTGCCCCAAAGATCTCTACGGCAGAAGGTGTGCAGAGCAGGTCCCCTCCAACAATTGTGCAAAATGGCAGCTCTCTGGTGCTGGCTGTGGTATCATGATGAGTGCTTTTTTCTTGGCTTGGATGACAGAACAAGCCATCATGTTAGCTAGAAGCTATACAACAGACCATGTTTCTGTTCATGTTTTCTGAAAGCCATGTGTACCGCATGATGGGTTATCATGATGGGTTCATGCGACACAACAGACCAAAAACAGTACAAAAAACCCCTGCCCTGGTTTGATGAGTCATATGAACTCACCCACTATGTCTATATCACAATTTCCATAAGTGACCCTTCTCTAAAATTCCAGTCTTGTTTGGGAGCAAGCCCAACTGAATAGAGTGGAGCTTAAAAATTCCAGATAAACTCTATATGATTAGTTAGGAAAAGAGATGCACTTGAGATGCTCCTTTCTTTCTGCCAAGTGGACATGTACTAAATTAGTTGATGATACCGAAGATTCAAACATGTGGTTTTGAAAATGTTAATAGCAGATGCAGTAAGATCAGAGAGGGCGGATTTAGATCAAAACCATGGTGCTGAGAAGAGACTTTCAACCTTTTGTGTTATGAAATTTGCCTGCACCCAAGCCACTCTTTTTCCACAAGCAAACCACACAAGTTTTATGGATTTACCTTGAATGTTAACTGGGCTTGATATAAGATCATGCATTTCCTTTGTTGTGGTAAATCACAATACGTTTCCACTACTGTAAGTGTGTTTGCTGATTTGATACACATACACATTGCTTTCAGTTATCTTTATAAGAGCTGAGACTCAAAAAACTCAAAAAACAAATGGGTCCTTTCATAATAGTGCTTCATACCATTTGATATCTTAGTCTTAGCTATTATCTCCCTTCCCATCCCATTGATCTTTCCTGCATGGTGCTGCCAAAGACCAGCTGGGAAGGATGTGGTCTTGGGGACAGACACATACACCTTGCAAGAAAGAGCCAGGGAGCCAGCAGGTTCTGGCTGAGGGGGAAGGCAAAGCAAACCCAAGAGATACAGGATTTACTGAGAGGATGCCTTTTTGTTAGGTTGCAACTCCTTTAAGGATCAACTTATCTCTTCTGCTCAGAGAGCTTTTTTCCTTCCTGCAAGGCTGTAGGAAATAGATTATAAGCTTTCCACAGGTTCCCACATTTCACCAGGGCAGTCCTGAAGAGGAACTCCTCCACTGTCTACCTTCCTCCCACCAAGCAGGTTTTTGAGCCTGTTTGCAAGTAATGTGAGAGGTTGCCATTGCATTCATTCGATACAATAATGTGTATTTAATTTATCCCTGTACTGTCCATCATCATAACAGGTTCCAGGATGGAATAAAATATAAATGAACAATTGTTTTCAAAAGCATAATTTTAAAAAAATCAGAGGAGGAGTTGTTTTTAAAAGCCTCCATCTAGTTTTGTGCATTGTGCACATTGGTCTTGCTATAAATCTGATCGGTGTGTCACAGCAGGACACTCCACAGGCTCTGCCTTTGCATCTTTCCATTTTGCATCCAGCTTTCTTAAAAAAAGAAGTAACCCTCAATATTGTGCATGCCTCAAGGATGGGGTTCCTCCCTGCATTAACAGACTCCGCAGCTCCTTTCCGAACAGTGCTCTCTCTGCAGATTGCATGGCTTTTTTTCTTTTCATGTATGCACATAGATGCCGGCCCTTTTGAGTCATCCTTGTCATGTTTCCTTCCCACAGCGAAACGTTACTGTAAGAATTCCAGCCCAACCAGCAGCACAACAAGCAGTTATGCCCCTAGCAGCAGCAGCAACATGAGCTGTGGAGGAGGCAGCAGCGCTAGCAGCACCTGCAGCAAGAGCAGCTTTGACTATACCCATGATATGGAAGCAGCGCACATGGCTGCTACTGCTATACTGAATCTTTCCACTCGGTGCAGGGAGATGCCTCAGAACCTCTCCACTAAGCCTCAGGATCTCTGTTCCAGGGTAAAATACATGCATGCATATCTATCTCTCTCTCTAGCTGTAGATTTTTGTTGCTATTACATGGCGGTATGCAACTCTTCATTGCAGTAGCCTCTGCACCTTGGAGGAATTCACTAAAAGCTTCCAAGGAGGCTTGTTCTTCACATAAATGTTTTCTGAACATCGGAGATAATCCAATTCAGAATACTGAGTTTAAAAACAGTTTCTGGCAACAATGGAAACAAAAACCGGCATACTGTTAACTGTTTTTTTAATTGCTGAGATCTACTGAGAAAAATCTGAAGCTCTTTTGGCTGCATTCACTGAAGGGTCTGTTGTACATCTATAATATGTTTATTGGTATTAAGAAGTTTAATATAGCAATTTACATGGGGAAGTAAAGTGTGGTTTGGTGTGGCTGAGCAGGGCTTCTGCTCAACTCATACAGGATTGGTTTACTCTGTGTATGGATATACAGCAATAAGACAGTAGGGATATCAGTCCTTTTGCCCTTCAAATGTATAACACAAACTTAAGCTGTGTTCCAACATGTGATTATTATATGCATATCTGTCTTCCCCAACCTGGTGTCCTTCAGATGTTTTGGACTACAACTCCCCACATTCCTGACCATTGACCACACTGGCTAGGTCTGATGGGAGCTGAAGTATATGTCACTTGTATGTGGTGCACAAGTCTTAAGTCAGAGATACCCTCTTGATAGTGGATGCCTCCAGCTGAAGCATTCACAGGATTTTTGGGTGTTCTGATCCTCTGGTAACCCTCCTTTGTTTTCCCAGCATTTCTTCTACCTTTTTCTTACCTTCTGATCATTAGTGCACACAGTGTCTCCAACCTATTGATAAAGAGTACCTCAGCCTTGAAGGAAACATTCTTGATTACCCAACTCTGGAAAGCTGTTCTGCAAATTTGCCATATATTCTTCTGGAAGCAGGGTGAAACTTTTAAAAACACATTCACTTATTTTAGTGGATGAAATTAAACTGATGGAACAGTTGATAGTATACTCATAATACATCAGTGTTGTTTAAACATCATTGTTTCACACCATGACTGTATAGATACAAGTTTCTGATTTCTTACTTCCCCTAGGGTGAGAACTGAGCTTCCCATATTCAGTCAGAAGTAGAGACTTAGAATCACTTGTCTTAGTCCTGTTGCTTAGTACCATGTTAACTGAACTTTAGGTTGTCCTGAATAACAGTACTTCCCCACTGCTTGTTGTGGGAAGGTAAGAGGTCCTAGGAACATGCTTAGCTATGCCTTTCAATATGGCAAATTGAGTTAACTAACGATCCATTCCATAGATAGCAACAGGAGTTCTGTGCATTCACTGAGAGCTGGATCACAAATACTGGGTGGTATCCAGTTATTTCAGCTGATGGAACTGTTTCCATCAGAAATGTGGATCGCAGTGATTCCTTGCTATTACTGTGCTATTACTATTTAATTATGTGCACATTTAAAATCTGCTCTGGAGAGTTGATGTACCCTCTAAAGGCAGTTCAATGGGGCTTCAGGGTAGGAGGAATAATAAAGGAAAAATTCTGCACTGTGCTGGGTTTCTGTTTGTGTGACACTGGATTTTTCATCCAGTAGTTTTTCAACATTTGAGGCATTAACAAAACTATATTTATTATTCTGAAGATCTAGTTTGCACATGCATATGTACATCAAGTTAAGAGCTTGTTGGAATTATGTTTGACTAAAGTGCTACTCCTTCTACACAGTACTAATTAATTTTACTATAGTAATACAAAAGGGTTTTATGTTAGATGCTTTCATTAGCCATGTAGCTAAATCCAACCACATGCATCTGGACTAATGCAAATGCAACAGGAACTTCCCTTCCATT
>NW_025335269.1:35340436-35417168 GCF_004798865.1 Varanus komodoensis
GGAAGGAAAATTCCGTTGTCTGTGGGTTTAAGAACATAAAAAGTCCATGCTGGATAAGGCCAAAGGGCAAACTAGCTGCCCACAGGATCCCTCCAACAGGATGGGTACAAGAGTTCTGCTCCCCCAAGCTCCTCAGCAACTGGTGCACACAGACATACTGCCTCTAACAGGTAGGGCATGCAGCCAACAAGCCCAATTGCTATCTGTAGTCTTTTTCCATGCATTTGCCCAATCCCCTTTTAAAGGCATCCAAACTGGTGGCCATTACTAATTCTCATGACAGTGAATTCCATAGTTTAACTACGTGCTATGGGAAGAAGTACTTCTTTAGCCCTGTCTCAGATCTCCCACCAATCGGCATCATGGGATGACACCAGTTTTTAACATTACAAGGAAGGGAGAAAAATGTCTCCACTTCCTCTACACTATACATAATTTTGAGCATCTCCATTATGTCTCCTCTTATATGCCTTTTTTTGTAAGCTAAACCATTTCAGTCATTGGAATTGTTCCTCGTAAGAGAGTTCAACTAACCCCTTGATCATTTTAGTTGCCCTTATCTGCACTTCTTCCAATTCTGAAATATGGTGACCAGTAAAAATATGCAATGCCTGTGTTCAAACCAATGATTTGTATAGGGGCAGTATGATCTTTATTTTCAGTTCATTTTTTAATTATGCCTGACATGGAGATTGCCTTTTTCATAGCAGCTATGCACTGAACTGACATTTTAATTGAGCTGTTAGTCATAGCCCCAGTATTCCTTTCTTGATCAGGCACCACTAGCTCAGATCTCATCAGAATTAAGTTGCGATTTTTGCCCTAACATGCATGTAATGTACACCTGCTTATAATGAACTGTATTGGCCATTTTGATGGCCATTCCCTAAGCTTGGAGTGATTCCTTCGATGCTCCTCAAAATCCCTTTTGGTTTTAACCACTCCAAATAATTTGATGCCAGCAGCAAACATGGCTACTTCACTATTGACACCAGATTCCAGATCACAGGTTGAAAAGCCTTGGTTTCAATATAAAACACTATGGGATTCCATCTGTAGGTTTCATCCGTCCACTGGGAGAAATGAGCATTTCTTGCTACTCTGTTTTCTATCTCAAAAACAGTTGCTGATCTGTAAGGAGATCTCTACTCTTATTTCATAATCTATAAGTTTACTCATGAGTCTTTAGTGAACAACTTTGTCAAAAGCCTATTGGTAATCCAAGTGAACAATGTTTATCAAATCACACCTGCCCACATGTTATAGACACTCTCAAAGAATTCTACCATTTTGGACTTTTTTGGAAGCCATGTTGATTCTTTTTCAGCAGGACTTATCCCTCTATATACTTATCATTTCAAATTTTAATGGGACGTTCAAGCAATTTACCTGGAAGAAGCATTAAGCTAACCAGGCTATAATTTCCCATAATAGATCCCCTTTTAAAAAAAATATGGTGTTACCTTGGCCATTCTCCTATCCTCTGAAGCAAAGTCTGATCTTGGGACATAGACATATTTTTGTAAAAATCAGCAATTTCATATTTGAGCTCTTTAAAAACTATATTATGGCCCCAGAGTTGTATTAACTTTCAGTTTTCAATTAAGGCTGAGAATGTCACCTTTTGTTATCACTCTCTACTTTCATTCTTCTGACTCCCTTCCTGAAATCTGTTCTGTATCATCTACTGTGAAGTCAGATGGAAAGTAATTCAGCTTCTCCACAGTCTCTTTATTTTCCTTTATTTTTCCTTTAATTCCTTTATCATCCAGTTGCCCAACAGCCTCCAGAGTCGTTTCTTGCTTCTAGTATATTTAAAATAATTCTTTCTTGTTAACCTTGATTATGTTAGCAATATGTTCCTTAAAAATGCATCTCTTATCGTCTGCTTGTATCCCCCTTGCACAAGCTTGTTCTCCCTTTTGTTTTCCTCATTTGGGCAAGACTTCTATTTTCTGAAAGCAGTGTTCTCTTTACTGGCTTTCTTGACACTACTCATTGACCATGCTAGTGACCACTTGGACTTTGTGTTACCTTGTCTAACTTGTGATATACCTAATGTTTAAGTTTCTGTTACTGTGTTTTTCAGTTGTTGTTGTTAGTCACAAAGTCATGTTTGACCCATCGCGACCCCATGGACAACATTCCTCCAGGCCTTCCTGTCTTCCACCATCCCCCGGAGTCCACCTATGCTCACACCAACTGCTTCAGTGACTCCATCTAACCGCCTCATTCTGTGCCGTCCCCTTCTTCTTTTGCTATCTATTGTTCCCAGCATTAGGCTCTTCTCCAGGGAGTCCTTCCTTCTCATTAGGTGGCCAAAGTATTTGAGTTCCATCTTCAGTATCTGGCCTTCTAAAGAGCAGTCAGGGTTGATCTCCTCTAGGACTGAAAGGTTTGATCACCTTGCTATCCAAGGGACTCGCAGGAGTTTCCTCCAGCACCACAATTCAAAGGCCTCAATCCTTTTGCGCTGAGCCTTCCTTATGGTCCAGCTTTCACAGCCATGCATTGCAACTGGGAAAACCATAGCCTTGACTATACACACTTTTGTTGGCAGGGTGATGTCTCTGCTTTTTAGTATGCTGTCTAGATTTGCCATAGCTTCCCTCTCCATGAGCAAGCGTCTTTTAATTTCTTGGCTGCAGTCCTCGTCTGCGGTAATCTTGGAGCCCAGGAAAATAAAATCTGTCACTACCTCTATTTCTTCCCCATCTATTTGCCAGGAAGTGAGAGGACTGGATGCCATGATCTTAGTTTTCTTAATGTTGAGTTTCAAGCCAGCTTTTGCACTCTCCTCCTTCACCCGCATCAAGAGGCTCTTTAGTTCCTCTTCACTTTCTGCCATGAGAGTGGTATCATCTGCACTGATGATATTTCTCCTGGCAATCTTAATTCCAGCTGGTGATTCATTTAGCCCTGCCTTTCTCATGATGTGCTCTGCATATAAGTTAAATTGACAGGGCGACGGTATACAGCCTTGCCGAACTCCTTTCCCAATTTTGAACCAATCAGTGGTTCCGCGCCCAGATCTCACTGTTGCTTCTTGACCCACACATAGGTTTCTCAAGAGACAAATAAGATGGTCAGGTACTCCCATCTCTTTAAGAACTTGCCATAATTTGTTGTGATCCACACAATCAAAGGCTTTAGCATAGTCGATGAAGCAGAAGTAGATGTTTTTCTGGAACTCCCTAGCTTTCTCCATGATTCAGCATATGTTGGCAATTTGATCTCTAGTTCCTCTCCCTCTTCGAAATCCTGTCTGTACTTCTGGTAGTTCTCGGTCCACATACTGCTGGAGCCTAGCTTGAAGGATTTTGAGCATAACTTTGTTAGCATGTGAAATGAGTGCAATGGTGTGGTAGTTTGAACATTCTTTGGCATTGCCCTTCTTTAGGATTGGAATGTAAACTGATCTTTTCCAATCCTGCGGCCACTGTTGAGTTTTCCAAATTTGCTGGCATATTGAGTGTAGCACTTTTACTGCATCGTCTTTTAAGATTTTGAATAGCTCTGCTAGAATACTGTCACCTCCACTAGCTATTATTGTTCAGACTTCCTAAGGCCCATTTGACCACATTCCAGGATGTCTGGCTCAAGGTCAGTGACCACTCCATCCTGGTTATCAGGGACATTAAGGTCTTCCTTGTATAGTTCCTCTGTGTAATCTTGCCACCTCTTCTTAATCTCTTCTGCCTCTGTTAAATCCCTGCCATTTCGGTCCTTTATCATGCCCATCTTTGCATGAAACGTTCCCTTCATATCTCCAATTTTCTTGAAGAGATCTCTGGTCCTCCCTATTCTATTGTTTTCTTCTATCACTTTGCACTGTTCATTTAAGAAGGCATTCTTATCTCTTCTAGCTATTCTCTGGAATGCTGCATTCAGTTGGGTGTATCATTCTCTTTCTCCCTTGCCTTTCGCTTCCCTTCTTTCCTCAGCTATTTGTAAAGCTTCCTCAGACAGCCATTTTGCTTTCTTGCATTTCTTTTTCTTTGGGATGGTTTTAGTTGATACCTCTTGTACAATGTTGCGAACCCCTGTCCATAGTTCTTCAGACACTCTGTATATCAGATCTAATTCCTTAAATCTATTTGTCACCTCTACTGTATATTCATCAGGAATATGATTTAGGTCATACCTGAGTGGCCTAGTGCTTTTCCTTACTTTCTTCAATTTAAGCCTAAATTTTGCAACAAGAAGCTCATGATCTGAGTCACAGTCAGCTCCTGGTCTAGTTTTTACTGACTATATAGAGCTTCTCCATCTTTGTCTGCAGAGCACATAGTCAATCTGATTTCTGTGTTGACCGTCTGGTGATGTCCATGTGTAGAGTCGTCTCTTGGGTTGTTGGAAAAGAGTGTTTGCTATGACCATCATATTCTCTTGACAAAATTCTACCAGCCTGTGTCCCGCTTCATTTTGTACTCCAAGGCCAAACTTGCCTGTTACTCCAGTTATCTTTTGGCTTCCTGCTTTAGCATTCCAGTCCCCCATGATGATAAGGACATCATTTTTTGGTGTTAATTCTAGAAGGTGTTGTAGGCCTTCATGGAACCGGTCAGCTTCAGCCTCTTCAGCATCAGTGGTTGGGGCATAGACTTGGACTATTGTGATGTTGAATGGTTTGCCTTGGATTCGAACTGAGATCATTCTGTCGTTTTAGAGATTATATCCCAGTACTGCTTTTCCTACTCTTTTATTGACTATGAGGGCTACTCCATTTCTTCTGAGGGATTCTTGCCCGCAGTAGTATACCTGATGGTCATCTGAATTAAATTCACCCATTCCTGTCCATTTTAGTTCACTGATTCCTAAGATGTCGATGTTCAGTCTTGTCATGTCTTGTTTGACCACACCAGCTTGCCTTGATTCATGGATCTTACTTTTCAGGTTTCTATGGAATATAGATCTTTACAGCATCGGACTCTCCTTTCACCACCAGATACATCTGCAACTGAGTGTCCTTTCGGCTTTGACCCAGTCGCTTCATTCTTTCTGGTGCTACTAGTACTAGCCCTCCTCTCTTCCCCAGTAGCATATTGAACACCTTCCAACCGGAGAAGCTCATCTTCCGGTGTCATATCTTTTTGCCTTTTGGTACTGTCCATGGGGTTTTCATGGCAAGGGTACTGGAGTGGGTTGCCATTTCCTTCTCCAGTGGATCACGTTTTGTCAGAGCTCTCTGCTATGACCTGTCCATCTTGGGTGGCCCTGCACGGCATAGCTTATAGCTTCATTGAGCTACGCAAGCCCCTTCACCATGACAAGGCAGTGATCCATGAAGGAGGTTTTTGAGTAATCTCCAACCATTTCACTAATTTCCTCATTTTTAAGAAATTTCATCTTTTGAAATTAAATGTGACTGTGTTAGACTCTTTGGCAAACTTTGTCCTCAGCGTATGTTAAATGACAGCACCTGGGCACTGTTTCCAATCAGTTAAACAACATTTACATTTTGCATTTTCCATCTTTATCCTCTAGGAATGATTTAACCCAAGCCTGATGCTTCCCAAGTCTTGTTGACTTTACTAGGTTCAGTTTAAATGTGCTCTGCTACTCTTTTTATTTTACATACCAGCAGTCTGGTTCAGTGAAGTCTATCCCTCATGTAGTGGCCTAGCTTGTCCTGAAATGTTTCCCAGTTCCTGACAAATATGTTCGGAAGAGAGCCAGTGTGGTGCAGTGGTTAAGAGCCTGGGACAGATACTCAGATGATCTGGGTTCGAGTCCCCGCTCAGCCATGGAGCCAACTGGGTGATTTTGGGCCAGTCACAGACTCTCGGCCCAACCTACCTCACAGGGTTGTTGTTGTGGGGATAAGATGGAGGAGGAGAATGATGCCTTGAGCCCTTTGTAGGAAAAAGGTAGAATATAAATGGAAAAATAAATAAATAAATAAATAAATATGAACACCCCCCACCCTTGCTATAATAGGCATTATAGGCATGTCATGAGTGGAGCCAGGGGTCAGACTAAGTGTCCCGGGAGGCCCCTTCTGACTCACTGCTTATGTTTCCATAACCTCATTCACACAGTAAGAATCCTCAGCTGCACCTGTCTAGCTGTCCCTGTGCATCCAGAAGGGAGCATTCCAGAGAAAACCACCATGCTGGTCCTGGATTTCAACCTTTTTCCCTAACATCTAAATACAGTAGATGGTGGGAGATTTCAAATCAAACCAATACATGTTCCCATGTTGTTGGCACCAACATGGACCATGACAACTAGCTCCATCCAGGACTAACTACAAGAATATTTAGCAAGTACACAATATTACAACCTCTTTACCATGCAGTTTACACACCATTATAGCTATCTTGTGGAAGAACATTGTTGGATGCAACCCATAGTTTACTCGCTCTGTACTACACTAATAGTGCTATCCTGGCTTATATCACTGTGTAAATTATACTGATCTCTTAATATATTAATAACCACTTTGTAAAGCTGAAATGAGATAATTGCTAAAGGAGAGTGTGAAAAAATCATAGAACTAGGCTTATGTACTACAATAAGTTATACAGATTGAAAAGAGGATAAAAATCTTTTTAAATTGTTTTATTTTAAATAAATGTTGAGTTTTCTTTTTTAAAAAATTGAATGGTTGATGAGGCAGTATTTTTTAAAATACATTTTTCCAGAAGAAATGTGCTTCCTGCATGAATCCACTAGATGGCTGTGCAAACAGATAATTGGAGGGTCAACCAAATTTTTGTTATGAATGAAACTTGGGATTGGCAGACAAATTCTGTTTTTTTTTACAAAGAAAGGTTTTTTCCACTTTTCTTTAACAAAGATAAATGTAACTCTAGAAGTAGTTATTAGAAACAATTAATGTCAATTCAGACAAATGAAAAAAGCTTTTGTTTTCAGTTTCTTTCTTCAATTCAATTGATTATCCTATAGAAGGGTAAAAAACATTTTTCCTGGCGTGTAAGTAATATTAACAAAGTTTAGGTAAGAAAGGTCTAAGTAATGTTATTGAAAAACATTGCATTATTTTTTGTGAAAAATAAAAGATGAGATGCCTTCCCTAAGTGTTTTCCCTTTTTATTAAAATCAAAATAGTACTTCTGGGAAGGTAGCTGCCACACCAAATCATCCTCAGGATCTATCAAGTTTGGAGCACAATTCTGTGCATGCTTCGCCAGAAAAAAGTTCTACAACTCCCAGCGTTCCCCAGCCAGCATCCACCCTTAGTCTGTTAGAAAAGTTATCCAAGCAGAATTGTGATGTATGATTTATCTGTGTAATAAGCATGAGAAAAGATTTTCTCTTTGGAGTGTCTCCTGGAAGCTTTTATTACTCTGGGAGGAATGCAGCTTAGTAGAAATATGAGGAAACTGCTTTTCATCCAATAACATTTCTTGGGAAGGATCTCTCTCTTGAAATATGAATTGCCATGTGTATTTTGGCTTTTCTATCCATCTCTTTTCATCCTGATATGTTATCACCTGCTTTAGGAAAACAAAGGTTTGAAGTAAAAAATGATTTTTGCTTCACTTGCAAAAGGAGAAAAAAGAAGAGGTAGAGGGAAAGGAAGAAAGGCAGAAATAAAATGCCTTACTTTCCCTACACCCATCTCTATTGCTGCAGGGAATGTCAGTACCAGTTTCTTTTCCCCAAGCTGAGATGATTATAAAGGAGGACTTTGTAGAGTGTAAAGCCATGTTATAAGTGAATGTCTGTGATTTGAATGCATTTCCACTTTATATGAAGGTGGCAAGCATAGTACAAAGAGGTGGATGGGGGCAATCTCCTGAAACTGCCTGTTGGTTTTACTGGGTGAGGATGGTATGTTTTGTGTGTTAAGTACTTAAAGCTTCCTTTCTTTTTTATGATTCTGTAGCTGTTAGCATTTGAAAGACTGTGTTTTCCTTTATTATTATATAACTGATATATTTCCATTGTTATTTGGACTGATACTTTTTGATTGTTGCTCTTAACAGGTGCTTAAAAGTCCAATCAGATTCATATAGATGCTAATTCAATGAACTAGACACCTCAGAGGGTCGAGCAAGACAGTAACATTAGCAACAAGAAAATGTTTTTCACAGATTACTTGCTGTGTGCTTTCTGTGCTATGTCCATGAGATGGTATTGTTAGTGGAAGCTTCCACTTACTTATATACATTGCAAGGAATATTGACAATGGCGAGTTAAATTATACTCTTTGGTGTGTGTGTGTGTGTTGTGTTGTGTGTATTGTTGTTGTTTTTAAACAGAATCCCGATATGGAAGTTGATGAAAATGGAACATTAGACTTGAGCTTGAACAAGCAAAGGCAGCGAGATGGTTGCTGCACCATTTTGACGCCACTGGAACCAATGTCACCACAACAACAGGCTGTTATGAATAACAGGTGTTACCAGCTGAATGAGAGTGACTGCTGGGACTTGCCGGTGGACTACACAAAAATGAAGCCTAATAGGATAGATGAAGATGATTCAAAAGAAATTAATGTATGTTTCTTTCATCTCTGGTATTGTTTTAAACTGTTTGATTTCTTTAAAAATGGTGAGGGGCAATAGATAATTTAATAACAGTAGATGATTTGCAGGCAAAGATGCCCTTCTGCAATTTTTTTAAAGATGGCATCAAATTGAATTGTTTTATTAACTCTCCTGTGTTTACTTTTATACCTTTCTGAATTCCATTTGAACAAGGCAGTGTTCATTTGACTAAAGTTCATCTCAGAATCAGTGCAAAAAACTTTGATTTTTCAAGTAGTGTAACTATTCAATGACTTGTCTATTAATATTCATGGATGTATTTTGTGAAGTCTTAAGGAATGCACACACAAGAACTGTTTTGTCAGCAGAACAGCAGCCATGCTACCTAAACAGAATGCTATTTGCCTGTACATTGAGGGAAGCTGTTAGCCACTCACTAGATGGGCAAGTACATGTAACATGATAAAGTTATAAGCATAAGTGGGACTCAGATTAATCCCCTCTGTTTTTGTTGCTGTGATAACTCGGCAAACTCAGAAAGTGGTAGCAAACAAAGATGATAAAGTTAGTGGTTCCATTTTGACTCTGCACTTGCAGATAATAAAGAGGTATAATGAGACACTCTTTCAGTTGTTGCTTGGAAATGATACTCTTGATCATCACCTGTGCTGCTTAATATATGATGCTGCTCTTTATCTTTGTCAGATTCTAGCTCTTTCTCAGTACAATTTATAGTCAAGCTTCTGCAGAATAGACATGATTTTACAATCCCAGGCTACAATGTCAAGGAATTTGGCCCTGGTACATTTTGATTATCTGGTCTTATATGCACTTTTTCCTTAGCTGGTGCATAAATCTCAATTTAATAAATGATAGCACTGATTTAAGAAATAAATAAATGGAGACATGATGGGATATGTGCTGTATATTTTATCACTGAAAAAGGAGAAAATGCATAGGGGAGAGAGTATATGCAAAACAAGCAGAAGTGCAACCTTTTTGCTTAGACCACCATCTACAGGAATGTCTGTGTCATTGCATTAAATAAATATTTCCAAACTCAGTATCTTGACAGCACATCAGAGTTGTGCTTGGTAGGTGGATTCACTTAGGACTGAGACCTTATTTGTGCATATATAATTATGACATATGAAATATTGCATTTGGGCATTTAATTACTGGATTTGGTTTTTATTTTGCTGGTATTATATTGATAAGAGACTGCATGTGGGAAAGAAGAATCTTTTATATATGTGTTATTGCACAAAAGTGTGTTGCATTTTCTTGTATAATTAGCTGTGAAATTACTGCTACAGATAAGAACTTTATGAAATAAATGAATTGCAAGTTTTAGGTCTGAACAGTAGTTCAGTATGTATCTTTTTCTGCTGCTTCTCTATGCAGCTCCATATTAGTATGTTTGTATAAACAGCACACCTGTGATCTCAGAAATGTTCCAGTTTCCAACTAACCATCATATAAATGAAAGGGAATTCTAATTTGGCAGTCAACCTCACTTTAACATATTCTAAATTACACAATTGCATTTGCAAGTCCAAGTGTCAGCTTTTGGTTATAGCTGAAAATGTCTTCCATGTGGCTATGATGGATGGGCACTGCAGAATCTAAAGATTCCGCACTACTGCTATGTGGCCACAGAGACTTCCAAGCAATGCTGTTGATCCCTGCTGCGAACACATAAGCATGAGTTGTGGCAGCTACATGGAACCCCCACCAGGTGGAATGGATATGGCGCAACAAACGTATCATTGTGATTAAATATGAAGCAGATTGCCCATTCATGTAGACTGTTTGTAGGGGTCAGGCCTACAGAGGCAAATATTGCATGGTAGTGATTTGCTGACTGCATGAGGCGTCCAATGCATATGTGGACCTCTTCTCTCCAGGGAAGTGAACAGGATGGCTGTTGAAGGGGAAGAGGCCCTACAGCCACAGGAAGTAGCTGGATTGGTGAGACTGTATCTATTATGGGTTCCTATTTATGTCTGATGCATCACTTATCTTTACTTATAGCCAGAAGACTTAGATCCATTCCAAGAAGCATTAGAAGAAAGAAGGTATCCTGGGGAAGTTACCATCCCAAGCCCTAAACCCAAATATCCTCAATGCAAAGAGAATAAAAAGGATTTAATAACGTAAGCATAATGTGAGGTGAAATTATTTTTTTTTACTATTTTTAACTTTTCTCTCTTTTGTTGTCTTATCTGAATAAACAAGTACATATCTGCCTTGCAGTATGAGCATGCAGCATTTGCAGCATATAAATGTTTCAGACTGTCAGTTAAGTTTAAGTGATAAAGTTAATATGGTATCTGCTTGTCCCTAATAATGCTATATCGTACTGAGACGCCATTTTTCATTGAATTCTGTTCATTTTTGCAGCTTTTTCGATAGGATGCTTAAATCCCCCTTGCAGACATTGCAGCTAAACTGGAAACAATGAAACTTTTAAAAGTTTTTTTTAAAACATACTTACTATTTTGGCTGTTTTTTTGTTTTTGTTTGGTGGCAGATGTCCAACACCAGGGTGTGATGGGAGTGGTCATGTGACTGGTAATTACGCCTCACATAGAAGGTGTGACTTCATTTTTTTCATGGTGGATTCTGTCTTTTCAATTTATTGTTTTCAGCTTACCTCAACAATGCTGTCAAAGTAAAACTGTTGAACTATGTGTTAACCCTTTGAGTAATAAATGTTTATCTTAAAAGCATGCTAATTTGTGTGTTGTATAAACGTCTTTTTATTTTAAAACTACTACTCAAATTATTAAAATTTCTAAACTTTTCAAATAGTTAACCCATGGATCACTAATACCTGTTTGTTACGAGCTTATTCAGCAAAAAGTATAACATCAAAAATAAAGTTTTATATCTAAATATATTCAGAGGGTTAACTTGTATTACAAAACTTAATGTTGCAGCACTTGCCCGCCCCATCGCTTTTCTGCATTACAATTTTTTAATTTTAATTTTTTCAACATTGTGTTTGTTTGGAAGGTCTTAGTTTAAAAGAAAGTTGACTTAACTTGGCTGTCCTGACCTGTTTTACAGTCTGTCTGGCTGCCCACTGGCTGACAAAAGTATTCGAAGTATGCTGGCCACAAGCTCACAGGAACTCAAGTAAGATATAATGAATGCTATTCTTAAAACAGCAGCAGCAGCAAAACTGATCAGTTGCAAGCAGAAGTTTCAGGAATGTAAAAGGAAACTGGTTAAAACCACAGATGATACATTTAACTTTCCTGCTATTGCATTCTGGTTTTACAATACTAATACAGTTTATGACTGTAAAATCCATACATTGTGGATTTTATTCTATTGCAGGTAGCTGATTGCTGTGATGTCACAGAAGGGAGAGAGTCAGCTGCCATTCAATTAATTGCTGTGATGTCACAGTGTCCTGAGTGCTGAAGATGGAGCTGTGGAGACTTCAGAATTGGCACATTAAAACAGCATTAGATGCATTAAACAGCATTAGATGCATTAAACATAATCATGACTGACTATAGTCTAGGAAACCTTGCTACATTTTGCAGGTGCAAACCAGTGGAACAATTCTTGAGCTTGTACAGAACAGTAACTATAATTTTTCAAGAGGATTTTTATTTCCCTAGAAGAATGGTAAACCAGTTTGGAGGAAAGAGAAGTAAACCTTAAGAATTTAATTTTTCCAAGTGTTTATCAAGTTTGCAGACTAAATGTTTGAAAGTAGGGTAACTGTATACTACTGTTACCAGTGCTAAATTAAGATAGTGATGCCTGTCTAAGTTGTGAATTTCTAAAGCCAGATGTTTACAGAGACTTGTTATCCCCTATCTCTGTATGATCTTTTGACATTTACTGAAGACAGTCAGGATCAGTCTTAGAGTAGAACAACCAACATCATGCACATTGATGTGGAGTAGCCCATTTCTACACACAGAGTTTTGCACGTGCAAAGCAAAGTCAGTGTGAAACAGGGACACCCATATTCCTCTATGAACTTACTACTTCAGAAACTATGATTCCCACAGTCCCAACATTCCTTGGGTATAGGAAGCAGGAAGGAACAAAATACCATAATAATCAAGAACACTGATTCCATGAATAGTAGGAACCAGTGCTATGGGTGGGGTTTTCAGGCCCTATCTTAAGATAGAGACATTGTGCAGTGGTTTGCAGCCCCCAAGAGCTTCTCCAAAAGTAAGAAAAGCCATGCTGAATCAGACCAGTGAGTCATCCAGTCCAACACTCCATCACACAGTGACAACCAAGCTGTCCGCAGCATCAGGATTGGTACAAAACTTCCGCCTGCCCAAGCTCCGCAGCAACTGGTGCATGTAGGCATGCCACCTCTGATAGTAGAGGTAGTAAATAGCCAACAAGTCTAGTGATAGCCCCTCCTAGATGAATTTGTCCAGTATCTTTTTAAAGTTATTCAAATTGGTGGCCATCGATACTTCCTGTGGCAGTGAATTCCATTGTTTAACTGTGTGCTGTGTGAAGAAATACTTCCTTTTATCTGCCCTGAATCTCCCACCAACTAGGTTCATGGGAAGATACCTTCAGTTCTAGTATTATGGACAAGGGAGAAAAATATCTGAATTAGTCTGAATTTGTCACTTGGGCCAAATGAGGCTCCCCACCCTTGATCTAATGTATCTACCAACTCACATTATATATGTACACACGTGCATGTGCGCAGAGAGGGAGAGAGAGAGAGAGAGAGCGAGCGAGCGAGCGAGCCCTACTCATTGGAGTGCCATCTCTGGCAATAAATACAAATCAAGCAGTCAGAAATGTAAGGAAGCTACTGTATATTGTGGCATATAAGATGACCCCTTGAAACTGAAAATAGCAGAGCACAAATTGGAGGTTGTCTTATATAGCTGACATAAGACAAACACTAGAAAAACAGCCCAAAATATCAATCTCATCTTATACACAATTGCCTTATATGTTGGTATATACAGTAAACAAAGGGAACAAAAAGCAGTGAAATGACACCATCCAAACCTGTTTTGTTCCTCATGGAGAAATCCTTTCTACAGTCTGGTTCAAATCATACACTAAGCAGGGAAGTAGTTAAACAAAAATTAGATGAAGAAACAATATGGAGACTGAGTTTGTGGCCACTGATAATAAAACAAAGTGCTCAAAAGCATCGCATGAAACTAATCTAATGCCTTCAAAGACAGAGACTTTACTGAGATACTTCACAGTTTTGCAATGGAACAGATTAGAGGCAGAAATACTTAAAATTATACAGTTTATTTATAAAATATATTTATGAAATGTTTGCAGTCATGTTGGTATATTAGAATAAAACATGTAAAACATCAATAGTTTAATACTCCTATTTGGACCAACCAAAATGAAATAGTCAGCAAGCTTTGTAAGGTAGAAATTAAACAAACATAGAAAAGAGCATGGTAGAAGTAGAATATCTCCGGTGTGGACCATGGTAGCATTTCAGTAATATGAAAGTTTTTCATGAGATTGTATATATTGGGTAGAGCCATGGGAGGCAACACATGTGACATGCTTGCTTGGGCCCTGGGAATTTAAGGAAATATCATGAAAACTCTTTTAACCCTTCATAAACAGCAGGCACCATGCATATTTCAATTTGTGTCCTCCAAATTATCAGCATATTATAGATTGTAGACAATATGATTAATATTGCTCATATGGCTTTGAAATAATTTCACACACATGCTTTTGATCAGAAATCTGGGAAAATACAATAAAATGAAATTCTGCTCACTACACTTTCAAAAGAATATGCTAGGGTTAAAAAAGTTGCAGAAAGGGGGCTAAAACTACTCCCTATAAAGGCGTAGTTTACACCATTTACAGCAGTTTAGCTCAGAAAAAAGGAAAGTATGGTGAGACGATCAAAGTAGATAACATTATGAATGGTACAGAGAAAATAGTTTGTGTGAGCTTTCTACCTCTCTCATGCTAGAACTGGAGGTCATCCCATAAAGCTGAGGGGTTCAAGACAAGTAAAAAGAAGTAATTTTTCACTCAGTGCTAAGTTAAATGGTGGAATTTCCTATCATTAGATGTAGTGATTGCTACCAGTTCAAGAAGGATAAGGTAAGGCTATTAGTAACTGCTTGTCATGGTACCTGGTATCAGAGGTAGTATGCCCACATACACTAGCTGCTGGGAAACTTGGCAGGAAGCTGTGGTTGCACTCATGTCCTTTTTGTGAGTTTTCTGTGGGCCACTAGCTGGCCACTGTGCTAACATAACACTGTACTAGATAGTCCTTTGGTCTGATCCAACAGAACTCTTCTTACGTTCTTAGTTTGCTTGACTGTTTATAAGCATTTAAAGGCAATCAGAGGTAGGGATATCATCCCATCTGCTGAGCAAGAGTCTAAACTATACTTGATTTTTATGTACTTGCAAAAGAAAGGCAATATTGGAGGAATTCTAGGCTTTTAAGAACTTGCCCATGAGATACTCAGGACTCCATCTTGATATCAGTAAGATGGGCAGAGTTACCTAATAGCAAACCCAGTACCTGAGGATTTCTTTAGTGAGAGAGCTGACCTTCTTGTTTAGGTAGTTCCATCTGCCTGGTTGTCATAGCAGGTCTGGTGCTTATGTGAGCCTGGTGCACTCCTGTGTGTATGTGCGCGCACACACATGCATATGTGTGCACATGCATGCGTGTGAGAGGTGCAGGGTCCTTTCAACCTTCTTTGTAGCTATCTTTATCTTGCCAGTCTCCTTCTCATGATCTTTCTGATCAAGTGAGGGAAGTAATAACTGGGAAATAGCACTGAGGGCCTGGCAATTAGTATAAAGTTAAGGAAGTCCTCTCCTTCCTTTTGTAGCTGCATATTCTAAGACATCATGAGTTGGAATATCTGCTTTACCACTTGAAGATTATCATTTTCTCTGAAGATTTATTAGAAGGAGATCATCTTACTTCTCTCCTGTGATTCCTTAGCCTAGTGGTTTGGCAAGAAAGCGGCACACCAAAACAAACTATACAAAATGGGGATCTTTCCTTCCTGATTTTGCAGGGTACTCATGAAACAGAGGCACTTAAGCTTAAGAATATAGAAAACCTAATCTTCCTCAATTTCTAGAGGAAATATACTTACAGATAGAAGGCTCCTAGCATTACCAACTGTACAACTATAGTTATGCAAGTCTTTTCTTTGTGTGTGTGTGTAGATAGATAGATAGATAGATAGATAGATAGATAGATACGTATGGCTTTAAAAAAACATAAGAAACTAGAAAAACCCAGGAGACCTATGAACTGAAGGCACCACTATCTGGATCTCCATAAAATTCTGTGAATGAGGCAATGTGATGGCATAGTAAAAGCCTCATCTAGAAGCCCCCATATTCTATTTTCCTTTTCTTTGGCAGTCATTTGCTGATAAAAACTATAAGGTGGTAACATAAAAATAAGGGTTTTTTTCCACAGTAAACACAAATCAGTCTTGCTACTCAAAGCAAACACAGATGAACCAACAAGCCCAATGCATGATTATTATGCATATTATGCATTTTTGGAATATCACAAAATCACAGGAAACTATACAGTGAGATCTTGTAGAAAGTACAATGAATTTTAGAACATAACTTGGACAAGTAACTAGAGAATGTAACTAGAAGCACAATACAGTTTATTTGGACCAATAAAAATCACTAGCTTTTGGCTGCATCAAAACCCTTCATTGGACTGGAAGTTAAGCAAAAAAGAACAAAGGAGAGCCCTAGACTGTGGTTTGTAATAGTTTTAAGATGGATAGGTGGCAATGTTATGTAGATATCATTTAGTTTCATCTTGCTGCAAGCAGTTTTCAGATTGTACCAAAGACTACAGGAACAGAAAAGCACAATGGCTTTCCCTTAGCTACATGAATTAAGCAGTTTTTAAAAAATATTTATTGTATAAATTGTATTACCTCAGTTAGGCAAGAGGACAAGTAACACATCTGAAACTTGCCAAAGACTCCTTTTGCTTCCACTTCCTATGATAATCATTCAGCATATCACTCAGACTGCCCCTGCTCAAATATTCTTTGGATTTGCTGCATGTGAACATGATAGTGATCATTATTCACTTTCTGTACACTTTCCTAGAAGCTACCAGTAAATGTCAGATTCTGTGTTTCTGTTTTCTGTCTTGCAATTAATTTTGTATCTTGAGAAGCTATATCTAAGTAGTTTTTATCTACATAGCTTTGGTATATCTCTCTCCTGAATGAGGAGAGATCACATGTCTTCATTCAAATATAACAAATCTTTCTTTCTTTCTAACTGTAAGACAATTTACTAAAGGAGCAGGGATAAACTTGATATGCTAGTTTGGCTCTCGTTAATCCCCTTTTCCCATGTGTTCAGCAGTACATTAAAATGTCTATAAAATGCTGCTCTTATATATTCTGCAAAAGCACATATTCCCCAAAGTGAAGTAACATCTGTGTTGACTGCAACTAACAGTTTTAGCCTCCCATATAATGGTAAAGAATGAATACTTTAACCAAACTGCGCACAAAGTAGAATCCAGGTGAAATACGGAATTTCACTGAAGTTAAATATTTATTTGAAATTTGGGGTATATCCAACTGGCATCTGTGAGATTCTGTGTAGTCCCTGCCAGACTACCATGCTTCATATACTAATCTTATTATATCCCCAACAATGAATTCCATTGTGGGAGACTATGCAAGACTATCTCAAAAAACCAATTTAATCATGAAAAGTACAGTTATGCCATTTTTGCATTTTCACAGTCTTTTCGTTACTGAATTGCATTGTGGGATAGTCTTGCAGCTACTTACTACAAAACTATTTCAAACATATGACAACTGCTGCATATGCAGGATCCATGATACAGTAAGACTGCACAATTGCACATGCACAAAAGCCCGCTCTGATATGTATATCTACCATGTTTCACACAGATTAACACTCACAGTGACACTGCTTTGATGTTTTTATAGTTTTAAAAGACTACCAGTCTTCTGATGCAGTGTATCTGTGAAAAGGGTGTATGCTTCTGCAAGGCTTCTTCAACCCTATATTTAATAGAAAATGCATAGAGGCACATAACAGATTAACAGATTTTATGCAGAATTTGACCCAAAGGTTTCAAACATAGCAATAATGGTAGACTGTAACAAGCATTTATCTTGAAAATAAATAAGAAAAAGATTATGCATAACAGAGTGCTAAGTAAATAAGAATAAGGTATAGCACCCCTTTAATAAGGTGGGTTGTCCTTTGATACATGTAGTGTTTATTTTTGTCTTTGTGCAGCAGAGCAGACCTTTTCTAGTATCTCAATAAAGTTTGTGTTGCTCACATGGGCCGAACATAATGTGTAGCGCACATCCAGCTGTATGTCCTTTCTTTCCTTCCCAGTGGCACGGGGTAGATAAAAGGCAAGGCACTTGATTAGGTTCTAGTCAAAGTTTATTATACATTTATCCATATATGATTCGGCTAACATGTGTTATTTGATTTAACTTGATAACCAGCTAAATACTATTATTGCCTTTTCCTGTAATGAGACTGTTCAGTTAATCAAACGTAAAGTGGCGGAAAGTACCCTGATGCCTATCATTTTATTCTTCAGCAACAAAGAAAATCTACATATATTGATTTAGCTGTCATTTACCCCTCTTGCAATTTCTGCTGGGGCTTATATGAGAAAAACAGGCTAGTGGATGGGAAATTCTTTGTTCATGTTTACAGAACTGATATGTGGGTCTCAATTCTGCCTCTAATTCTGATGCTAGAGAATCCATGCATGGTAACAGACAACTGAAGTGCCTTAGCACCTTTGGTGCTATGTTCGTGTTGTGACTAAGCAGTATTTTTATGCCTCCCATTAAAAATAAGTTCTCTGAGCATTATAAAAAATAGGAAAATACAAAGTAAATATAAAAGTTAAAAAGTTAAAACTGCAAAAGCATGACCATTAACAGTTAATATAAAAGACAGCAATCAAAAGGAACTTTCTCTATGCAGAACAACTAAAACTTCACAGAAGTAAAATTACTATGTCATTGCTATCCACCAGAATTATCCTTTTATTTTAAGTTTCACAACATCAATGGGGTGGTGGGATGAGACATCCTAGTAGTGGATTCTGGAAGACATTCATCCTGATTTAGAAGAGGAACTTCAAGAATAAAAAAGGTCCAACAGAGCCTCAAAACAAAACAAAACAAAACAAAACACACAAAAAACTTATGCTAGTGGAGGAACCCTAAGGACTTCAGAGGTACATAAAAGTTTGCGGGATCCTAAGGGGCCACTAAGGATAGAACATCTTCACTGAGCATAGAATTTGATTTACTGATGGAGGGGAAATGGAATAGCACTTCCTGGAAAAGAGAATTAATGAGCTAGAACCCTGGACAAGACCACTCTGCAGGTTGTGCTTGTTTCTCAACTACTGAAAAAATCTGCTGTTTGCTATAGGAGCTTCCTAGAATGCGTTGTGGCACAGCTTTTCACACTTGCATAAAAATAGCAAATCACTGAGAGCATCTTGCATTTGTGCAATCTTATGTGGCATGCTTTGCACTCGCACGTGTTTGTTTGTTCTCCTGGTAAAATTTAGGTGTCTGCAAAACACATTCCCGGCTTCCTTGCAGCTACAGTCCAGCAGATTCAGTGTTGTGTCACCCAAAAGGATGATGCGCTCTGATAGCAAGGAATAGATATGAGATGTGCATTGCAATGTTGCTGGATGCTAGTCGCAGGTCACCCTATGTGCATCAACCCTGAGCTCATTTAAACTATCCAGTTTTTCAGAAACATCCCCAGATAGCCTTCTCCAACATGGTTCCCTCCAGAGGATTAGATTTTAGATCTTGTCAGCCAATGGCGAGGAAGAATGGGAGTTGTAGTCACAAACACGTGGCGGGCACCAGGTTGTGGAAGTCTGGTCCGTTCTCTTACCTTCCATCATTTTCAGTCATTTTATGATAGCTCCTCTATCTTTCCAAGGCGTTTTCAGACTATACAATCATTGCTATCAATTTGACTGAACGTAAGTTCTGTGGTGATGAAAGTGGCAAAGAAGGAGTTCTTTTCCACTTCTATTTCATTGTTACAATGCCATCCAACAGAACTTTTCCAGGTGATAAGGACCTTTTGAAATCTCATCCATAGAAACAGAAACAGAAATTAGAGAGAGAGAGAGAGAGAGAGAGTTGTTCCTGAAGTGGTACTTTATGGCAAGTTTGCAAGATGTGCACTTATTAAAATGTTCCACCTAGGTTGTGTATTTTTAAAAATGCACATTTAAAAGTGTGCAACATAAAATTGCACAGCTTTATAAAAATGTGCACTTTTTCTTTTTGAACTAAGAAATAGATTGCAAAGAAAGCAGGAATAAGCCAAGCAAAGCTTTTATGTAAAATTCAGATAATTTCAGTCAGCATTCCTGGTTCTTCCATCCCTAATTCAAAATGTTGGTGTTAATCTTTAAAGCCCTGAATGGCTTTGAGACAGGCTACATAGAGAGCTTGGTCCTCTAATATTTATCTACATGGACAATGAAGTAGATAAAGTCCTCTCTAGGAGTATCCAGTAAGGCACCCAACCAGTAAAGCATCTCCCAGGAGCACCTGCCTAATAACACAAGGAAAACTGCTCCAAGATACCTTTGCAGTGGTAACACCTACAGACAGCAGCTTCAGAGTAGGACAGTGTTTATTGAGACTTAGCTTTGCAGTGCCTGTGGTGCTCAGGGCTCCCTGTGGTTACTGGTTACATTGTCTCCCAAAATAGCTAATATGGCCCTAAGTGGCAGTGTAAACTTCATAGGCTCCTCACAATGTACTGGCTTGGTTCTAATGAAGACTTATTTAAATCACAGTCCATGGGTAATTGGAAAGTTATTTCTTCCTCCTTCAAACCAGTTGACCCATTCTTTATATCCCTAGCCTGTACACAAACTAACCTTTTAAGATATAATTATGGATCTATGACATAGGAGCAGAGTTCAAATCACTTTAAGATTTACTTTTATTACCATTATTACCAGAAGATCACATCAATATTGTATTGATTAACCACATAAAACCGTTTTTGCTACCATTTTCATTTATCTTATTTTGATCCCATTCTGCCAACCTCCTTTTTGCATTGCCCTTTCTCTCTCTGCAATCTACATAGTCTTCTTTCTCTATTTGCTATGCCACCATGGTCTGCACTTTCATCTTTTACCTTCCTTTTTCCCAGTTCACAGCTTTCTGGAGCCCAGCCAATTTCTCCGTTACTTGTTTTTCCCCTCCATGCATTGCACAGAATACTGCCCTCCTTGCACTTTCACAGTTTTCTTTGGAACTCCATTTCTAATACGTCCTTTTCTCAGTTTTCCTAGACCACGGAGCTCTGTGCCTCAACTACCCCCTAGTACATCCTCCCACATCATTCCTATAGTGTTCTGATTCCTCTCTGTATCACCACAAATTAAGATGATCCTCCCGCTCTTTATCTTTGCAGTCCAACAGGTCATTTACATAACCCAGGCTATATTTTCCAGCTACAGTCTGTATTCCTTTCTGAACTCAGCATCAACAGCACATGAAGCTTTCACTCTTCCCAGAAATTCATCCATTTGAGAAACTAGAATACACAGCATGTTTGGCAGGCTTCAACAGGCTAGAAAATGCATATATGAAATCATTTTTCTGCTCTTTGTGTGTCACAAAATTCCTTCTTTTAAAGAAAAACTTCACTTCTTGCTTCCTTGTGCTTACACTAGGAAGCATACTAGAGAATTATTCTGGGATTTAGCTCCTGAAACACTTCTTCCACAAGTTGAAATAGTTTATAACATGCTTGCTGTGAGGAGCTAGAGGGGTATAACTTCCCAACTCAATAGAATTTGTTTAATTGTTGGCAAATATTATCCCCCATTATTCCAATTCCAGATCAACACTGAGAAGTATTTGGAATTTGTAAAGTGGATATCTGGGGTTCCTTAGGGGACATAAACAAACAGGAGGATGCAATCAAACCTAAGTGCCTTAAGTTCATAGATCATAGCACAGTGACAGAGACCCTGCTTTCCATGCAGAAGGCCTCAGGTTCTCAAACAGCAGTTGATGGGAAAAACCTCAACCAAAGAACTCAGAGAGCTGTTGCCAGCCAGAGTAGATGGTGTTGAAAGACAAAAATCTCAACCTGTTATATAGCCATCTCTTGTACTATTACTGAGCACCCCACATAAACAGGAAAGGCCAGACCATATCTGTGACCAGCAATCCCGCTCTTTGCTGCCAAGCCATCATTGTACTTGGTTAACTTTAAAGGCAGTGGTAAAAATTTTTCCCGTGATTTAGTTTCTCCATGTGCAGAAGAAATGCTGCACACCAGCAACCTGACCTTCTTTCTGTTTTCCTTCCATTCACCTACAGGAAAGGAACTTGGGGACTTGTAATGCTGACAGAAGGCACAAGTTTGATTTGCATTCATAGGCACCCTACCCATTCATGCAGCCCTAAACATGCAGTCTTACTTGAGTGATATACAATGCCTTCACTGAAAGGAAAGTTTTGCAAAACTTCTTTGTGAAGTTGGCAAAAGAAATATTCTATCCTTTTTTGTTGATATGGGTTCTGTTCCAGTCAAAGGGATTATTTTGGAGTGGGAGAAAAGTGATTATATTATGATAACCAATTCAGAGCATTTTCACACCCTATCATACACGTATGATAATATGGATCCCTGTAGGATCCCACAGCATATTTTTCAAGAGGTCCAGCACAATTTCCTCCACAGCACCTTCTGGAATTGACCCTATTTGGAGCTCCTTCCAAATAGGAGCAGAAGCTCTGCAAAACAATGTTTTCAACAGATAGACTATTTAGAGGAACACCATAGTCAATGGTATCAAAAGCCACTAAGAGGTCCGAGATAACTGAGTTGACCTTAGACACCCATCATACTGTTAACAGAGTCCATCCATGGAACAACCAAGGCAATTTCATTTCTAAACCCAGGCATCCACCTTGACTGAAATGGATCTAGAAAGTCAGCTTCTGGGGTCATCCAGTAATCACTGCATGAAACAAAAATGTTAGTTGGGTCCAGTTTGGCTGACTTTAAAAGAGACCAAATTAGCAGCTCCTTCAAAGATGCTGATGTCTTTCCCATCATCACTGACTTATGGAATTCAAGATCTTTGAAGACAGTACCAATCCTGTTTTCCCTTTATCTTTCTAGAAGTATCCCATTAATTCCACAACTTTTTGGTAATGAATTAGTCTCTGTATACTGTAGCTACATTTTAAAAATAATATTATTAAAGTCTTAATATGCAATCTCTAGCATCAGTCTCTGTATTAATGATCAGCCACTGTTTATATTTTATCTCATTTGTTTCCTATCTTCTTGATAAATTTTACAGCAGATTTATTTCTACCACAGCCAAGACTCCATGGATATTTCTGGAGATAGATAGCTCTATTTAGAGAAGAAGCGCTTTTGTTTAGTCTAGAATAGTCTCAATATGGCACTATGGTATATTTCTGATATGCTTGCTTGTTTATTTATTTATTCATTTATTTACTTGATTTATATCCCACTCTGTCCTTACAATGAATTCAAAGTGGCTTGCACAATTCTCCTCCACCTGCTCTCAATCTTATCCCTACAACAACAGCCCTGTGAGGTAGGTTGGGCTGAGAATCTGTGACTAGCTCTAAGTCACCCACTTGCTCTGTGGCTGAGCTGGGACAGATCGGCTGAGTCCCAGTCCCATGCTCTTAAGCACTACATCACACTGGCTCTCTCTATTATACATAGAACTACTATAACTGAACTAAACAAGGACATTTTGTGTGCCACATGGCTTTTCCCAGTAAATTTGTTTGCTGCCCTCAAGTGTGATGGAGGACATTATTCTGTTGACTTCACTGAAAGAAAAGTCATGTACCAATCTGGTCACTGCCTTAGGCAGCAACAGGTCTTGGCCAACTCTGTTCCTTGATGGATGGGTCTGACTCTATGAATTGGTCTTTCATTCCCTACCCCCATTTCTCACGCCAGCCCTAATTTTGTCTGAACCATTAAGTTTGTAAACAGCAAAAACTTGTTTTGTATTATTCTAAAATGTCACATCGCTATTCAGTAAGGAAAACAGAAATTATCCTTCTGGTTATTGTCAAACTAAAAGTTATTCTCTGCATTTGTTACAACTGAATTTTTATAAAGTTTTTGCAGGCCCTGCTCCTTCTCAATTGAATGGAGTCTGATATTTCACAGTTTCCCATTTTGGACATGTTTGCTGGGCTTGTCTGACTTTGGATTTGATCATTCATACAGTCTGTAATTTTGAGCCAATTGTTTGGGCATGAAATTATTTGTGGTGACCATAAAAATCCAGAAAGGATTTCCACAGTGCCAGTAAGCAAGTCCCATTGTGCTGATCAAAATGGTGGTTCCAGGTTACCCCAAAACCAATGAGGCTGCACTAGCATTTTTTTCTCTGATTAAAACTGGGGCTAGGTGACATTGCAGTAGTGAATGGGTAAGTGATTGTATGTGTTACTACCACAAAATTGGCTAGCAACCCATTAACTAAAGTGTAGTCCCTAAACACTGCAGTCATGTTTATTGATGTTGCACATCACAAAATTAGTTCCAAGATATTTTGGACTCCAGCAGTCTCTTGGATAACCACATAAAGTATGCATTTACAAGTTTTAAAGTTCCATTCTATTGCCTTTTTGTAATTGGTGCTCCATTTTAAGCTGTGATATTATGGTTCCCCAATGCAGTGCCAATGGGTACTGCTGATAAAGCCTGCCATTGTGGGGCTCATGGCAATCCAAATTTTTAAATTTTCGTTTTTAAAAATCCATCCTTTTGATATATGTACTTGGTGCATATGGATTGCATATAGCTTTCTAGCACTTATACATAGGCTTCAGCAAAATCAAACCAAATTAAGTTTCCATTTGAAGATGGTGTCTATATGGTACCTAATCAAATATTAAAAGGATTCTAAGGTCCTCAATATGTTGCGTTGTAGGATGGAAGTGTTTATCTTTTCAATGTTGTAATGCAAGGCTTTCAGCTCTCTAAAGGACTCAGAGACTCCACTGCTGCTGGATGTTTGTTAATTGCCATGAAGTATATAAATAAATTAAAAGAGCATGTACATCAGTGAATATTAAAGACTGTCCCAGTTTAAAAAAACTGTGTAATAACTATCCCCTTAAAAAACCCCAACTGGACATTGCCAAAACAAACACATTGCAATATATAATTAGATGTCCGGATGCTCAATTTAAAATATCTCCAGAGCAAGCAGTGCTTCAGGATCATTTTTATGGACTTGGAGCTTCTAAATGTCACCGCAAAGTCCATTTGAAAGGACTTGTCTGTTGACCAGTTCTTCAATACATAGTCTTGTTCTTTCTTTCTTTTCCCCACTGTCACAATATCTTAGCTCAGGCTGGGCTTAGGTGAAGAGAACATAATTCATTCTGTCAGCTGCCTGGAAGAATGCTATTGCATGTAGTGCTATATGAATGGGGTACATGTCACTCATCTCATCTTTTTCCTGAAAATAAAATTTGTGAGGAAAATGTAATCTAGTCCATAGATTTAATCTAATACCTGTTAATAAATTAGTCATGAACTGAGATAATGAACGTAATCTCTTCCTCTCCCTGCACCTTCCCTTTTCATACTATTTGCTACTTAAGGAAAACTCACCCTTCAGCTCAGTCCCAGATTTCTCATCTTCTTAACACAGGAAGTGCCATCCAGAAAATGACTGCTACTCATTATGATGGAGAGTTCAGACCTTTAAACCTGAACAAAAACTGAAATTATTGTGAGACTCATAAAAGTTTAAATTCTGTGCTGCACAGCATAGGAATGCTACAGGACTGACATTTATGGGCCTGCAACTTGAACGTTTGAGATTTTCTGTATAGTCTCTCTCTACCTGTTTCTATCCAAACAACAGCTAGATTTTATTTATTTTATTTTCAATGAGGGAATCAGCCACAATTTGTTTCTTATACCTAGCAATCCAAGGGGCAATCTCATGTGTACCCTGAAACAATTACTGCAATGTCTGCAGTCCCCTCCTTCCTCATTCCTCTGTAAGACTCAGCACAATTTGTAAGATTTTTTTCACTTCAGCATCAAATCAGACTCCCTCCACCTGCTTTTTGCCCAGTTAACCAATCTGGGAATCTCAAAACATTGGCATGTGATTCATGACCTTTGAAGTGGTGTAATGAAGTTATTCCACAAGCATGTCCCCGCCTTTTTTGTTTTTGTTTTTGTTTTTGTTTTATAGCCAACATGGCTACCTCTCCTTTTTGTATGACTCAGAACTGAGGTTTATCTTAGTGTTTCAACATGAGAAAAGATTGGTTTTAACTGAAAAGGTAAGACGCACTCATCTGACTGGCAACTGAATCACAGATTTAAAGAGCTAAAAAGCTAAAAAGCTATCTTACATAATGCATTAGGAAGTAATAGATGTGATGTTGGAGGAGGGGAAGCCAGGAGCTCAGCAGAAGCCGCAGGAGTGGTGTCACCATGACAACCTAGCTGTAGGCTGGCCTACAGGACTTTCTGCCAAAGGATCTTGGTTCATGTGTAGCTTTGCCCTGTGATAGTGGAAGCTCTGGGTACAAATCTGTCCAGTGTGGCTGCATTGCACACTCCGACAGGACTTGTGGTGGAAGTGGGCAGGGCATGCCGTGCTGGAGACTGTAACTTCTTTGACATAAGCCCAACTGACATTGCATGAGCTAGTAATGTCATGTTGCGTTATGAGTGGGATGGGCTCCTTCTCTCACCTCCATTCCCCAGCAAATGCCGTATGCTACTTGGCAAAAGGGTACTAACAATTTTAATTTGTTCTAGACCAAGAGGAAGTGTGTGCATGAGTGTGTGAGAGAAGAAATATAATCACATCTGGCATATATTTGGTTTCTTTCAAACTTCAGCTGGACTAACTCCCACTTTTGGGCTTTAAAATTTGTGGTGGCTAGTGAGCAGGAAAAAATAGAACTGACTTAGAAACCAGCAAGTTATTAAATTTAATACCACAAGTTAATACTACAAGTCATTAAATGCATTAGATACCATAATTTAAATTATCTCAAAATACCCTGTTTAGGATTTTACATTGGTTTTAAAAGTCTGGACTTGAAATTATACAATGGGGTAATTTCTGCAAATACCAGAAATGTTTTTCTACAAATGAACAAATGTATGGCAACCTGGTGTAAAGCAATTAGGCTTGTAAGAAAATTATTTTTGGCTTTGGCCATTTGAGAGCAGTATACATTACTTTTCTTTTTTGTGGCCTCTATCTGCTAAAAGCACTTTTTTGGATGGAGTGTGAGGGTAAAGAAATTAGCCTGGTTAACCAGAAGAATTAATTCCCCTACCTATTAATTTCCATGACTTTAATGCAGTAATCAGCTGTGATGTATAATGTTTAACCACAAATGTTGTTTACACATTGGTAGGGGTGGAAATTCAGCGACTGGTATGTTGGTTAATACTTGCATGCTACTAGTTAGTAGTTGAGGGTATTTTTCATTCAATTGAAATAGCCAGAAGCTGTTGACTGAGGAAGTGACTTCATCTCTAGAATCAAGCATTAGCATCCTCAGGTACTTGCCAAGGTGCACACTCCGGTAGAGGACTCAGCACCTAGAGATTCCCAAATCTTTGTTCATCTTTGTTACCGTTGCTGCCTGTTCATCTGCTCTCAGTTCCAATGTAAGGAAAAAAGTGAAGCAAAACCCCTGAGCATCTTACCTCTGGAACATGGTGTAAATGTGGCACAAAATGAAAAGCAAGCAAATGGATACCCTCAACAGTGGCAAGGAGAAGTAGATGGGCCTACTGAAAGCGTCTTGCTTAAAGGACTTGTAAAACCTGTAACCAGCACTAGGTCACATAGAAATGAACTCATATGTACTTGCAACTAATAGCAGTTTGATCTTCAGCAAATGTTCAGTCAAAGAGGCTGTCATGGCATTTCTATGACAGGTACATCATTGCAAAGGCCAGCTATTCTGATGCTGGGCAGTTGATGTATAAGCTTTAATTTCTTCAGACTAAGTTGCTCAAGATTACTCTTTATTTATTTAGGTGTCCAACACCTGGTTGTGATGGCTCTGGGCATATTACTGGAAATTATGCTTCACATCGAAGGTATGTTACAAAGTTGAGTTCCTTATGACAGTAAATTCTAATTGGTCTTGTACCTAAATTACCAAGTCTACCAGGAAACAGCATTAAGGGCTCTGTAAGTTAAGTCAAGTTTATTTGCATACATCTTTTCTGCAATTACCACACTCAAATTGTACAACAGATACAACACATCAATTAAGTCCATTATAAAAATGAGTAAGTCATCAAAACAATTCGATACTCAATTTCAAGCAGTTCATGACACTAAACAGTATAATGTGACAGCATTAAATAAAAAGTCACAACTAATTTACCCCATCTAGCAAAATCACCAGCAGAACTTAGTAGAATAAATTAACATGCCCATATAATAGGTGCTAAAAAGCTACAAACTCTAGAGCAATCAGATATTTAGCAAACAAAAATCAAAAGCAACCAAGTATAAAATGCAATATAAATGATAGAGTATATAAGTCAGTCTAAGATAACAAAATTATCTCCATATCATTGAGATATTAATAAACAATAAGCAGCTGGTTCCTCAAGAGTGCTGAATGCAGAAGATAACAATCAGATTTCATGCAAGTACAATTAATTTAAAATGGTGGCAAACGAAAGGAACAGTATGCAGTGAATAGAGAAATGTCAAGTCCTCAAGTCTGTTTACTGACAATCTAACTGCTCTTTGAGTTGGAATATATAAAATACTTTTAAATATTACTATAGGTTAGCAATAGAATATTAATAGAAAATGGATAAAATATTTTAAAGAGGCAAAGAGCTGAATTATTATGTATGTCAAAAGGAAAACAATCACATTTAAATACATAATTCAGAAATGCACAAGCTGCAGCTTTTGTAGAACAGATATATTGTGCTGCATATGTAGTGAAATTCAGGATCAAACTACTGTATTAAAACAAGTACACTTCACCCAGATGCTTTAACTTTGAATAAAGAACAGCCACTTTCAGTCCAGAAAATGCTCCTGATTCAGATTAGGTCTCACACCAGTTTTCTGCTGAAAGTTCCCCTTATTTCATCACCATTTATCTCCAAAGGTTCTGTTTGAAATCTCTGGCTGTCTTTTTAAATGCATCTCTCACCACATAATTTAAACCAGATGTTCAAAGCAGCTCCTGAACAAGCACCTTGAAATGTCAGTATATAGTAAAACAATTCTGAAAACCATCACATTATCTTTAAATGCATATATGCAGCAGATTGCTCTGGCTGAATTCTAGTCAACCTTCATTGATTAACAAAATAATCTTAACCTCTTCCAAACCAGAAAAGTGAAAGGGCTCCTTTTAGAGAAGGCATTTTGCAAGGAGAATACCATTCATCACTGAGACTGTATTGTTCTTCACAGCCACTAGACTAGTTTCCAAACACTGAAGAAATTGGAACAGAGACTGAAAAATGCACTAAGCAACCAAGAGGGTTCATATAAGAGAAGAGAGTCCTTAAGTATCCTGGGACCAAACACTGGGTACTTTAGAGATCAAATACTTCAGTATATGGCTTGAATCCCATAGTACAAGGGCTCCTTCTATTCATGGAAGAACTTTTGATCTAATTTATGTTCCTGCCAGTGGAATGGGATAGAGACAACTTATACAGATTTCTTTTCCCACTGCAGTTCCTACTCACACAGTCCCCCTCCCTCTTCCAGAACATGTCCAGACCCTTCAGGGTGGAGTGCTTAAGGAGAATTGGCAAAATTGCCTTCTCCTTTTTGCCATTCAATATCCTGTGTATGGAGTTCCACTTGCACTAGAGCCCAAACTACCTTCATTTAAACATCACCTTTAAAGTTGATTAATCACTCCAAGGTATAGTCTTAGGGGACTTAATTTAATGTAGACATATATAGATATCTGTAGTCACTTGACATTTTCAGTTAAATATATTCATATCAATTATTCCATTGATACAATCAGTTAGTCCATAGTCATTCCAATCCACTTCATGCAAATAACATGTATATACTTTAATTGACATGACTAATGGTAAGCTAAACACATGCTGTGTTCCATAAGAAGGCCGTACAGCCCAGTTCACAGGTAGAAAAGTTCATGCTCTGCCGCATGTCTATTAGTGGGGAAAATTTTATCTTGACATAGAAATTTGGCAAACTCTGCAGACTTGTTCACTTCTGGAACTGCTAGTTTCTTATTGCTGTAGAAATCACTAGTTTCCCATTGTGTTGGCAGTTATCTTTGCCAGGACAAGGACAAGACTGAATACTACCTATTCAGTATTCTTCATTCCCTTGGGAGAATTGCGAGTACCATATATAGCCAGTTAGATTCTGCAGCACAGATATGCCCAGAGAGTCCTGTCTTAAGACAGAATCTTTTCCCTGTTACTGCTTATGCTGAACCACATCATTTTCCTAATGCTTTAGCTCCCATTCACTTAATTAAAGGAACAGGAAGATACTTTGTACCAGCAGAGTCTCTCTTCTTTAAGTACCTTTAGCCACAGAAAGCTTTTAATCTTAGTCAGAATTCCAGTAAGACGTTATTTTTAAAAGTTGGTTCTTGTGAAAACTTAACTACTTGTGGAACAAGCTAGAAGGGGGAGAGCTGCTTAGAGATATTTAAAATTGGTGGGTTTATCTTTAATTGTGCATATAATTCAGACCTAAAAGCTTTATGACAGCACACCTGGATTACTATTGATTATTTCCTGGTCCCAGTCACCCGAATGTGCCAAATGTGAATTTGTGCACCTCCCTTATTAACATCATTCATAGACATAGCTGGAAGGAACTCAAGGTTTATATTTCTTAATTCCATACCATACAAATACATGAAGGGCTATGAGAGGCAAACATGATTAGCTGGCAGGTGACTCAGGTCCCTAGATATTCTCATTTTTGTTAAAAAGCTCTCCCCTGGAATCAAATTCTAAAGAAGCTTGCCAAGGAGTTGTACTTTGCAACTTTGCAGTTGCTAAGGAACATCACATAAGATAAGAACAGAACAATACATTAAATGAACTATAGGACTCTGCACAAAACCTGTATCTCTCATTTCTTTTCCTCCCATATGTAGATATGCATACCCTGTGAGATGACATTATGCTGCTAGTTTCTCCATCCCCACTCTTTATTCGCTGACAGTGGTGGAGTTACTCACAGTGAGATGATGCCACATCATTCTTTCATTTATTTATTTATTTAAATTTGTGTTTAGGCTGCCTTTAAGGATGGAACTTTCTCACGGGATTTGTATTCCTATATGCTACATGAGGAGAGCTTGACACAGATACTATTTGCTGCTGCATCCCTATGATTCATACAATGTGTCTAAGCCTAAGTCTTCTGGCCATTTTGTAAATACTGGGCTTTGGTCAGTCCCTTCGCCTTGTCTTCCAACCATATACAAAAAATGGATGGAGGGGAAACAAGCTTCACCTGCTGCCTCCATTGCTTCCCCTATGCCTTGACTATGTCTGTGAACACAAGGCCCTGTGTGCATGCTACTTATATGCATGTGGACTCCATGTGACCAGAGAACATGCATGTTGCTGGCATCCAGCCTACATACATAAATTGTACATCCATAGGCAGGTGGCGCAGTGGTTTAAATTGCTGTGCTGCTGGGCTGGTTGATCGAAAGGTCACCAGTTTGAATCTGCACAGTGGGGTGAGTTCCTATTGCTCCATCCCAGCTCCTGTCAATCTCGCAGTTCGAAAGCATGCAAATGCAAGTAGATAAAAAGGCGCCACTTCGGTGGGAAGGTAAACAGTGTTATGTGCACTTCGGTGTTCAGTCATGCCGGCCACATAACCACGGGTACTGTCTGCAGACAAACGCTGGTTCCCTTGGCTAGGAAACTGAGATGAGCACTACTCCCTGGAGTCAGGCATGACTGGACTTTAATGTCAAGGGGAAACCTTTACCTTTACCTTTACATCCATAGACTCAGGATCACTTGACACATGAGATCAGGGGTGAGGACAGAGATTGAAGAGGACTCATGTGCCAACAGCTACCTGTTAACTAATACCATTGTTTTCCTATTTACATTGCCATGAAAGCAAAAAAAATTCTGCTTATATAGTTACTGATAAGACAATTTAAAACTATTTCTGTATAAGAAAGATGCAGATAATGGTAGATGTCAAAATGACTGGGCTTCATTTACATTACAAACCAATCCTGTGGAACAGGTGTTTGATATGAGGTCAGATTTAGCTTTGTTGTAAGCAGCATAATTTAAATCAAGTATTAGTACTAAATTTTTGATTCATGGTAATACATTTGTCCCTTCCTCACAGTCAGGTCAGTATGAGTGAAACAAAAGAAAATTGAATATGTTCACTATGTAATAATGTTTGATTTTTGTTTTATTAATAAATCTGTTATCCAAGCATGAATGCACCATAACCAATTGAGTGCTTCGCTTATACTAAAGAAACAGATGTTGCCATTTGTTAATAAATAATAGAATATGGAGAAGACATTGGAAAACATTTTTAGGTTTCTCTTAAATGATTTTGTTTATCACTTGCCTCTCTCTCTTCCCATTGCCCATAACCAAAAAGTTGGTGAAGCTTTCCGACACTTTCAATTTATGTTGTTCAGTGCAATGACTGAAATTATCAAGAAATTTAACATACAGTTGCCCTTGTTTTCCAGCAATTTAATTCCATGGGGCCCTGGATGGGTACCCTTAAAACTGGGTTTTAATTCTGTTTGCAGTGAGAAGGAAATCATGACTCCTGGGTTCCCTCATGTGGCTGAATCTTGCCAGTGCTCTTTGATTTAGAAACAATCTGAGTTAAATTGCTGAAATCAGTATACAATGGATGTAGGCTGTAAGAAATGTTTGTAGAAAGCTCTTGGTTATATTTATAAATAAAGAGTTCCATCTTAAAATATTTTGTGTTACTTAGTCTTTCTGGTTGTCCACGAGCAAAGAAAAGTGGAATCAGGATAGTACAAAGTAAAGAAGATAAGGAAGATCAAGAGCCAATTAGGTAAGCATGAATCCAAAGAACTCTATATGTATGCATAATTAGCTTGACTAACTTCTCCCTGTTTTATTCCTCTGTTTGAGTAACAGTACCAACCCTGAACACATCTATGTACGTTTTTGGTTAAAGCTATCTGCCTATCCATATAGAGATAGCAATAAAGCTGTATAAATACAGCTTCTTCAACATCTAAACAAATAATTTTTCTGAAGGTTTTGTGCTTTTATGCACAACACAACAGCCCACAAGGATTAGTTTATCCATGGGGACCATTACATTATGCCTAGTATTCAAGGTGCCACTTTTGCATTGTGTTTATGGATGTCTGACTTGTATCAAACATAAGCACTTAATAGGGGTTGTTTGAAGGTTAACATCCTTCATGGCTTGTTTTGGAGTTATTTGCAGCTTTTCTAAGTAAATCCCTACCACTTGGGTAAGGACAATACAACAAGATATGCTGAATTGGACCCCTATGAGCGCTATGCAGAAATGTTGAAAGCACAATGTAAGAGCTGAGTTGGGTAAATTATGCCATTGTAGACTGTTGTGAAGCATGAAAAGGCCCAATGAGTAATCGAATTAGCACTAAAAGTAATGGAGGCATTGGGCAATATCCTGTACTGTTGCTGTGCTCCTTCTCGTTCTATTGGACCAACAGGAACCACTGCTAGCACAGTGGGAAGTTTGCTTTTCCTGAAGTAAGCCTGGATATGCTTGTTTTTGGAACGGGACAAGACAAGAGAGCTCTGATTATCTGCCCTGCTTGTTTCTGGAAGCTTTAAGAATAGCTACCTCCCTGTTGCCCTAGTAGTGGGACCAGCTGGTGCATAGGCAGCATAGGATGCTGCGCACTATGTTTTTGATCAAGAATTTCTATTCATTGCTATGTTGCCCATCTAGAGATATGTCCCCAAACTCACCAATTCTCTAGAATCCCATGCACACATAAGTTTTCTGTGCCTGGCCATGGGAGAGAAATTGAGAGCGGATGCTTTATCTTGCCATAACCAACAGGACAGCTGTACATGCAGCTGTGTTGGACCTGAGCCATTTTCTTTTTATATACTGTTTGTATGCCACTTGTTCCTCTGCCCTTTGAGGCTTATTATACTACAACATAACTCTCTGCAAACATTGCTCAAAGAAAATTTTTAAAGCAAAGGTGTTACTGAGAATGAAACAGGAAGCAGAAATATTTGAGGGCTTGTGTTTTGTGTTTGTCTGATAAAATAAAGCCAAAACTGATGAACAGGTCTCAGTTCACTCCTAATCTCAAGACATGTAAATGAGAGACCAGCCAGAGTGATAGGCACCATTCATAGCTGTTTTCCTTTAGCAGGTAGTATACTAAATTTTATATTTTCTTCTTTAAAAAAATCATTTGGCAAAGTACAGCGGTGCCAGCAAAACAAAGTCTATACGAACTCTAAATGACAAAGCTGGGATCTTATCACGAATTAGTATGTTTTCAAACTATCATCTAGGAGAAGGAATGAATCTGCTTCCACAATAATATAGCTTTTTTTAGATATAACAGTCTATTATACCAACATTGTTCATAAGTTACTAGAGGGATGTTTTAAATTCCATGAGCATCTTTTATGTCTATGTTACATGTCTTGTTGGTGTTCTTTGTGTTCTTGGTGGCTTTATTTTAAAACATAAAGCATAATTATACTTTTTATGGGAGATTTGTTTTGTTGTAGAGACTGCCATCATTTGTAGAGACTGCCAAATATATGATGGCAAGGCAATAAAATTAATTTCATCTGTCTGCTATCCAGATGTCCAGTTCCCGGTTGTGATGGCCAGGGTCATATAACTGGGAAATATGCATCTCACCGTAGTGCATCAGGGTGCCCTCTAGCTACTAAAAGGCAAAAAGATGGCTACTTGAATGGCTCCCAGTTTTCTTGGAAGTCAGTGAAGACGGAAGGCATGTCATGTCCAACCCCAGGATGTGATGGCTCAGGACATGTCAGTGGTAGCTTTCTTACACATAGGAGGTGAGTAGCTGTGCTTTTGATATCATATTATGTTTGTTCCTAAGTGTGCCTTTTATGATGATTTATTGGTCCTAGTATTTGTATCTATTATAATTTGGTCTTAACATTTGTTATTCTGTGAAGAAATATTTATTATGATATTTCAATTGTATTAATCAATGCTATTTACTGACTTTTTATTGTAACAGCCACCAAGAGAGCATAATACTAATGGGAAGTTTTCAAATAAATCAAATAAATAAACAAACAGTTGATCAATAGTTCTTTTCTATCTAATGTTTGAAAAGGAGTTATAGAGTATGCCATTCAAATAATAATTTCCCAACCTTGCTTTTGTATATTAAAATTAACTCTCATGTGCCAACCATTGGTCTTAGGTGAATATGAAGACTCCATCATGCATATACAGCTCTACAAGTCCCCATTTATACATGCTAAAATGCAATGGCAGCTGGATTTCCCTACCCCTTATCAGTTAATTTATAAAACTAGTCAGTACAGCAGTTTTGGCTAGCTCAGGAAGGGAAACTGTTGAGTAGCAGAGTGGGTATTACACTAATATTTGTATTTTATTGTATATATTTTAAAATGTTATTTTAAATTTTTTGTTGTAAGCCGCCCCGAGGCTTCGGCGAATGGGGCGGCATAAAAATGTTTTAATAAATAAATAAATAAATAATAAATAATAAATCCCTCATCTGTCCTAAACATCCATGTTCAGATATACATACTCAGAACTAGAAGATTGCAAGATAGGGCACCTGTGCAATATGACAGAATCACAATAGACCACTGCAACTCAGCTTTCCAGCCTCCCAAGTCTTGCCTGCTGCAAAATGGAAAACCAGGTTAGCTAAGCTGTGAGAAATATGCTCCTTGCAGTCTCATCCAACCAAGTCTCTATGAAACAGGCCAGGTCACGAGCAAGACCTATGTGCCTGTTTGTTCCCATTCACCAATCTTGCATTCAGCAGCTAGCATGCTAGATTGGTGAACATGGGGTACTTTCAGAAAGGCTTCTGGATTTCTTTGAAATAGGAGACAGCTTAGGAACAACCAAAGTTCTACTGAATTCCCCCCCCCCCACATACAAACATACACACACACACAAACACCCTTACTGCTTCCTGTTGTCATTTCTCCCTATGTTGTTCCAGTGGTTCCTCCCTGATCTACTTCCCTGTACCATTTCGAAGCACATGTCTTCCTCCAGGAGACATTAATCACGGTTATAAAACAATATACAAAACAGCCAGACCATGGATACCATTTTGTCCTCAAGTACCTTGCCCCAGAATGTCATGGTTGAGATTTTAGGGAAATTATTAAAGAAACCCTTTCTACTATCTTGAATAAAGATCTCACAGTAGACATCCCTTCATCTAAAGAGGCATTTGCTATTTCCTTAATCAGCTAAGAAGGGAAAGAATTAAGTACCAAACAAGTTGATTTCATGCCACAATGGATTTTGTCAACATCATCAGGCTTCACAATTGAAACATCTCCATCACAACAGATAAACAGGAGCCAAAGATGCATCATTAGGATCTGCTTTGATTGTGGAATCTAAGCAGGATTTGATGTGATTCCCTTTATCAAAAGATGTCTAGTAAGCCTTTCACAGTGGGCAACCAAGCCCTCTTCTTCCACTATATCTGGTCCTTGATACAACAGTCCTTTTGCTACTCAAAGATCCAAAAGATAACTCTTTGCAGATGTAATGATGATGGAAGAGTATGATTTTTTTGTCCACCAGCAAGAAGAGGACACTTATGGGTGACTGTGTCAACCAACTAGATAATTATCCTTTCCCAGAGATCAATCAAGGCTTCAACAAAATCACTAGTTGAGTTGGCATGAAATTCACGGACAATAGTTGAAAAATCTTGAGAATCCATTATGTTCCAAAAATGTAGACCCCATTCACACATAATGACAGTTAATTAACCCACAATGTGCCTGGTGCATGCCAATACCAGACAAACCAGATAGTATGGCTTAATTGTGCATTAAACAAACCAATGTTAACCTAACAACTAATGGTAAGTTGCTTAACCCGTGATTAACCCATAGTGGCCTGGTTTGTACATCATAGAGAACCTCTGTTCAGCCTGCTCAGGTGTTACATATGATGAATGATGGAGATATGTAACCCCAGCAAATTGTGGGTTAATTAATGAACTACCTGTAACCCAAGATTTGCTGTCATTACATTCTACATTCTACAAAGGAATTTTTCTAAGATTCTACCAGGTCTTAGGATATGGAACTTGCTCATTTGTTGCCATATATGGGCATACCAGTGATGACCGGAAGATCATACACAGATTCTAGGGAGGTTATTTTTTAAGCAGATCATTATATTGGGCTTTCATACCACAGCAGGTTCTATGGCATTGGTCCTCAAACTATGCCCCGGGGGCTGGATCAGGCCCACCATGCCCATTTGGACCTGCCGCGCTCGCGCCCACACCCACATGTGCGCCCGCCGCAGCCCAACTCGCCCCGCGTGCGGGGAGGCAGCTGTTTGCTCCCTCGGAGAAAACGATCTCCAAGCGAGCAAGTCATTCCCCATGCGCCCGCCTCGTGGCACATGTCCGCCCACACCTCGCCTCCCCTCACCACACCCGTGCCACCCCCACCTTAGCGCGTGCACCCACACGCACTGCCCCGGCCCGCACGCACTGCTGGAACCAACTTCCTGGCCCATGCCCAGCACCAACACTTTTCAACTGGCCCCCTGGTTAGAAAGTTTGAGGACCCCTGTTCTATGGTATTTCATTCTGGAAAGATCTACCTTTCTTCAAAGCTGAATACAATTGGATAGCCAAAAGTTAATGAATAGCATGGTGCTAATTATAACAATGCCTATCTGTTCTATTCAATAGCTTTGTTAGTTTGTATGCTAATTCAGTTTGTATGATACGTAATTTCACAATATTGTCTGCTGATAGACATTTTGACAAAGAAAACATCCAAGGCAAGCTCACCTCAATGCTTATGCCCTGTGAAAACTATGTGACTATTTTTTCCAGAGTTTACAAACTATAAAATTGCATGTCTGTTTGAAAGCCAACATAAGGTTTACCAGGCATTACAGCATTTAAACATAAGCTAAAGCAGGATTACAAACTAATCCTGCTTGTAACCTAAAACCTGTGATTCAGAAGCACATTATAAAGGCCTTCTATCTGATGTGAGATGAAGCATATTATCCTATCACAGCCATTAAATAATCTGGTGAAATGCTATTTCTCTTGAATGGCATTATTTTTAGAACAATGGGAGAATGCAGGGAGTTGAAGAAGTTTTGTTTTTAATTCCTTATGCACTAAAGCCAATTCATTTATTTTTAAAAAAATAAACACTTTTTTCTCTTTTTGCCCTAAATTAATTTTATATTATGCTACATACATGAAATGCACTTCCTACAAGTAAGAAACAACATCTTTCTACTTTTTTGCTATTAAGCTGTTTTAGGCTTATTGAGAGAATTTACACTACAGCTGGTTTTTCTCTTTCTAGGAAGGTTCCATTTGGGAGCTGAGATCTGCAACAGAGAACTTTGCAATAGGGAAACAGTGGGTTTTTGCTGGGATCTGTAACAGAATTTGCAGCTTTTCACCAGACTGTGATTCCCAGATTTCTTTGGTGACTAAATGACAGTTAAATTACCATGGCAATTAAAGCACTCTAAAGCCAATACAAATTGGCAGGTGCATTCTCTTTACCTGACACACATCTACTTTTGATACTTTACTATTTCTCAAGCTATCCTTTTGCGTGGGTTATATACTGTGATGAATTAATGAACATAAGGAGAGGTGACATGTAGCAGCTAGGAATGAAAAACAGGTAGATTCACTTTATAAAATCTGTTACAAGATAGTCTAAGCTTGTTTGTACCATGCATCCCTACTTAATGCTTGTGAAGTTCATTAAGAACTAGTCTGGAAACAAACTTCTAGGACTTGTATCAAAAGTAAAAGCAGCTTCTGAATTCTTCACCCATTAAGGTAAGGCTGCACCCCCTCCTGGGGTAGAGATATCTTTTCACATTACAGGCTTCTGCCTACCCCAGTTTTATGGCAAGAAGGTCACCAATTGGGTCAACTTTTGCCCCTGTTCAGCACAAGTTTTCCAAGAAAATGCTCCTCAATACTGAGCAAAACAATAGTGACATTGATTTACTGTAGCTTTACCAGGGGCAGCTCTTCAGATCAGTTTCTTAGGCAAAGCAACAGAGAAATGTCTGCTGCTGGTAAAACAGCATTATTGGCTGAGGAAATACATTCTTCCTGATTTCTTTATTTACAAGAACACTGATCATTTGCAAACTAAACTAAGGGAACTTACTAAAGTCTAGCATTTTGTGCTGTGTTGAGCATTTTATGGTAAAGAAGTCTAAACATTTAAATCAATACATAATTTATGGACAGCATTTTGCCTTTAATATAAGTACATATTCACAAACTAGTATGCCAATGCTAATCTGGTGCACATTAAATAAAAAGCTCTCTAGTACATGCAAACATGATGTGATGTGTTTCAGAGAGGGAACATACTATTCTATTTAAAAAAATAGCATTATGAAAATTGTGCTAAATAACTGAAATCTTTCAAATTTCTTTTCACACTTTTCCACATACATTGTTTAAACACGTGTTTTTTGTTTTGTTTTTTCCCCTGTTCATCATGAAGGAACAATGCAACATTGTGCCTCTGGCAAGGTTCCTGTAATGGTTTTGGATGCATGTGGCATCCAAACACAGGGCTTTGACAGGTCCACTGCCATTACTGGAGGCCTCTCAGATCAGTGACCAAGATGCACCACTGATGTGCAACATAATGTAAGAATAAGTTGTAAGAGGATTCAAAAATGTATGAGACTGAAGTTCTGTACTTGCTCAGTCATTGGTTTAGTGTCCAACTGATGGCAGGATTGCCTATTTCAGAGTCAAGCCATAAGTAAGGTCATGAAAGTAAATTCCATTCCAGAGTATTCCACCAGTTGACAAGCAACATTCTCTCAGCTGATGAACTACAGAAGTGGCAGACGAGTAGTCTAGTCTATGAACAAAGCAAATAAAAACTGATTCATCTTCAGTAGTTGGCATGTTATGCCCTTCAGCACTATAAACAGAAATGATGTCTGTCTGTAAATCTGTGCTCTTATATTCTACCAGACTAATGATTATGACTAACCTGTAGAGCCTGAGGAAACCAAAGAACTGACAGGAAAATGAAAGATGTCCAAAATATATTACTATTAATCTTCACCTCCATAATGTAGGATAAAATTGTAGTAGGATAGGTAGGTAAGATTCTAACTATGGGACAATATTGCCTGAACCCCATCAACTTAATAGTCAGTTTCATGTAGATTTTCATTTAATTCAGGCTCCCTAAGATGTACTTTTTCAAACCTCAACCAGTCTTCAAAGAGACCCATTCTTATTTCCATAAGTAACAGCTGAGAAAAAACTTAGAATAAACAGTGTACAGATAGCTTTAGACATTACTTGCTTAATTTCTTTTCCATTCCTTCCCTTTCCTCTCTAATGCAATGCATATTTAGTAAGAATGAACTCTTCAGGCACAGTCTGCCTTACTTTTTCATCTTAGGAAAGCCTGGAGATTCTAGGTGCTTCATTAATAGAACATGTAAGATTATAAATTCAACAAAGTAAAGGACAGTTCTGATTAGATTCTACATGTCTGGCCTGTCTTAAGAGTTCCTAGCAACCACAATCCAATCCACCCTAGTCTACAAAGCTACAATTCCATGTCAGAATTAGAGTCAAACCTGAAATAAAAGCATGAGCCGTCTTACAAGATAAAGGAATATATTGAAAATCCATCTAAAATAGTTCTTTCAGTATTATTAATTTGTTTTTATTTCATATTGCATTCACTTGATAAATACCCTTGCTGATACACTCTTCCCTAATATTATATTTAAATACTTAATGACCATAAAATATCTGTTTGTGCTAGTTCAAAACATTTCCAAAATTAATGCTAATTTTTCAGAGGCAAGCAACCCCCAAAGCTGTAAGCCAGATTTCTGCACCTGGATTTAAACCAGATAATAGTCCTGTTGGTGTTAACAGAATGAAATCAGCTTAAATTCTTAAAGGAAAAAGTCAGCTTAAACTAGAGAACACATCACTTTAGCGTATGGGTCACACTGTTAATTCATCCTTATCATTAGTATTCCTTGGAGGCAGTTTAAATAAGAAATGTAATTATTCATTTCTTTGCCATGGAGAATATGATGTAGAGGGGTGTTTCTAACTACAACTAATACATTTTACTACAACTAAGTCTATGAATGGTTCTCAGAATGTAGTAGGATAAATAGGCTATCAGAAGAGATGTCAGAGACTTAATATTTCACAGCCTGGAAACAGGACAGTTTCTCTATAGTAGTAACTTAAAGTATAAAAGCAAATGAATTCTAATAAGTTACAATATATTTGAATGAACCCACTCAAGAACAAGCTAAGTGGGATGTTTGTATTTAAGTTAGTTGTATTCTGTTGATTTCTGTAAGACTAAATAGTATTAATACAAATATTTCAGCTTAATGAGTTTGGCTTCATCTATCCAAGAATTCTGATAGAAAGATCAGTATAGAGACAGAACATAAATGATCAACTTCTGCCTTTTCAGGAATAAGATTTCCAATAGGAGAGCTTTGTGGTTGCACTTGGAGTTTATATATTATGTTAACAGATAAGGTACCTGAAAAAGCAAAAACTGTTTTCTTCTTATCTACTATCCTCTCTCAGGTTAACCTTCATGCATGCTATAGTTTTTATCAAATGTGCATGTGAATGCATGGGAATAGAGACTAGGGAATATTAAACGTTGACAAGGATGACTTGTTTGATAATAGTTCTCTTTCAGAAACCAGCACCTTATCAATGGTCTTTGAGAGAGACTTTCCTCTAACACTGTTTCCATGGTACCTTTAGAGGACAGATTTATCATCAATGGGCTATTACGATTAATAGCTCTTTTCTTGTTTATTGTCTACAGTCTATCAGGATGCCCCAGAGCTACATCAGCAATGAAGAGAGCAAAGCTGTCGGGAGAACAAATGCTTACAATAAAGCAGCGGGCTAGCAATGGTAAATAGTTAATTGTTCTGGATTAAATAAGACTGGGATAATACTCTTACTTCTCTCTCTGACTATGGAAGTAATTTACTCAATATGATATTATTATGGACTCCCAAACACAGTTCTGGAGTCTTTCTAAAAGGTATCATAGTGCAGCGCATAATACTGGAGCATGCATGGTTCTGCCACTACTACTACATGAGTTTTTAATTTTTATTTTAATCTTTTTTGCTCTGTGCTTTTACTCAAAAGTGGGTCCACTAGTCAAAAGGCAAACAATAAAAATGGTGTGATCTAAAAACAATTGAATTAAAAAAAACTCGTGTCTACTGAAACTGATAAAACACCATGAAAAATTATAGCAAAAAAAGTAAGTTTCTTCCATTGGTGAGGTGAATCTAAATGATTAGGCTTTAGATCATTTTAAATACAGTTTATGAAATGAATAAAGTTAGTGAATTTAAGGTAAAGGAAGAGCATATTTTGCATGCACGAATTGTTGAGTTGAAAAATCTTAAACCAGGAAAAAATGAAGGTTCCTAGAAACATAAATTAAAAGCTTCTGTATTTTCAAATGAGTATAAACCTTGAAATATAACAAACCAGGAATCATACTTTAATGTGGATTTTTCCAGTTTCTTTGGTAACAGAAATGGTTGTTCTTGTCTTCCTGCAGTTCAATTTCAATCCACATGTGTCCATCTACAGTCTCAGGGCAAAACCCCTCATTACTTGTATACATGAACTTTATTACTTTGGCCACATTGTCTTCCCATGAATGGATCTGCATGATCCTAAATCTAGCACAGTTCCCTTCACCTCCTTTTGCATGCTGAAGTAGATTAGTAGCATTCCCTTTATCTTAAACAAGCCTCAGTTACCTGTGTTGTCCAAATTAAGAAAATGATGGTTAGTTTGAACAATAATAAGAAGGCAGGGTCAAAATGTTGTTTCAGGCAAACAGTCTTCCACAGTTCATATGTAACAGGAAACTTTGATTTGTATAAAAGGAGAAGCAGATGTTTCCAGTCTCCTCTAGTCTGTGAAACAGAAGGAAGGGAGAGAGGACCATGTGAGTTCAAGGCTTAGCACATAAAAAAAATCCATTTATGTCTGAATTGGACCATAGTGATTAAGATTCGCTTGTCATATTTGTCTGTTTAATCATTACTTTACTCTTTGCCCATACCTGTATATCATTAAGGCTCCATTTCATCCTGAGCCAGAGTCTCCTCATTCATAAATGAGGTTTGATATTTACAAAAAGTATGTCCATGTTATTACCTTACATTATTATTATTATTTTTTATTATTATAACATTTCTATGCCGCCCCTTGCCGAAACCTCGGGGCGGCTTACAACACGATAAAATACATTGAAATACAATAGCACATAATAAATTACCATTAAATACAAAAATACAAAAAAATACATTGATTTACAAATATAAGATTAAAATTATCAGTATAAATTAAGTAAATAAAAATACAGGAGGAGAAAGAGACGGAAGAAGTAGTTGCCCTGGCCAGATCATATGTTTTAACAATAAAAATGATGTTTAAATAAAAAGGTCTATACCTGGCGCCGAAAAACCAGTAACGACGGTGCCAGGCGGACCTCTTTGGGGAGTGAATTCCATAGGTTGGGTGCCACCGCAGAGAAAGCCCTCCTCCGAGTACTTACTCTCCTAATTTCTTTCATGGAGGGTTCCCGGAGAAGGGACTCTCCCGCAGATCTCAAAGGGCGGTCGGGCATATACGGACGTAAGCGCTCGTTCAGGTAGCCAGGACCCAAGCCGTTTAGGGCTTTATAGGTCATCATCAACACCTTGAATTGGGCCCGGGCTTCAATGGGAAGCCAGTGAAGCTGACGGAGGACTGGAGTCATGTGAGCATAATGCCCCGTCCCCGTCAGCAACCTGGCAGCTCTATTTTGCACCAATTGAAGTGTTCGGACCATCTTCAGGGGAAGCCCCACGTAAAGCGCATTACAGAAGTCTAGGCGGGAAGTCATCAGCGCGTGTGTCACTGTCGCCAGGCAGTCGTACTCCAGGTAGGGGCGCAGCTGATTAATCAGCCGAAGCTGAAGGAAGGCGTTCCTCATTAGTCTCAGCTCCATCATTACACCTCTTCCTTGTTATTTTATTGAGCTTGACTTAAACTGGAAACTCACTTGGAATGCTTCTAAATGAGGCTTTTATTGTGGAATTGGGCTGTCATCAAGGGTAGGCATGATTGAGCACCTGCTGAAGGACAACACCTCAGTGCTCCCTGGAGCTGCTGCTCCTCTTCACCTTAGCATCCTGCTCATTCACCTTTCCCTCACTCTGGCCCAGGCAAAGGTGGTGGTGAGTAGGAGGAGCAGCAGGTGCTAGTACCTACTTGCTCACTGAATCTCGCCCTGTCAAACAAGCAAGAGGTGGTGATGAAGAGAAGGCACCTGAAGAGTGGTAGGAGCTGGGGACAATGACAGCAGGAAGGTGAACTCACTCTGAGAATGCCTGACCGGAAGAACCCCAAAAAGGACCTGGATACACTGTCACTGTGTATCCTCAGAATTTTTAAAGGGGTCCAGACAAAATCAGCTTCCGTTTGTAACCTTCCATTGTTTTCGCACTATTTCTTCCACCTTGTTTGGTCTATAGAAAATCCATTAAGGAAGAAAAGACAGAATAGCTGTCTTCTGACTGATAGTGCTAGGAGCCTTCCACCTGAAAGCAACTTTAGTTGCTTAACTCAGATTTATAACATGTTTGACTGTCTCATTTTCATTGTACAGGCATAGAAAATGATGAAGAAATTAAACAGTTAGATGAAGAAATAAAGGAGCTAAATGAATCCAACTCCCAGATGGAAGCTGATATGATTAAACTCCGAACTCAGGTAACAGTTTTATGAAGCCTGTTTTATGATGCATATGATGGCTTTTTACACCACTTGCTTAAAAGTATGTAAGGCTAATCATTTTCTGTGAATGTATTTCCCTTTCATTCTTTTTCCTAATGTTTTAATTAGATCTACTTTATGAACACTGTGGTATGACTGCAAAATTTAATGTTTTTCATCAAAACTATCTGGTCAAGAAGGGTTTTGTTATGTAAGGCTATGTGCAGTTTCTCCTTATATAAAAATAAGCAATTGTTAGAACAGGAAGGAAGGCAAATCAAGAGAGGTCAATAGCTAAATCTTTTTGCCTATGCACAGTTGATACCACTTTGTGTTACAGTAAGCATCAAACTGAATTTCATCACAGTTTTGAATCACATCCTGAACTGGTCATGACTCATTCTTAAAAACAAACAAACAAAAAGCCACAGCCTCAGGGCCTCATATCTGTAACAGGATCACTACACCAGGGGAAAGGGGTTAATTTGCTCACTCATTCATTCATTTGGAGCCTTTATACCTTGCCTAGTAACCACAGTTTTCAAGACAGTTCTTAAAAAAAAAATAAAATAAAACAAGACAAGAATGATTAGGGAGTATCAAAGCTGCTTGAGATTGCAGATGTTCCAGTGAGTATTGGACTTCTAACTCTTTGGTTATGTTGAAAATTTCAGGAAAAAATTGCTGTAAAGACCCAATGTTAGCTCTCACGCACACCTTCCATAGAACAAGGCTTCCTTACCCAGGCTGCTGCTACCTATGAGAGTGTTAGTTCCTTCTAGCAAGCACCAAAGGCAGAAGTTAGAGCAAAGGTGTCACAAGCTTTCTTCAGCCCTCAGAAATTCTACCTTTTGTCCTAATCTGAATCTTTGAGTCACAGAACATGTCCTGGTAGAGCAACTCTGGCCAGAAAATGGCTTTCGGAATAGCCAGGTATTAGTGTCTCTCAGGAGTTTCTTTACTTGGTCTTCCATCACTTTTGATCTTTCTCACAGTTTTGGATCTTGCTGGCAGACACAAGAGACATAAGGGAGGCTCAGGTGGTTGCAAGCCTAAGGTCCCATCTCAAAGCTACTTAAAGATCTAAGTTTCAAAGTGAGACAACTAGCAGTTTCAAGAAATGATTGTTGGTAGCCAAATAGTGCTGGGACAGATGGAAAAGGAATCCTTATACAGTGATATGATCCAAAGCATGGAGTCCAAAGCTTCTTTTTTGGAAAGGAAAACTATGATGCAAAAATGTTTTCAAAATTGCATCTAGTGTGACTCTGAGCACTCTACTTCAGCATCAATCATTGACCCTCTCTAGAGAGTTTTGTTTTTATGTTCTATTTCTATTTTGTTGATTCAAAGAAATTTGTCAGAAAGTTTAGTTTAACACAGGTAAAAGAGGACATGGACTAATCCAAATTAAAATTATTTGGTAGGCATTTTTATACCATGAGCAGTGTTATACCATGTTGAATAAAGGCAAAATTTTCTTAGCAAATTATCAGATGTGAGAAGATATTCTGCAAGAATGTGAATTAAACCTGTTGCATTGCCTAACTTACTTTACTTTATCTACTGTCATCATTCCATTAAGTTGGGAAACACACACACACACACACACACACACACACACACGGCAGTGCGATACACATCACATCAGTTCATCTCCATGCCTAATCTGTGTGGCTTGCTTAACATTTTGATCTTTCTCATTCATAGATATATTATTTTCTATAAAAGTGTTCCTTGCCATTTGTTTCATAATCCTAGAATGCAAACACATACCCAAATTCTATCTTTCTTTTTGATGGATTGATTGATTGATTGATTTTGGGTTTGGGGAGGGGGGTTGTTTGTTTGTAACTAGCAGTTTTTTAAACACTAAAAACTAGTTATTAACATGATAAGAAAACATTGACATGCTTTTTTTTAACCAAGCACCTTTGGTGATCAATCTATGTTATCCAAATAAGCACATTACCAAACTATTTATTTAACATTGCAGAGTACAAAGACAACCTTTAAACTGATAAACATTTTACGCTTTGAGTAAAAAGCACTTCACATAAACAAAATGGCCATTCAATATTCTAAATGTATTGGTTGGGATCCAGAGTTCCTGTATAAATGAATATATTCTTGCTGGAAGATTTGTGGTGGATGCATAAAATTTTTGGGAAACCCTGCCAGACAATCTGCAATGAGAAAGCAGAACCAGTGAAAATCATATTCACCTTCTTCCTCCAGCAGAAGCCCCTGCTGGATCTCAGTTGCCTCTGTAATGGAAGAAACCCTTCCATTAATGAAAGGAACATTCTGAATCCAATCCATTGTAATAACTGACATTTTAAAAACACTTTTAAAGCAGTCTACCTTGTATTACATTGTATACTAATTTGTTCCTTTAGATTACTACAATGGAGAGCAACCTGAAGACGATAGAAGAGGAAAACAAAGTAATTGAACAACAAAATGAGTCTCTTCTTCATGAATTGGCTAATTTAAGCCAATCTTTAATTCATAGTCTAGCTAATATCCAGCTACCACATATGGTAAGTGATTAAGGGCACAAGTTACGGAATGTGGCAGTCTCCTTCACCTCATACAGTAGATGTCTTTTTGTTTTTATGTTTATGGCTCCTCAAGCAGATGGAGATTTGCGGTATCAACCCTGAAACCATAGAGATAAATTTAACTTCTAAAAAAGACACGGTGGGCCAATTCCGATATCTCCTGTAAAATTAAGTAAGCTATGAACTAGGCCTTTTAATGTGCTAAGAAAATTGTATCAGTGTGCTGTTATAAATTTGTTTTGCATAAATGAATATACAATTAAGCAGATAAAGGTTGTATATGAACTACTATTTAATATCTCGTAGGAACCAATCAATGAACAAAATTTTGATGCTTACGTGACCACTTTGACGGACATGTATACAAATCAAGATCGTTATCAGAGTCCAGAAAATAAAGCCCTACTGGAAAATATAAAGCAGGCTGTGAGAGGAATTCAGGTGTGAGCAGCTGCTGTAGTGGTGAAAATCTTACCTTTAAAAAAAAATGATGCCTCTTGTTTTTGCTGCTGTAATTTACCAGAAAGTGTTATATATTTCTTTCTGTTTGAAACAGTGTTATGCTTACAAGACTTCATAATGGTTTTATGTCTTGCTTTAAAGATAGTAACTGCAGAATAGTTTTTTGAATACATTCACATTTTGTACGTTTTCATATAAGCTGACATAGTGTGATATGCCATGTAATGTTTATAGCTGCTAATGTATGCACATTTTTGGGGTAAATATATTTCTGAAGAGGTAAGCTGATCAAAATAAATAGAGTGTAAATTCTTTTTAATGCTTTAGTGATTAAATGTTTTAGTATTTTGAACTGAAATGGGAAAAAAGAAAAAAAAGAAAACCCGCTTCGAATGACAATGTTGCAGTCTGCGGCCACTTTTTAAACACTCTCATTTTGTCTCATGCTGGAGGATTTTATGGGATTTAAGAAATACATTTTGTGTGCATATTGTTTCATAGCAAGAATTGGTTGCAAAAATGCTTTATTTTTGAACAATGCTTGAAAATATTGTGTGACTTTTGTTTTCAGAGGATGGTATGTGGTGGGGGCAATAAAAAGAGGTTTTTTGGAATTCCAAGTAAAGGGCATGAATTAGATGTGAGATGCAAAAGGAATAACTTATTGTAAGACAACATCAAGCCATGGAAACTTGACAGAAGAATCAAAGCAGCTTAAACAGCACTTTTTAATTAACTTCTAAGCATTACATGGTGTGAATATGGAACTTCCATAATGACAGGAGCTCTATCAGTGGTGGACAACGTGAAGATTTCAAGTTCTTTTTTTTTTTCAAAACACTTTGGAGCCAACATCCTCTTATCTCTCCAGGACTCTTAAGAGTGTCCATCTGAGTTATCTGTTATAGCAATGTAGTTCATCTTTTCAGAAGTTCAGTCATGTCTTCTTAAACAGAAAGGCAATAGTTTAAAAGAAATATTGCCTTAAAAAGTTTTAATTTGGGAATGAACCCAAACATTTTTCACTACAGCAGTCATTGCTATTTTATGTAGGAAATGGAATGCAGTTTGGTTAATCAGATCTTTTCACTTTGTTCCCTTTTTATTGTTTACGTTCTGTTCTTTTGTTGGCGTACAATCATTATTACTGTGGCATTTCCATATGCTATCTATTTGTTCTACTGTTACCTATTGCAAAAAAATGAATGCAATCAAAAATTTTAATGTAACTAAATATACTTTGGCACTTTTTTGCTTTAAATTGCATCATTTCAAGCTAAACTATTGTATTGTACTTTTCAGATTTGATTGTTATTCCTTCAAAATAACTGCACTATATGTATGCATAAGACCACTTTTTCTTGCAACATTTTTGTTCCCCATTTAAAGTAGTAATTCAGACGGCGTGTTGTGTTTGTCCAATGTTGAATTAATTTCAATTTGATAGCATATCTTTTCCTTCCATGTCTTGATGTTATGCAGAAAGTACAAAAGTACTTTAAAAATTTTGTTATGAAAAAAGATGGGTTTTGTAAAAAAAATAATAATAATAAAATAAAATATTTTTAGCAGAACAGGACTTACAGGGTCATTGTCCCCACAATGTGCCAGTTGACTATTTGCACTTACCTTGCCCTATATATCCATACGGAGGTGTGCAATTTCTTGTGTCATTAGCTTTGTGACACTAAATTTGAACAAATTACTAGAGTGGAAGCCTATGTGGCTAATCCAATAATATTGCTAAGGGGAGACTACAGGGATCTCACAACAAATATTCTGATACAATACTCAACCTCGGTATATATATATATGTATAAATATATGTATATCCCAGCGGCACTTTATACTATTCACTGTACAAAAAGCTTACAGTTTTCCACGAGGACTTTAATAACTAGCTGGGAAAAGATTATGTAATTACTTTGGGGCTCTGCAGTATCTTCTCTGTATAGTGCCCTTCTTTCTGTTGTGCTATTAGTTGTAGCTGCCATGCTCAGAATTGCCTTTTTGAGAGCTGAAGCAAGGTGCTTGTTGTTCACCTTCTGCCATATATATTGTACTTTTTGCCCTAGCCTCCTTTTAGGGCTCTCATTGTTCATAATGGCATATGCATTTTTCCACTGCATTGTGTCTGCAGCTTCTTTGCCAATATAGTAACGCTTTCCGTAGAGTAATAGATAGTATCAGTTTTGGATTCTTATTGTTATCACCTATGTACAATGGAAAAGGGATTTTAAGCACAAATCCGCGCTGCTCATCTAATGTTGGTACATAATATCAAATCAAAAGTTATCTGTGACTATTATATAGGGATCACAAAAGTGTCACATATTAGAATGCTGACCTTTCATCTGAAATTATTGTGAGTCATCAGAGTTTATTTATTCTAACTTATTGTTCATTTTCATTTCTAAGTTTAATTTAAGTGCTCATTTATTAAGACAGAATTTTGTATAAACTACTTATTGTGCTCTCTGTGGAAATGAGGTTTGATTTATTTTTGTACTACACGGCATGGGTTTGTTGACATTTTAATTTTGCTATAAATGTGTGAAATCACAAGTTGCTGTGATAACTTCATTTTTAAATTGTGAAATTTGTACAAATTTTGTCATGCTGGATGTGAACACATCTTACTCTAAATAAATAAAGAAATAAAAATGTGTTGCCACATTTGTAGCACAGATGTTCTCTGGTCAATTGTAATTTTCTTGCTTTCATCCAAAGTAATGGCACATTTTTGTTCTTTTTAAATCATAAGGATTTCAGCTTTATTATTTATCCAGTTTGTTCATTTCTCAGCAGGTCCCGGTATAAAACAGTGAATCCCTCTATAAACCACTAGACTCACTAGACCAGGGGTCAGCAACCTTAAACACTCAAAGAGCCATTTGGACCCGTTTCCCACAGAAAAGAAAACACAAGGAACCACCAAACCCTTTTGACATCTCAAATGAAGATAACACTGCATATATCATTTTTTACCTTTATGCCATGTATAAAATAACTATAGTGTGTTGCATCTCCATCCAGATATTTTTCAGCAAAGGCTGTGTGTTTATTCTGGAAATGTCTTGCAACATTTGACTTTTTGTTGTTTGCCAATTTCTCACCACATATTAAGCATACTGCTAAACGAGTCTTGTCAGCAGTGAAAGCAAATGAATCTGCCCACGTACCATTAAATGTTCTGTTTTCTTCTGAAACTTTTCTTTTCTTGGATTTATCCGTGGTTGGATTTTACCAGGGGTCGAAAAGCTCAATAAATCGCGTGCCGGCGGGTGTCACACATTGGCGGTTGTGACGCATATTTTGAGTGACAGGGAGCCACAGCAGGGGGATCAAAGAACCACATGCAACTCCGGAGCCATGGGTTGCTGACCCCCGCACTAGACCAATATAGCACAACTTACACAGAACCTTAATTTTGCAAATATCCTTATTATTCCAAATTGTTCACACAGAGTTTTGTTGGTGAGCAAGGTTTCTTTTTTGTGTGCCCATCATTGAAACAATAGAATAGATCTTCGATCCTTATAGGCATTTGAGTGTAGGTGAGTCTCTAGATTACTACCTTGGGCTGCTGGTATTTATTACATCACAGCCAAGCCCTTCTGAACTGGTGATTGTGTTTATCACCTATGCCCTACTTTGTATATAATATGCAATTCTTGACACACATAGGTGGAGGATTTCATTTTGTATTGTTCAGGTCAATGATTTCATTTATCAAGGCATCTAAAAATGTTTAATCATAAACATGTCTGTACTGTTTATAGTTCTCACACGGGGCGGGGGGGGCACCCATTCCAGAGGTTCCTTTATCTTAAATGATCAATATACCTGCAGAGTATTAATGCAATGCAATCTTTACCTTTGAGTAATGGCAAGTGGGATCACATCTGCTGGCCAACCCCTTGGTGCCCCAATGTCCAGCATTCAAAGCACAGGTGGCTCGGGCCAGGATTGAGAGAGCTGATCATGCACAGGCAGACTATATGAGCATGCATCAAGTGAGTTCAAAAGTGTGGAGGTTAGGGCAAGCTGCTTTTTCTGGGCCAGCTGACATGATTTCATTTTCTTAAAAAAATAATAAATTTAACAAACATAAACAATACAATTAATATAATAGTAATAAACATAATTAAACAATACCAATAATAAGGGTGCTACCTTCACCAGGACCAACAAATCGTGCTACTTAATGTAAGATCATTTATTTATTCAGGTTGCCCCACTCCCATTCCCCTTCCGGAACTGCACTGATTCTTGTGATCAGCTACTGATTCTTCAAGCCTTTTTTCCACTTAATATAACAAGTTAACTTATCGTTAATAGCTATATTCCAAACTTCTTTATTCCAGTCATTTATTGATTAGTGACTTTCCAACCAGTAGCTATAATATATTGTCAATTGTAAAGTATTATTTTACCCAATTCATCATACTGATTTCACATGGCATTGAGTTCCACTGCCCAATTATATGTACTACTGAAACACAGAAACATTTTTATCCCACTTTAATCTGAAACATTTATATTCTAGTATTGCAAACTTTATTTATGCAGGTCCTTGACAAACATTTCTCTCCATCTTTTTGTGGATAAAACTCCATGTGCCTTTGACATAAATTATTGCTCACACTTATATTCATCCCATTTCTTTTATTGGCTGCGTATAAGCAGCTTTGGATTGATTCTCACCTTTCCAATCCTTCACCATCATATCATGTGTAACCACTGCCATGTATACCATTTTCTTTTCCCATGCCACTGAAATGGCTTGGTATGCCATTTGGTAGTGGTATGCCAGTTCCAAAAACCAATCCATTTCAGGACAGAGGATGCACACAATTAGCCTACAATAGGACTAGAAAGATTTATTAAGGGCAAAGGCATTTCCTACATTTACTGTAAGGTCACGTGGTCATGCAGGTTCGCACTGAGTCTTCCTTATTTGCTCAGTCTGTTCATATTTGCATAACTGAAAGGAACATGTATGAACCATTTATGGTCTTTTTGTGACCAAAGTGCACTGGGCATAACTGCAAATATATAGATTAATCTACATGTGCAGATAAATCCCATGGGCAGAGTTCTTCAGACCTTATCTGAGGGAATCACAAGAATGCCACCCCACAAGATAAAAATTCCATCCTTGTGGAAATCTAGCATATTAATTACCACTTTATAGCCCAACTTTGACTCTCCCCTGCTAGTTCAAGCCTGGTTTTCACTTTGATGTGCTAGTTTACTATGCACAGAGAAGCTTTTTTACAGTGGAAAATTGGAACTTGCAAATTACAATCTCCCATGTGGAGTCTGGAAATAATACATTCCCCAAAGGTCTGGACCAAATCTACATGTACTAATCATTCTAAACTTGTTTGTATTTGCATTTTACATGGCATCAACATCTAATTTCGGTAAATGTAACAAGTGATCTCTCAGTTTCAAAATCCAAATTTATTTGCAGTGTATGCCATTCTGTGAAACGGTAGCTATGGGTGGGTTTGTGCATCATGCCAAGCTGCCTTCTGAGTAAGCCCTAGTCAGATGGTTGCTTGCAGACAAACACACCATCACTTCCCCTCCCTGTGTCCTTTCCACTCAGTCCTCCAGCTGGTTCTGCTATGCACCCTAGGGTCCTTCATGGTAGAACCAATCTCTCTCTCTCCCTGATCTGATCACGACCCTTTACTTTTGCCATTTTTTACATTCTGGAGCCTCAAAAAAAGCACAATTCGTTTATTCATTTCTTGGCCCTGAAAATTGTACATGTTTAAAATTCTTTTCTCGTTGGTCCTTTGTGGGTGTGCAAGTGCACACTTAGAGCAATCAGGTATGTGTCTTCTTGCCTTGTTGATTCCCAGGACAAAGTGAGACTACATCCAGGCTTATTTGCACACAGTTGCCAGCTGCCGATTGCCTAGCTATCAGGTGGAAAATGTGGGGAAAACAGATGCACCAAAAGGCACTAGGGGCAATATCACCCATTTAGCAAAGTAAACTCTTAATGGTTGAACAGACAGTTTTCCATGCACCCTTTCTTTTCAACACTCCCAAAGTCTGCAGTTACTCCAGAAAAGAGAGGTATTTACTCCCACTCTCTGACATGTCGCCTTTTTCAGATCACTCACTGGTGCAGTTACAACAGTTCCCTGACAGTTCTAAAATAATAATACAGAAATATATGAGCCGCCCCGAGGCTTCGGCGAATGGGGCGGCATAGAAGTCTCCTAAATAAATAAATATATGGAAATGTAATGAGTGGGAGGCAGAGGAAGGGAAATTTGTGCCAAGTTTACAACTGGAAAGTAAATGGTGGGGAAATTTGCATACCTGCTGTAATTCCTCTGGAAGCTGATAACCCTGATAGATCCTTTGGGACATTTCACGTGTCAAGGTATAGGATATGCTTGTAACAGAAGTTCTCCGGCAGGATCACTCAGCCAAATGCAGTTTGTTCCAAGCAATGTGAACAAACTTCCTCAAGAAGTACTTTGGGGTAGACAACTCCCACCATCCTTCATCATTGGCTGTGCTGGTTAGAGGTGACAGAAGTTGTAGGCTGAAACATCCAGACAGTTGCATGTTCCCCACTCTTGACGTACATGCTATATGACCTGCAGTGTAGATACAGCCTTAGTTACTGTGGACAGTTCTTCACATGCAGAGGCCTCTGTCCCATGTCTTAAAATTTAAGATTTTGTATAAATGACCATCAAGTCTGCAGGATGTATTTGCCATTCTGAGCCCCGATACAGTTCGTGCTCAGTTTGGAAAAAGGGGCTATGAAGATGTCTCCTAACCACTTCCAAATTGTTACGTAGCATAGCATCAAGAGAGAAAGATCCATCTTTCTAGTGTGGGTATGTATTACCAGCACCGATATTTGGGCAACTTCCCAGTGATTGAGACCCGTTGCTTTGGGTGAAGGAGAGAAAGCACTGGAACATGGCTTTTCTGCCCCTTCCCTGCAGCATTCCCAAAGGTAAGGGGGCCCTTCTAAGCACATGGAGGCTATTGTGCAAGATGACTCAGGTGGACGGCCTGCCAAAAATCATGCAGACACACTTTTCATGAGCAGAGGCGACTTGCCGGTCAGTGGAGGGAGGGCAAGAAAGTCAGCTTTTCCTAACCTCCTTCCTCCAGCATGTCTCAGATACAAAGCTTTGTCTCTTTGTCTGTTTACATATTTACTCAGAATTAAATTCCACCAATCTCCGTGGGACTTCTCCCTACCCTAGTGAGGCCATATGATACTTGCTGAACAGCACAACATTTGCAGGTTTACATGGAAGTAAATCCCACTGCACTCAATAGGGTATACTTCCAGACAACTGTGCACAGAATTGCAACCTTAGACATGGACTGCTTTTCCACACAAGATATTTATTGAGTGCTTGTCTTTCCTTACTCATGGTGCTTATGGGTTCTTTGGATGAAATGAAGACCATCTAAGATCTTTTCCACCTTTTTGGAGCACTTTCCCAGTCTGTTTTTTTAGTTTGTTTCTTTGTTCTGTTGTTTCAAAGAAAGGGGCGAATGGAACAGGCAAAATGTCACTTTGTAGTATTCAGTCCTCAGTGCTGTGCTGAAGTTGAAATTAGGTACAGTGATTAACAGCTGTGTGTAGAAAAGGCAGAATTAGCCATTTTCACCAAACCCAGGTCACAGGTAATGAGGCAACTTGCAATGAGCTTTTAACATAAGGAACAGGTCTCCTTTAAAAGAAATAAACTGTGACTTCACAATATTGTTTGTTTTACTGTGATAAATTTTATTGGCACAATTCTTGGTTTTACATCTAGCCTAAACATGTATTTGAAGATTCCATTCTTGCCTAAATGTTAAGCATGTCCATGTTTCCTTTTCTTAAATAGCAACTGATTGATGCTGCATGAACCTTAGCTGTTTGTAATCTACAGTACTGTGAGTGCAAAGTTCTTATAGGAAATTGCCAAGTGAAGTTAATTTTTTCAATACCTGTACTGAATATTTCAGATTTTAACAACCCAAGCATGCTTTTTTAAAGGGGAGACATTACCAATATTACAAAGACACATCCAGTTTTAATAAAAATAAAAATGTCATGAACTTTATTTGCTAAAGCATTTCAGCCCATTCCTGTGTCATTCAGTTTTAACTTTACTACCTTAATTAGCAGCCTGTGCTGTAGAGCAGCCTTCCCCAACCTGGTGCCCTCCAGATGTTGGGGATTTCATCTTTAATCAACACCAACCAGCATGGCCAAAACTTCTGGAAGTTTCTCAAGGGTTTCTCAGGAGTTACCCTGCATAAATATTTATACAACTAATTCCAGTACTAAACATTTTAAAGTTGTTTAATCCCTTTACTAAATGACTTCAAACCATGCACCCACTATACACTATAATAATTTATTGACAAAGTGTTAACAAGATCAAACAGTAACTGACCAAACATGATTTGATCTGTCTTTCTGCCTTAAGAATCTGTCCTTCAAGGAGCCTGCTCTAATAACAGGAGCATGTTAACAATTACCTGGCAGTCCAGCTCCTGTGGCATGGGAACAGGGATACACTGGTCATGGTCAGAGGAAGCTCACTTGGGTGTTTGTACACCACCATCAATTTACATGGTTTTTACCATGAAAAGACAGGTTCTTAAGCATAAGGCAGTGCCTATGACAGGCCCTTAAATACCCACATGTGCTTGGCAACATGGTTACAAACATTTCTGTTGGGTATCTGGTAAAATGAATGAATTTCCCATTCATTTTAAGCCCCCTCTGGATATGTGGTAACCATGATTAGTGAGATAGGTTTATTTCAGCCCCCGTAGTCTCTGGCACATGACATCAGCCATTTTGAATATTCAAGTCATGGCTGTAGCTTGTTGTGTTATCTAAAGGAAGGCGGTAATGGGGTGTGAGGGTTAGTCAACTGCTGCATGACCTGTTTTAGGGTTATGCAAGGGCTATTTGTCCCTCACATAATCACCTCTCTCAAGGATCAAATAACAATAAACCAGGGCTGCAAACACTGCCCAGCATTCACCAGCAGGTGTCATAACCTGCCATAGCTTAAACAAGGATTGCCGTAATTAGGTGTACTGAGTCAATTGACTTGTATATATTATTATTATTTTGTACTAACTTGCATAATGGGCATACAATATTCTTCTACATTTCGCTATATTCCTGAAAAGTTTAGGAGTAGCAATGTCCGCAAAAAATAAAACAAGTCTTGCCAGAGAAAACTGCACATAGCCTCAAACGATTCTGGTTTCGGTGCCGGAGGTAAGCATGTAAAGTAATAGTAACCAAGAAGACGCCGGTGCCTTTAGATCACCTTGGACTAACATTAGTCAATCTTTAGATACCTGGAATTATGGACGACATTTTAACTCAGTATAACTCAGTTTCTTATTTCCACCCATCCTTGTGCTATATTTATTTCCAAAGATGCAGTTGGCCATTAGAAGCCTCCATGCAGCAATGACAGAATGATCTGCTGCTCTTGCTCCTCTTTCACCACTGCCCCAGTGGGAGGATGACCTGGAGGTCGACCCTGAATGCCACCCAGGCCCATGGACAATGATGTTGCTGACACTAGCTTGAAACCTTGATTCAAATTATCCTTTTTCCCTTAGCAGGAAATTACTAAGGGAGCCCAACATCAACATGACTTCTGCAAAGCTAAGTTCTGACTCACTAATCTTGGGAGTCATAAAAGCATATGGATGGGAGTGATCTGGTAGGCGTTTAATTGGCATTTCAAGAGAGTTTTGAAATAATTTATCGAAAACTCCTGAGCAAACTTAGCAGACTTGAGATAAAAGGAGAGGTTCTCTTATGGGCTGGTAACTGGTTACAGAACAGGAAGTAAGAATTAGAACAAATAGGCTTTTCCTGCAACAGGGTTGTTTGGGGGAATATTTGGAAACTACTATTACCTTTGTGTCTCCTGTTACATTGTTTTTCTTAGTTATTTGCTATTTACTTCTGAGCAGCCTTGAAGTCTTTGAGATAAAGCAGGTTATGAATGATTTAACACAAACGTATAAGTAAAGATATGGGATAAAATGTAAGCAAGGGCAAAATTCACATTGGGTAAAAAAAATTCCTAATGTCAGGGATTTCCTGCTCACTGACTAGGAAAGGGATCTTGGCTTGTGGTGACTACTAGCCCAAGGAAAACTCTAGGCCTCTTTGCAGGGACTGTGACAAAGCCAAATTGTCTGTAGGGAGTCACTAGGAAAGGAATATAAACTAAAGCATCCAGTATCATAACGCTTCTGTATAAATTGTTGGCATGACCCAGCTTGAAATAATCTGTTCAGTTGTGATCACTACACCCCCCAAATAGAGCACAGGGGTAGAAAAGATGCAAAAAGGGTCCACAATCAAGTGGTTAGAGCAACTCCCCTAGGACAACATTTTGGGATTTCTAGCTTTCAAAACAAATGAAGTCACGGCTTTCAACCTAACCTATTGCACAGGGTTCTTGTTGAGAGAATAAGATGGAGGAGGAGGAGGTGCAGGGGAAAAGATTTCCTCGGCTTTCTTGCAGTAAAGTTGGCAGGATACAAATACAATAAAAATAAATAAGATGACAGTAAATCAAAGAAAACATAATAGGTGTGAATAAAAGTATAAATAATATGGACAAAGTGGATAGAAAGAAAAACAACTTCCTGTCCAATATTAGAACCTGAGGTCATCCACTGAAGCTGAATCCCGAGAGCCAAAGCAAAGGAAGCACTTCTCTGAGCGCGTGGTGCAGCTGTGCGATGCACTTTAACAGATGTGCTCTGGAGGGAGAAGGAAGGATAGAATTTATTTTAGGAAATACATACATGCATAATGACGGCTATCAACTTGGATGATTCTGAAAGAGGATTAGACAAATTCATCAGCAATAAAGACTGTCAGTGACTATCTATCAGCCCTCCATAGCGGAGGCAGCGTTGATTACTGCTCAACTGCTCATCCAAGGGAGCAGTCGCTGGCCTAGTGAGGCTTCTGGCCTGATCCAGTATGGCTCTTCTTCAGTACACTTCTTGTAATATTCTCATTCCTTTTAAAAAAGAGGGACAGTAGTCATTCAGTGACTTTTAAAACATTCTTTTATGAAAGAGAGATAGCAGTCACTCAGTGCTGAGAAGCAGAGAATGCCCATATATGACTAGTCAGATAATTTCTGATAAAAACAGGGCACTATGAGAATTTTTAAATGCTAATGAAATTCACCCTGAGACTCCTTACAAACTTAAGGATATGGAATTTGTAGCCAGGGACAACCTGAAGCAAATTTCAGTTGATGTGTTTTGTGTCTGGAATGTTGTTATATGGGATGTGATCCATTCAAAATTAAAAGATACATACTTTTGCAAGCTATATTCATCTTCATGTAACCTTTAAAAGTCTGTAGTACTAAGTAGAAGTAAAACCAGCAAGTGGCAGTATTTGACAAAAATCAAGATGAAGCAGGAAGATTGGAAGGGAAGCCACGTTTGAATGTGGTCTGAAAATACAAAATAACAGAACGAATGGTTCTCTGGTTGCCAAAAATGGCCACAGCTCCAATGGATTCAGTTCAGAGGTCTTCAATTTGTCATTATTTTAATCCAGGTTGTATATGAAACATCTAAAATGTACCTTTGCATTAATAAGCACTGATTAAGAATTCATAAGTGTACATGTACGTGTTAAGAGAGACAAAGACAAGGTATGAAATACACCTTGATGAAGAAGCAAAGCTTTTCACAGCTTGGACCTCAGTTTAGGGGAGTACATTTCCTGAAGAAATCCTGAATTTCCCTATGAAGATTGACAGAACTTGAAATCCATTTGGTAGCATCCCTTCCCACATAATCACTCCCACAGAAAGTTATGGCTGGCCACCCAACTCAATTTTGCCCTGTATAAGTGTGTCACTTTTCCTATCAATAATCTTTGTTTTTCCTAATGCTTCTATATTACTGTCAGCAGAGTTTATGCATTCCGTTATTCTAACATTCCCCGACCTAGTGCCCTTCAAAATGTGTTAGATTACAACTGCCAGCATTCACCAGCTAGCCATGCTGGCTAGAAGATGCTGGGGATTTTAGTCTAACCGTTTTAGATAGCACCAGGTTAGGGAGGGCTGCGATTACTCCAAAAAATGATCAAACACAAATGGTGGGGGGACATCCAAAACAGGCCTTTCTTTCATTTGCTCCTGGGCATTCATCACACTGTTTCTCTGGAAGCAATGCAGAAGGTCATGAAGCATTGCCAGGACTTGTGGTGATTCGCTATATAGCATATGGTGTGCTGTATGAATTCACCAGAAAGCATGGAATTATCTTTCTTTCACACTTGTGGCCTGTTTCTCATAAGGAGGCTTGCCAATTCCATTGAGTAATAGTAACTAGCAAGAAATCCCATTGGCCAAAAACATGTCCAGACAGTTGGCCGGCTTCTCCACTTCTGGATCTAGCCTAAGCCAACTGTGACTTTAGCTTCCAGTTCTCTGTATCTGTCTGCAAAGCCATTGGCTTTCATAAGTAGCAAACAGTTCAAAGTTTCTCCTTCGGATGCCTAACCTTATTTCCCCCAAAGCTAATTGGATATTATTAGCCACTCATTAATGAGTCATGATCCTACACTCAAACATTTCACCATAATCTGATAATTTTCTTTAACAGAGAACGTCCTGTTTCAGGCCAAGGACAAAAAACAAAAACAAAAAAACCTCTAGATATAAACTATGCCTTTTAAAAAAACTACCACCACCCCCCGCAACCCCCCCAAAAAAACAACAACACAAACTCTTCTTAAGACTTCCCAGCATATAACTCAGGTCAATTTGCCTCTTACTCCCACAGCAAATAGCAGAGGTCAGTTTCCACTTGATCACTGGCAGCCAATTATGTGTTTTAAGTGTATAAATATATCAGCTTGGACGTCCCTTTTCCATGTGATCGTATTTTTAATAATGTATTTCTAAAACTAGTAACACTAGCAACCCTAGATAAGACATGAACCGCGGGAGGAGAAGTTCGTGCTTAGGCAGAAAATAGTATCAAACTTTGTGGAAGTGTGTGCGCGTAAAAGCTCACAGCACTTTGTCTCCAGTGGTGCAGTGATGACAGCGATATACTATCTGTAAGAAGCTGCTAAAGGAGGCAGGCACTGGGGACTTTGGAGCGAAGGCATCTGCACGCATACTGACCAGGGATATTACAATCTGAGTGGGGGAGACCCAGCAGCTGCAGGATCTGTGCCCAGGCAGCATGAGGACCAGTCCACTTAGGCCGACTCACAAGACAGAGGGCTTGCGAGTGGGTGGCCCCCTGGCTTGTTCTAGAAGGATTTCCTCGTCCATGAAAGAGCCGGAGTGCAGTCTAGGTGCATGCCTTAATCCAGCTTTGTCACTGAAGGTCCAGGAGGCCTTGGCAGCATGGAGCACCTTTGCCTAGCATCAGGTATGGCCATTCTTGCACAGAAATCCCTTAGCCTCCAGTCACATGTTCTGCTAACTGTCAGGATTTGAGCCATCTCAGGGCTCCCTCTGCTGGCCACAGGCCAGAACAACAGCCCTGGTAGTTGCAGGATTGGACCCACAACCTATTGCAGCTATCAGGGTCTTTATGAACGGCACCTGGGAGCCCTGGGGAAGAGCTATAAAAGCACTGGCTCTTCCCTCCTGAAGCTGCTTCAGCAATAGAGGTTTGCTGGCTGTGTGTGTGTGTGTGTGTGTGTGTGTGTGTGTGTGTGTGTGTGGGGGGGGGGGGGCCTGGCTCACTCTGTGGCCCCTTGTGCTCTGCTCCAGCCTTGCTTCACTTGCCCCAGCTCTGCTCCAGTCACTGTGCCTTTGCTCCAGCTCTGCTCTGGTCTAGTCCCAGTTGCTCCAGCTTTCAAGGTACCTGTTTCCCTTGGCTTGGCTTCTTGGTTTACTGATCTTTGGACTATTTCTGACTGTGCTTTTGAACTGACCCTTGTGCCGCACCCCGGTTGCCTGGGTTCTGGTGTTCTCGTCTGCCACCCACGCTCTGGATGCTGACACTAACTTTTCATTTGGCTTATTTTAAGGTGCTTACTGTACCTTAAAATCTGAGCCAGCTAGCAGAGTGTTGCTAAAACTATTTAATGCTACTTCTGGAAGAGCTGCAGTGGTCAGTATATATTTTCAGGATTAATTCAGAATTGCTATGATTTTGAGATTTCAGCCAATTGTAGGAGAATGGGATTGTTGCTGCTGTGGCAACTTTGGCAGAGGTGGAGGGAGCACTAGAGGTGGCAAAGATGGCACAAGGTGTCCCTTCCCTGCTGTATTGTTTTTCTATGTATTATTATTTGTTTATGTCATTGTTCTACCACTCAATAGGTGAAGCTCTCTGGGCAGTTAAAGTTGAAAGCACACAGGAAAAAAACCATAAAACAGTAGGACAATAAAACAAGCAATTGCAACTGAATCAGCACAGAAGTATAGCAGCAGCACATGATCAAATCCAATATAAACTGGAATTTATCCGTCAAAATACTGGGAAAATAAAAAGGTTTTCACTGGCATCGAAAAGAATGAAGAGTAGGTGCCAGGTGTAGCTCTTTGGGGAGCTCATTCCAAAGGTGGGGTACCACAGCCGAGAAGGTCCTCCTCCTGGAAGTCACCTTGGGAGAGACCTTCAGAGAAGGGCCCCTGAAAAAGACCTGAGGGGCTGGGTAGGGACCCGTGGGTCAAGGTGTTCTTTCAGATAGCCTGGCCCTAAGCCATGTAGGGCTTTGAATGTTAATACTAGCACTTTGAATCAGGCCCTGACTTCAACTGGCAGCCAATGCAGGTGCAAGAGGACTGGCACAATATGTTCTAGTAAGCCAGTCTCCATTAACAGGCAATGCAGCAGTAGCACCCAGGCTTCCGGGAAGTGCATCAGCTCCCATCTGCTGCTGCATGTATGCCTGGGGTACCTTAAGTAAGGTTTGGTGTGTCCATTGTCACCTTTCTCTTTAAAGGTTTCACTGAAAAGCACAACATATTTCATTTCCAATAATTTTATCCAGTTTTTCTACTTCAACAAACCTTCGAACAAGCTATCAAGAAATATCAGCACCACCAATATCACTACAATGATTAAAATAAGGAACAAGGACTTAAATGAAATTTACAACTTATAAAATCAGAAAGAATTGCTCAGCATATTATTAAAAGCAGGGCACTTGTTCGTACAATGCAACAGCCCTCTCATGGGTTAATCTGCAATGAAGCTGTGGGGTGCCAGTTTGAACAGGCACCCCCAGGTGGCTTCTGTTGTGCAAAGATCTGGCAAGAGTGTGCTATGCAAAGATAAGCAATCCTTGCATAACCCATGGCTAAATAGCCTACAACAAGCCTTGGCATGTCATCTGAACACAGTCAATTTCTCCCACTAAAGAGATCCCAAAGCTTGTTGACTATATTTGCACAGCCCAGCAAGATAAACTAACCCTTCTCCAAAGGGTATTCACTACCTCGGCTCCATACAGAAAATGTCCTGCCCTCCGGCCATTTTTCCATATCTCCAGTAATGAGGAAATACCCAACAGGACTCCTAGTTTTGACCTCAGGGTTCAGGTAGGTTTATGCATCACTGCCCTAAGATTCTAGGTGAGGGATGATAGGAACATGTAGCTGCTAGTGCGCAAACAGCCCTTCAGATTAACTTTCTATGGTTGCAATCCTATACAAGTTTAAGCAGGAAAAAGGGTCCACAATTCCCAGCATGCCCTAACTTGCATAGGATTGCACCTTGAATGCACACTGTGGGTGTGACCATGTCACAGAGACGGAATCTTAGAAATATCTGTGCTCCCATTGCATACAGTCTTTTCTATTAAATAATATTATTTGCTCCGCTTTTCAAATATAATTCTCGAAGATGTATTCCCGGCGGCACTCTGTGTTCTTTGCCGCCACAGGTTTCCTTCACACAGTCGCTCGCTCGCTCCAAGTCCCAGGCAGGTCCAGAAAATGAGGGACTTGTATAAGGAGCGTTTGCCAAAAGGCTCATTTCACCCAAGGCGCCTCAGGGCTCCGCCCGGACGTCTTTGCATTCAGTCAGCATTTATCCCGCAAATATAAGATGAAATTAAGGGCTCCACCCTAGGAAGATATAGGAAATATTTCAATTCATGCCTGTGACCGGGGAACGGTCGTCCTTGAAACCTATCCCGTGCTAAGGGAATTGCGGCATTAAGTTGGATCGGAGCAGGTACTGGGATCCAAGCGCATGTCCCACGATCATAAGCAAAAGGGAGTATGAATGATCGTTTCGCACGGAATGGTGGGGGGAGGGGCGGATGCCCACATGCTCCGCGATCTCCAGGCGGGCATGTGCCCCTCGCGGGGGCTGCGTGCCGCCCCGTGTGCGCGCCGGTTCGCCGGAGCCTCCGCGCGGAGCAGCCAGGGAGCGCTGGGGCGCGCAGCGGGCAGGTCTCTGCCCGGGATGCGCGGCGGCTTCGGCGGCGCGTCCTCTGCGGGCTCCTCCGCGCCCCTCCGCAAGGTGCGGCGTCGCGAGAGGGCGGCGGGAAGAGCGCCACCGAGCCCCCCCGGCGGGAAACCCGCGCCGCCCGCCCGCCCGCCCGGGCGCGGGGGCGAGCGGAGGAACGGCCCCGGCCCCGGCCCCGGCCCCGCTCGCTCAGCGGCGACGAGCGGAGCCAAGGCTAAGCACGGCCTCGGTGCGGAGCGCCGCCGCTGGCTGGCTGGCTGCTGGCTGGCTGGGGCGGGCCCTCCAGCCGCCGTCCCCTCTTTCTCCTCCCCCTGCAGGCTGGGCGCGGGGCCGGGCTCGCTCCAGCAGCCCCCGCCCGCCCGCCGGCTCGACCACCCGAGCAAGAGCAGCCGTCGCGGAGCAGAGACTCGCAGCTGCCCCTCGCCCGTCCTCCTCGCTGCCTTCTCCGCTCCTCCGTGAAGCCCCCTTCCCCGGCTCGGCGGCATGGCCCGGCGCAAGGCAGCCTCTGCCTTCCCCGGGCTCTGCTTCGGGGTCCTCTTGTGGAGCGGGAGCCTCCTGCCCTTCGCCTGCGCGCAGCCGCCGCCGCCGCCGCCGCCGCTCCAGCGGGGGAGCGTGTGGTGCCCCAGCCGCTGCCTCTGCTTCCGCACCACGGTGCGCTGCATGCACCTTATGCTGGAGAGCGTCCCCGCCGTGTCACCGCAGACCACCATCCTGTAAGTGCGAGGCGGGCCGCCCCGTCCCGTCCCGTCCCGCGCGGGGGCGCGCAGCCAGCCTCCCCTCGCGCCGGGCCGGGCCGGGGGGGCGCTTGGCAGAGCGAGGGAGTGGGACGGGGGCGCGGGGGGCGTCGACTGCACGTCCGGCCAGCGCGGCCCCCGCCGGCCTTTGTCTCGCCCGCTGGGCTCGCCGTGGGTGTCCCCCTCTGCTTCGGCTGCCTTCTCGCCGGGCGACTCAGCTGTAAGGCTTTCTTTTGTTAGTCCACCAGCCCACTTTCGTGTTTTGTCTACACGGGCATCGGGCCGCGGCTCACAGGGCTAGTTTTGGGGGTCGGCTTGGATACATCCAGTGTCCAGTAATATTGAAGTGGGAGCATTTAAGCTGATGGTAGACTCGGGGAATTCAGAAAGGACTAAACCGTTGGTTTAACCCCCCCGCACTCTTTCCCTGTGTTAACTATGTTTGGCTTGCCCGTGAGTTCAGTTCCAGCACTCCCGTTTAATACCTTGGAGGATCTCACTGCAGAAACTTCCTCAGAGAGCAGCCAGAACCCCAGCGCTCAGGAGTTTCATTGCTTTTACGTTTCTCATCTCTTTCTTTCCCCTCTAGAGTTGGATTGACAGCTCCAAGATCTTTGTGTGGCTTTGTCCTCTTTAGGAATGTAACCACTAGCCTGAGCGGTGTGGCTTTTCCAAGTCACTGGGCTCTGGATCCTCTTTGTTGTTGCAGCTTTCCATTCATCCTGCAGCACAGCCCAGCTCACAATGTCTGTTAATGAAGAGCTTTTTGTGGGCAAGGCTAGGAACATACAGGATTGGGAACCAATATCATTAGGGGTTTTTCTCATAATGGGGAATGCCGTATTTTGGGAAGTTGTGGTTTGTGTGTTTCCTTAAAGAAAATAAACATGGCCACGAAACAGGAACATTGGTGCATGAGTTATGAATTCTGCTTTCCCCATTATAATCACTTCTTTTGATTTTTGAACATGAATGATATTAGTGATATTAGATGTGGTTTACTTTATTGGGGGGGGGGGCTTTGGGGATAGTTTCTTCTTTGTTTGAGCTTGCATTGCCATAAATTAAGAGCCTGTGACAAATGACACCAGGCGAATACAAGCCCCCTAATCTTGCAGAGATTTATGGACGTGCTTCATGTTACCTACTGTGTGAACCAAGTGACGTCACTGCGTGTATTCTCTGTGCATTGAGGTCTTCCATGTGGAAGGCTTCAGCGCAGTGATAGCCAATGGAAGGAGGGGGCTTGCGGATTGCCCTCTTCGTTCTCTTGGCTGCAGATAGACCAGAAATGGTTGACTTTGTGGCCTGAATTTCATACTGCTTCGATTCGTAGTGAGCACAAGGGCAGAACTGAGGTATAGCAAAGGGTGCATAAAAACGCTTCAATCTGTGCATGTGTCATCGCAGATGCAAAAGTGCACTCGTGTGCTTACTATTGGAGTGTGCAGTGCATTTGTATGTTTACTACAAAACAATTAAATACTAAGATCTGACACTTGCTTTCACATTTTTATAATCTTACAAATGCTTGGAACAGTTATAGAAATGAATTAGCAAAGAAACAGGACCTAAATGATCCAGTTTGTGAAATTATTTCAAATTCCTAGAAGCCTCCATCACATTTGTAAGATCCAAGTATGCACAATTTTAAATTTACAGGCCATCAGGCAATCAGGATTTTCCAAGTCCTTTGTCTTGGCACTGATGGCTACTTTTGCTTAAAAAAGCCGTTTACTTTAACAACATCTGTGGAAACCCACAGGCTTCTTAACAGCCTTGCAGAAGTATTCACGCCCTTTTGACTTTTCCACATTTTGTTGTGTTACAGTCTGGAATTAAAATGGGCTTAATTGCCATTGTTGCCACTTTATGTACACAAGATATTCAACATCGCAAAGGTGCAAAATATTTTTATGGTGGCACGAAAGTCAAGTAAATAAAAACTGTCACTCGTTAGTTGTATATGTATTCAGCCACCCCCCCCTTGCTGTGATGCACTTAAATAAGCCCTGGTGCAATTAGCCAAATTAGCCTTTCAGAGTCACAGAGACTACCATTAATGGAGTCTACCTGTGCACAATTCCAGTGCCTCATGATGTTTGATTAAGTACACCTGCTTTGGGAACCCCCCACCCCCCAGTTTGTAGGAGAACACAGCTAAAGAAGCAGTTTCATGAAGAACAAGGAGCTATCAAAATATCCACAGGAAAAAAATGTGCAGCAGTACCAATCAGAGTTAGTTGGGCTATACTGTGACATCCCACAGAGTGCTGTTAAATCCGTCATTACAAATTGGGAAGAATATAGCTTTGCCTAGAAAAGGCCCTCCCCACAAACTCAGTGACCTGCTAAGAAGAAGGGCTTCAGTCAGAGAAGCAAGCAAGAAGACAATAGGAAAGCTGAAGGAGCAGGAGAGATTTGCAGCAGGGATGGGAGAAACTGCCACATGGGACAGCTAATACCCAGGCACTGCAGAACGCTGGGCTTTATGGAAGGGGACAAGAAGAAGGCCATCGCTTAAAAAACACCCCTTGTTTACAAAACGCATGTGGGAGGTACAGCGGGAAAAGGTTCTCTGGCCCAGTGAGAGCAAAACTGAACTTCTTGGTGTTGCTGCAAAATGCCATGCGTGACACAAAGCCAGCAACCCTCACTGCTCTAGGAACACCTTCCTCATGGTGAGACACGGTAGTGGCAGCATCATGATGCAGGGAAGATTTTCTCCACAGGGACTGGAAAAGTTGTCAGGACTGAGGGCAAGAGGGATAGGGCCAGGTGCAGGGCAATTCTAGAGGGAAACCTTCCAGGTTGCAAGGGACCTGGGCATGGTTCACCTTCCAGCAGAGCAGTGACCTTGAGCTCCGCATCCTGGAGTGGTTTAAAACAAGAACCTGGATGTCTTGGAAAGGCCTGGACCTCACTCCAACTGAGAATCAGCAGCAATTTGCTATTCACTAGCTGTCCCCATCCTGCCTGACAAAGATGCAGCAATTTTGCCAGGAAAAAAATTGCAGAATTCAGACATGCAAAGCTGTTAGGAGCTTACCCAGGAAAACTCACTGCTGTAATCACTGCCAAAATTGCTCCTAGCAAGTCCTGACTTGTAAATGGGGATGGAGGAGATGAATGCCTTCCCAATATTGAGTATCTTGCTTACATCAATTCCAGCTTGCATCATAACAAAAGGTGGAACTGTTATAGAGTTCTACTCAAATTTTTCTGAATAACAGACATGCTCATGGAGGAAAGACTCACTTGTACTCTGATCAATACATGTTTCTCCAGAAATGCACTGGATCTTACTGGAAATCACAACTTAGTTTGTAAACACAGGTTTTAGCTATAAGAATTTCCTGTCAGTTCAAATGTAACAGTAGATGTTAGGTTTCCTAGACCTTTAAGAATATCTTCCTGTGTTTCAGACTCCAAATACCACTCAGAATGAAAAGTGCTATTATTTTGCCATTAACTGAGTGCTTGGCTTGATACACAAGCTTTTGGCAAGATCTGATTAATCCTGCAGAAGTTGTAAAGAAATTAACTGAATAGTGCTGGAAGCGGGTAGGTAATATTCCATGCATTTGAAAGAAAGTACATTTACAGAGCATTTTTATATTGATCAATATGCTTTAAGTCATTTCCTGTAATTCGGTCTTGTGAATGACCTTGAATAGTACTTTATGTTGTAATGGTCAGAAATGGCAGCTCACAGCTAAAATTTAGACCAGCCTTCCCCAATTTAGCATGGTTTAGATGACCACATCTCGTACCATCGGTCATCAAGCTGTGCCTACTGGGAGTTGAGATTCAAAACTTTTGGAGGACACCAAACTGAGGAAAGATTTGGAGGACACTAGATTGAGGAAGGATAGTTTATGCGGATTCCAGAAATTGTAAGGGCAAAGTATCTGATTAAAACTACTGAGATTTAAAGTAAATTGGCATTAACAGCTGCATTTTAATAAATACTTGTTACACTGGCTATTTTAATTGAGCTTTGTGTTCACACTGGCATGGGACCTTGAGACAGAGAGAAGGGTTGCCTTTTATAGTAGCTTGTCTGATTAGTTTCAGCCTTTAAGAACTGTTATGACTGCTGTTATGTAATCTGGAGTATATGGTTTATTTTACCTTATGGTAGCAAGACAAGCTTGCAACTCATCTGCCTCATTGTCTTTCCTTGCATTTTGAGATCATGTGTTTCTCCGAATGTTAAGTAGCAGTAGTATGTAAAAGGTGGAAATAGCCTGGGTCGTTTTCAGCATTACATTGTCTTTGCACCAGGACAACTGCTTGCAGAGTTTGAGCCATAGGTGGGTCATCGGCCTTTCTCACTTCCTGTTTAGTTCTTGTCCCCTTTCTGTGGAGACTCCATTAGAAAGATACAGCACTTGCATTTGTTTCTTGGTCTGGATGCCTGAGAAGATTATCTGTGGTATTTTGTTAAGAAAGCAGATCATAGCATCAAAGTAAGTAGAACATGGCTTGAGGACTGTAGCATGTGGCACTTGTTCAGAGAAAGAAATTATACCAGGAAGATTCAGCCATCAAATACAATATTGTACAACATCGTATGTGCTGTATGTTGATTTGTTTAGTTGCAAAGTCATGGCTGCCCCATCATGACCCCATTGACAACACTCCTCCTGGTTTCACACAGTTCTGGGTTCACACGAATGTTAGCTGGGTTCACACAATATAATAAGCCATGATGGCTTATAAGCAAAGAGTGTCTTGTCATGTTGTCTGAACCTGACAGCATGGTTTGATAACCACACACAAACTGTTCCAGCTGGGTTCAGACAACCAAACAAGCACTGGACTTGAAGCCACCATGGTTCACCATGTTTGTGTGAAGCAGGTGCAGCCTCGGGGGTGGCTTCTTTGTGGCTACAAAGCCACCTCAACAAACCATGGCTGGGCTTGTTGCCACATCTGGCCTTGTGTCATCTGTACTGGGTCATGACCTGGGATAACATAAGTGATCATTTGGAAGCTACAAGGGGAAGAGGAAATTTAGAGAAAATTGCTCCCCATACTCTCCATCAGGAAGCTTCCAGTTCTGTGAGCCCCCTGATACAACATCAGTGTTATTGCTAGGCTGTTCCAGGGGAGAGGAGGAAAACAAGCTAGCTGAACATGAGGACTCCAATTCTACGTGCATGTGTTGGTTGGTTTTTTTAAAGCACAACTTAATTGCTTTACATATGGCTGAACTGTAAGCTGCTATTACTTAAAGTGGGCATCGTGGCATTCTTCACTCCCACCTCATAAAAGCATGTCTGGCATTTATGTTTTCGTTCCCAGTCCATTCCATGTCAGAGGTAAGATGCAAAGTGTGTGAGCATTTTCAAGGCATGTTGGAGGCATTGCTTGTTACAAGCTAAAAGGATGCACCACTAAGCTTGCAAAAGTGGTTGCCTGGCCTGTAAAGTCTAGTTATACCTCATGTCTTTAAAATATGCTGTAGCAGAACATTCCCTTCACCAAAGAAAAAGAAGGCATTTACCATTGTTTCAATGAGAACGTAAGGGAAGGTGGAGGCAATCAACTCTTTTGCTGCATTTGATTATGGACGTAAATTCTGAGGCAGGACTGTGCAGCAGCAGAGCAAATGTCTAGGCTGGAAAGGAGCGTCGCGAGTGTTGAGTGGGGACAGGGGCGAAACTGTTCATGTCCATTGGTTGCCAGGTTTGGGTTCTTGTTGCTCTGGGGCTATTACTGTTGCTAAGAGCCCGCTGATTCTTTTGAAAAGGGAGTTGGATGAACATTAAGACCCAACAAATGGCTTGGAAACTGGAGAAGTGTCAGGGGCTGCAGGTTCCCTTTCATTAGGCCTTGACAGCTGCAAGGATACAGTTGTTGCCATCAAGAACTCTCTTCTTGTCTGTCTTAGTTCTGATCTCTGCAAGGATCCCTCACAGGAAAACTTTCCTAATTTCTTAGTATGGGTGAGAAGGGGATATGTTGATTTAAGAGATGCCCAGGCATGTGGTGACAGCATATAAAAGTTTTAAATAAACAAATACATTTACTAGTTCAAACTCATAACAAATGCCATGGAGTTTACTCCTTGGGGAGCAGGTGATGCTCACTGAAAACATAATTTATGATTGGTAGGTAAACTTACAGTGTATTATGTACCCATCAACAAAATTAGAGAGCCAGTGTGGTGTAGTGGTGAAGAGCATGGGACTGGGACTCAGACGATCTGGGTTCGAGTTCCTGCTCAGCCATGGAGCCAACTGGGTGACTTTGGGCCAGTCACAGACTCTCAGCCCAACCTACCTCACAGGGTTGTTGTTGTGGGGATAAGATGGAGGAGGAGATGTAAACTGCCTTGAGCCCTTTGTAGGAAGAAGGCAGGATATAAGCCGAAAAATAAATAAATAAATAAATAAATAAAAATTAAGGAGGGCCAGTGTGGCATAGTGGTTAAAGTGTCGGACTAGGATCCAGGAGATCTGCGTTCTAGTTAATGTAATTAAGATGCAATTCATGGTTCCTGGGAGAGCATCCGCAGGACATAGGAATTTTCAAATTGCCCCTCCCCAAGGTGTAGGCACTGTTTTGCCTTTGAAAGAGGGCTCACAATCCTTTCCTTCAACCAGCCTCTTCTCATGCTCTCTCACAGCTGCCATGGAAAGAAAAATAGGGGCTCCTTTCGTAGTCAGAAAATGGTTTGGTGGGCGAAGGGGAGAGTCAGGAAGCCATTCTGTGCCCAATCCTGTGGCGCCCCAAGCCCTGGCCCACCCCAGCTTTGTGACTCCTCTGGATGGGCTCAGAGACCCATATAGTGGCAAAACTAAATGCAGGTTGGTAGAGAGGGAAAAATGACCAGACATCAGGATCTGGGCAGCTCCAGGGCTCCAACTGCTGGCCACGCACAGGGGTGGTTGCCTGAAATTGCAGGAGTGGTCCCAGGCCCTGATGGTGGTCTCAGGCCCTTGGTGAGCACCTGCTGGGAGTCCTGGGGAAAAGCAGGTGCCTCCTCCAGAAGCTTACCTCAGCAGCTCAGGTCTCCTGAGTGTCTGTGCCCTGGCTGACTTGCCTCACCTCACTGTGTTCCCTTGCTTTCTGGTCTTGCCTAGTTATGCTGTCCCAAGTTACCTGCTGCTCGCTCTGCCATCTTATGAGTTACTGACCTCTTGCCTCACTCCATCTGCCTCTGGGCTTGACCATGACTGTGACTTGCTCCTGAGCACTTTGGACTCTACTGCCTGTGGCCGGGTCTCAGTGCATCTGCCTTGTTTCCTGCTGCCCACGCCCTGGACCCAAAGACCAGGTGCCTGTACCTGTTCAGTGCCAGGTGAAGACTTCATTTTGAGGAATGCCTGTTGCAAATCCTTAAGTCTTTTAGGGACTTTAAGGCTCTCTTTGAGTCTTTTGGTTTTAAATTCATTACTGAATTTTGGATCTGAATACTACTGCTTGGTTTTAATTTTTATTTTGGCCTGGTAGTAGAGTCAGCCTTTTACCCTGTATTGTTACCATGCTGCATTTTGTGGTTTTTAATCATTTTGAACCATCCAGAGAGCTTCAGTTATTGAGCAGTACAGAAGCATAGTAACAAATAAGTAATCTCTGCGGATCTTCTTGTCCTGCTGACAGCAGCCTGGCAAGAGAAGGCATAGGAAACCTAAAGTTCGTTATAGCATTGTTTTTTTCATGCAGAAGTCATGGCACACTGAGCTCATTCAATAAAATCCTGCGCTGTATGAGCAGAAGACAAGCTTAGCCAGCAGATCCTTCTTTTCCTTCCCTCCCTCCCTGACCCCTTCCAGGGAGATTGGGGGCCTAACAGGGTGGGCTTTGTCTTACAGGGCTGCAGTGGGAGTGGGGGACCCCTGACATCTGGAGCAGAGTACGGGTACTGCAAGAGTACTCTGCCTGATTTCTGGCAATTCCTTCCTCCTGCTGCGATCTGGCAGGTTAGTGGCATAACAGCTGTTCTAGCTACAGTGGGACACGCTTGACAGAAATGACTCTGTCAAATATATGCAGAAAGTCCCCACCCCAGAACAACTTAAAATTCTAAAGAAGAACTTTCAGTCCTAGTCAGGTCTTTCCATTGTCATCTTTTCCTGGAAATTATAAAGGAGGCAGCTGCACAGATCCAAGTTTGTTTTTAAGGATTCTTCTTGATGAATTTGAGACAGGAAACATCCATTGAGGAGCCTCATTCTTCAGGTGCTGCATTGTAAAAAAAAATATTACTTTTTTGGTGGGTGAACAGAAATTCTTTGCTCAAGAAACCAGTCTTATGAAATTACTATTTTGGTGGGAAAGTGCCTCAGTTACTGCTGTTCTGGTGCGAACTGCACGAAGAAGAGACTGTCTCATTTGGAAAAGAACTGTCGCTCCCAGTTCATTTGGAAAAGAACTGTCGCTCCCAGTTCATTTTAGGAAACTGATATATTCCCCCACCTAACACACACTTTGTTATGGGAAGGCGATAAGCTTCCCTTCCATTACGCTATTTCATTGATTTGTATTATCTACACAGCAAGCCATTTCACATACCTTTTTATTAGAGGGTAGCTGAAATGTACTTGTCATGCTGTGAATAATGCAGTGTCTAGTCAAATACTCCTAATAACATTCTTTTAATTTGAGAGGGCATTTGCTTTCATCACTCAGCATGTGTGGCATGCATCTGTTCTAAGAATGCCTAGAATGCAAGGGATCTGCATTGTGCTGAATGGTAGGAAACGCCTGTAAGCAGGAGAGGACTGTCTGCTTCAGGTTTATGTTCAAGAGCCGAATAGGCTTCAGCCCAGAGGAGCAGCTTCAATCAATGGGCAGGGTTCCCATGTGTCACATTAGACTTTGAGATGTTCGATGCAGCACCTTTCATGGAGTAAGGCGCAGACCTTACTTGTAGTTTCCACAGACACTGATAGATCTTTTAAGTCATGGGTAGACACTGAAAGCAGATGAAAAACACAAGAGTCAGTAGGAGACTCTCAGTTTTTAGCTTGGGGGTAGAGTCTGTGCACCCCTTGCCTTTTCAGCAGTTCTGCATACGGGTCTCTCCCCTTGTAGCTTTTCTCTGTTGTGATAAAAAGATATGAATGCCTGTATCCTCCCCCCCCCCCAAGACAGCTAGTTTGGGGTTGGCAAGGAGGAAGAGGGATCTTTGGAGGATTCATTTGGTCTTTAAAAACAGCATTAGAAGAAAGGTAGTAATGGGCTCATTGGGTCATAACTGGTCTGGATCTGAGGGATTTTATCTGAGAACCTAAGGCAGGTTATGCTCCTTCTGGCTAAGTCTCAACAAGATGCACTGGCTAAGTGCATCTCATCGAGTACCAGCTCATCTGCCTTTCACTGTCAGGATTGCCTGTTCTAAGTTGTACGTCTTTGAATGACTGAAACAAACATGAAGTCACACAGTCCATTTCACAATTTATTGATAATAGCTATACAGGAGAATAGTGATCAGACAGATACTCGCATTGGTAAACTAATTAACTCATGTAGTGTGATAAGCTTTTATTGCCATTTAAACCACTGATCATAAAACTGAACAGATAATAAACGGCAGCTCCACAGTTTCATTTTTCTTTTCCTTTGAAATGCCTTTCTTCCACAATGGCCACTTTAAAGTTGGTTACATGGTATCCTGGGAGAGTGAAATGTCCCTCCACTGGCTTTTGAATATGTTACTTCTGATGCTGGACTGTGCCCATCTATTCTTTTGTGAGAGAGAATGTAAAGGGCATTATTAATTTATTAGATTTCTATCCTACCCCTTTTCTTTTTTCTTTTAAAGAACTCAAAGCCGCTTACGTCATTCTTTCTGTCTTATCTCCACTATAACAATCCTGTGAAGTAGGTGGGGCTGAGGGCCTGTGACTGGTCCAAAGTTACCCACTTGGCTTTGTGGTGGAGTGGGGGCTTGAATCGAGATCACCTGAGTCCCAGTTCTGTGTTCTTAAGCACTGTGCCACACAGGTTCTCATTGCTTTGCTCACAGAAGATGGATAACATATGCCACACTGGAAGATGAGCAGTTGAGTGAACTCCTGGTGTTGTGAATAACAGGGTTAGGTCCTGTAATAGCAGCCTTCCCCAACCTGGTACCCTCCAGATATTTTGGACTGCAACTTCAATATTCCTGACAATTGATCATGCTGGCTGGGTCTGTTGGGAGTTGATGTCAGGAACTTCTATTAGGGGTGAGGTTGAAGAAGTCTGTGTACACAGGTTAGATCCGGTGGCAGGAGTTAGTGTTAGGGACCTGCTGTGGAGTCTGGTCCTGTGCCTGTATCATCTTTGCAAGGTCTGTTGATGCTGCTGAGTTGATGCTGCTGAGTTGGGTGACCCCTATAAGCAAGTCCAAGACAACCACTGAAGACCCATGAGAGACATGCCAGTGGCCAGGATGGGCTGGTGATTATTATTATTATTATTATTATTATTATTATTATTATTAGAACATTTCTATGCTGCCCCTTGCCGAAGCCTCGGGGTGGCTTACAACACAATAAAATACAATACAATACAAAAATAATAATATAAAATTAAAATTAATAATATAAAATAAATAAATAAATATAAACGATCATGGGTACTTCTGAGTGGCTTTAGTTGGGAACTGTTGGTGCCAATTAATCTTCTCCTGTTTTCTCTAAGTCGATCAAGTTGTGTTTGTTTATTATATTTATACCCCACCTTTTTATCTTAAAAGGCACTCAGTAAGGCTTGTGTAACGCTCCTCCTCCCAATCTTACCCTCACAGCAACAACTCTGTTGTTACTATTTCTAGATACTAAGATGACATTTATAATCTGTGTTTTTCTTTTTGTTGGCTGGGTGTTGTTGTTTGAGGACTGCCCCTTGCAAATCCTTAAGTGATGAGTTTCTTTCTGATGAGTCGGAATAGTTGTGTTTGTAACAGAAAGCCAGCAGGGATTCCCCACTGCCCTGATCAACTGGGTTAAAACTCGTGCCCAGAAACCCTGGACCAGCCACTGAATTCAACGCACAACAAACCCCAGCTTGGGGAAACAAACAACTTAATTAAATGATTAAAATAGGGGTGGAGAGACTAAAACACAGGTCTAAAGGGGTAAAATCAGGGAGAAGGGAGGGGTAAAGGGGGTTTGGAGAGCAGCAACAAAGAAAGTTACAGCCAACCAAGAACTGCACTCTCAGGGCCTTGCTGGCCACTTGGTCACTAAAATAATAAGCAAATTCTGTCTTAGCCAAAGCACAATAATTCCACCTTATAACAGCACAGCAAATACAGGGTACCTTAGCAGTCATCAGTATGGAAAATCAGCAGCAGAACAGAACCTCCTCCAAGGGAGGAATAAAACTCTCCTCAATCCTTGGAGCTTTATTCTCCCCTCCAGCCTCAGTCAGTTGACCATGGGCTCATCACCTAATTCTCAATCTCTAGGGTTCACCTGTTAACTCCAGGTGCTGTCCAACCTTGAGGCCAGTTGAGAGTTCTCTCCTCCCTAACCTGAGGAGGAGGTGAAAATCTCCCCGGAGGCCTTGGCTGCCTGAGTTCCACAAGGCTGGCACCTGGTATTTCCAGCATTTTATTCTTTCCTGAGTTAACCCTTCCCCTGCTTCCTGATGCCTCGACAGCAAATTCACATTACAGCAGTTTATTATAGAGCTAAGCTGTGGACAGTGGATTTTGTGGTGTATTGTGGAATAGCTGGACTCGTATGTGCATCTGCACTAGTTCGTAGGTTTCTGATGGGAACTGGTGTTTATATGTCCATCACACAGTTTTATGGTAGGGTTCAGAAAGTCAGCCTCGCATGGACTAGTCAAGGCTTACTCTGTTGATGTTGGGGTGGTGATTATTGAAGTCCTGGTGGGACCTCTGATGTTCTCAAGGG
>NW_025335269.1:35417268-35605974 GCF_004798865.1 Varanus komodoensis
CCCTTGAGAAAACAGTACATGCTTTTTTGCGTTTGCTGCTGTATACTGACATGGTGCCTCTCTGGGTGTTTCTGACATGCCGTGTGATAGCGGCCATTGCATATTTGTCATGCATTTGATGTCCAGACTGCATGGTATGTCGTGTGCATTCATCAGTGCATGTGGAAATCACTGAAGTTCTGCTGGAGCTTCCTGAAGGAAATCTCTGCTGGGATCCATATAGTGAAGTTTCCAGTAAATGGTTTCAGGTATTAAAATGAAATGCATCTTTCAGAGAGAAATATTTTAGAGAAGTTTGAATAGAGAAGCAGAGAAGGAACAAAAGGAGTGCTTAATTATCCCTGCCTGGGATAAATTATTCTGCTCCAAATTGTCCCCAAACTTTCCATGGGGTTCTGAATGCATACTGATTTTATTTCTCATTGTTATGAAAACTTTATTAGGGTTTTTCATTTTCCAATACAATACAAACTGTAAACCCTCCTCCCTCTCCTACTGTCCCCTTTAGGTTCTTCCTGCATCTTCATATAATCCAGTCTTTAAAGAGTCAATATTTCATATATATAAGTATCAGCCAGCAGTGTGATGTGGCAGGTAAGAAGGCAAATGCCACCTTTGGATGTATCGCCAGAAGTGTGGCTTCTAGGTTTAGGGAGGAGTTGATACCACTCTGCGTGATTCTGGTGTGTTCACAACCAGGCATAGCTAGGTTAGAATCAGCTCAGTGTAGAGTCACAAAAATGGTAGCCGGGTTGGGAGGGATGACATATGTAGAGATTGAGGGAACTAAGACTTTTCAACCTGGACAAGAGGAGACTCCAAGGGAATCTTTTAGTGACTTATAGGTATGTGAGGGGATGTCATGTGGAGGAGGGCCATGACCTTCCCTGCAGTGGAGGCAGGATGCATTCCAGTGGGACAAAACTCAAGGAGCCAGGCTTCAGGTTGGATGTCAGGAAGTACTTCTGGATGGTTAGGTCCCCTAGGATATGCATTGGGCTTCCAAGGGAGGTGGCGGTGGCCCTATCAGTGAGGGTGTTCAAGGAAAGATTGGACAACCGCAGGTTGGGGATTACATGAATGGAGCCGGTTGGATCTGGGGGTCAGACTAGATGGCCCTTCTGACTCACTTTGTTTCCATGTTTAAGGGGTTGCCTTAAAATATCTGATGTTCCTGCCTAGTCCTTGCTCTGGCATTACTGAGCCTTCCTGCAAGGGTGGGAAGTCCTGTTGAGTAGGATGGGCTGCAGCACACTGGGCTGAGGCGGATGAGAGAGGTAGTGGAAAACTGGGCTGAGGCCTCTTCTGCTTCACTATTTGCCCATTTTCCCAAGTCCCCCTTTCTTTTGCCTTTTGGTGGAGCATTTCTGGAGAAGCTCTGTGGTCTGGTAGAGAGATGAAGTAGGAAAGTCACTTTCTCCCTTTTGTGGCGACACCCCTGGATTGCAGTGAGTGTCTGTAGGAATGGCGGCCATTCTATTTCGTTTGGGGGGAAAGGGATTTGGTTATGTATAGAAAATCTGAAGAGCTTCTACATTTTAGACACCAGACTACAGAATCTTGGCTTGTAGAAGATTTGGCTTGTCTGGGTGAATCTGTCTAAGGGTTATTTAAAAGAAATATTGAAAAGATAATGTAGAGTTTAGTTCTTCCTAAATGCTTTTTCTCTTGTGTTTTGTTTGTTTAAGTAACAGCCTAAAATGCATACACATTTGCTTATGATTTGGTGGCATAGTTTTGGCATCTGCTCCGAAGGACAAAAGTACACACATTCTATTTCTATGATTCCTATTACAATGTCCATATAAAGATAACATATCTTACAGCATTAATTACTCAAAGAACTAGGATGGACTTCTGAGAGCCTTTTCACTTCTGCTAAACCACAATTCCAGCACTTTGTGTGTGTGTCTTCCATGAAGGAGCTCCATGTAGCTATTCCTTCATGTAATCATTGCTGAATCAGGTAAACTTTGTGATGGGGAAAAACAGTTAAGTGACTCTTGCCTAAGAAAGTGGGCAGATGTTAAAACAGTGCATTGCGAAATTAATTCTGCATTTCAGACCTCTGATGCACGCCCAGAAAATATCTTTAAGCCCATTTAGAATTCTCATGCCCTTTGGTTTTAAGGCCGTGACACTGCCTCTAATAGATCTTTCTTGGGCTGCAAGACTCATTCATTAAGTCTCTCCATGAACAATATCACTTTTATTGAATCCTTCACAAAGTCAAAATCAATCAAAGATATAAAGCTGTCTCTCCCGCATTCTGACTCGGATAGCTTCTGTTCAGCTGCTATGCTTCATCCATTGGGCTACACTCCAGAACTTTTCACATGCCCCTCTCTTCAACACCAGAAGCTGTGATTTTTTTCTTTAAAAAAATCCAAACAACACAACAGGTAGTTTCTGGTTCTGCAACTGCATCATCTTTGATATATCAAGAATTCCTGCATTCAACAAGAATGGCAAGAGTTCATTGTTTGCAATTTTGACACTTAGTTCCTTTTTCTCTTCCTTGGATTCAGAAGACTGAATGTTTTTGCTCTTTGTGACATCGTTAATTGTCACCAGGATGTTAGTGATATTATCATAGTTGCAAATGTTTATCATCAGAATGCAGTTGTGCCTGATGAATTTAATAGTCCTAGGCTCCTAACAAACATATATGAAACTAACAAAACATTCCTGGAAATGACAGACGCAGCTGTGGAATTTGCAGCAGTCAAGTTTTCCATCTGGCTCTTTTTCTGGGACTAAGTACTGTGGACGGATTATCCACAAGAGCTGTATCCATTTTGTAAAGGTCTGGAGTGCTCATTGCTCAAAAATACTTCCAATATGTTTCGTGTGATTGAAATTTAATGTTTTATTTTTCTAAATGCCAGAAGAAGAGTTTCAGGGATTACAATTGTAGCCTCATTTTCGATTATGTAGAAAGGGATCCAGTTCAAAGCACTGTCAAAATGTACAAATCCCAGTACATTTATGGTCATGTTTGCATTCAAATTGTGTGAAGCTATTACATGAGCTGATCGAGTAGTTTCTTAATTTTAAAGTACCAGCCAATCCACTTAAACCAAAAATTCTTGCTAGAACTGAGCAGATAGCTTTGAATAAGAGAAGACTGGCAAGTCTCTGCAGCAGAGAAAGGGGCGGAAAATGGGGTGGTGTTCAGGTGTTTGTTTCCCTAATAAGGTGGTGGTGGGGTGCTGTCATTTGATTTTCAAAAAAATTCTTCTGATACTCCTTCCACTTCAGCAGTGTATGTAAAGTAAATGCATTCTTTAGTTGTGTTTATTACAGGGTAGATTAAAAAAAAGAATTGGTTTGTATTTAAATTGGATTTTAAACTGTATTTTTAAATTTAAATTGGATTTTTTAAAGTAAAATGCTTTTTGGGGAAAAATCTATCTAAAGATAGTTTTCTGTTTAAGATACATTATAGTTCAAAGGTTATTCATTGTGAAATAACAGTGGATTTTTAATTAAGTACCATGATGCTGTATATTCATACAATGTTTAATTTTTATGGTAGATTCCATTAATGCATTCACAATTTCATGCTGTTACAGCAATTCCTATAAAATTATTGGGCATTTTTTCTGTCTAGAAGATATCATCACAGATGCTTGGTTTTACAGTTCTCAAAGCTGTGAATTTGTGTCTGCAGAGATCACATGCCTCTGTTTCGTTATAAAATAAACAGACAAAGTTGAGGAAAAGGCCTTAATGTCTTTGTTCCTTTGCAAATCTGTGCACACAGCAGCATCAACCCCCTTTTAAGAGTTAAGTTTTAAAAAAAATGCAACAAATAGAAGAAGAATATTTGGAGAGTAGATCTGCGCAAGAAACTAGGTGTGATGAGGGAGGGTCAAGCAGTAAAAATGAAAGTGAAGCCTTTGAGCGGAATCTTTGGATCTTTCTGTGTATAGCCTGAGGTTTGTGATATTTTTCTTTCCCTGGTGGAGGAAACCTATAATGACAACAGGCCATAAAAGAGACCCTGTTCTGGAATATTTTAACAAAGTTTCCCAACCTATGGATAAGTCATGCACGCCATGATTCTATGCCAAATTACATAGAAAGCCATGATTTCAGTCTAGTCTTACTGACTGTTGGTTTAAATTCTGATTTAAATTGATTTGATTTAAATCAAATCTACCCTGGCTCATTAGAATAAAATAGTATTAGCGTTGGAAGGGACCTCCAAGGCCATCATTCCGACTCCTGATCCAATTCCATGTGTGGCCACCCATCCAGCTGCAGGCTTAGCAAAGGTGACTCAACATGTCAGTCCAGTGGGTGGCCAGCCAAGCAGGTCAAGTCCGGCCAGGGATGCTGTTCAGCAGAGGGCCTATTTCACATTCATTCTGCTGAGTTTCGGCTTGTCAGGAAGGGTATCCAAGCAGACAAGAAATTAGAATTTGGATATTCTTACCAAATTAACTCAAAATTTTTGAAAACACTTCTCTGCAGTTCCTTTCCATTCTGCCTAGTGATATGTACTGGGTATTTTTTTGAACATCATATATACAATAATGATACATGAACTAATGGATACAAAACAAGGTAATTTGGGAAATTCTGTAAAAGCATCAGTTCATGTGCATCAGCAGCAGTGAAAAGGGCAAAGTCCATGCTCAAGATATTCAGCATTTGTATAGCTTTGTGACAAATTCCTGCTTCCAAACTAGTTTTGCAGTGCCCTCTAAATTAGCATCTGGGCAGGTGGCACCTTGCTGGGCAACCAGAATGTTTTTATCCAGTCGTATCTGGCTTCTTTGTCTTCCAAAATGCAAGCACAACCTTAATCTCCTTTCTTGAATAGGTTGAGTGCTTTCAGCTACCCAGAGCTTTTGAGATGTAAGCTACTGCCATTAAGAAGGCTGATCTTCTGATTTGCCAGCAATGCCATTGGCATCAGAAATACAGTCTCTGCCTGAGGACTGACTTCTGAAATCCCCATGAAAAAGGTTCCCCAGTCCATCTAACTAGAAGCCAGGTGTGTGCTTGCTTGCTGGCTTGCTCTCTCTCCCCCACTCAATCTCTAACCATCTTTGCTGCATAAACACAATCTTTGGAACCCAAGGCTCTTTTCAAGTAGTCATGTGACAAGATAAGGCAGACTGACTTTCTCTGTTTTATTTGGCATGCCGTGTGTGTGTGTGTGTGTGTGTGTGTGTGTGTGTGTGTGTGTACGTGTTGCCTTCCTTGGGGTTTCCCCACCACCACCACCACCACAATAATCTTCTTACATTTGCACATTTGGCTGTGTTGTTTTAAAAGGGATTTCCCACAGAGCTTTTCCTCCCAGTTAAGACAAAGTCACCATTTGTGTTTTAGAAAATGCTTTCTTTCTGGGCTTTGGGGTGGGAAGGCCATGGCACTCTTCCTTTTCCTTTTTCCAAGGATTCTTAACAATAGGACCTAGGAATGCCCTAAGCCGCTGGGCAGAACGGGGTGTGTTTGGAAGCTCATGCGCACTGGTGGCAGCCTACCAGAGCTTCCTTTCCTGGGGAATCCATGAGGAAAAGTTATTTCCCCTCCAGGCCTGGTAAGAAACACCATTAGTTGTTTCATATGCATTTTCTAATTTAATCTTTGCGGGAAGCCTGAAGCTGGTGTTATCCAGCATAAGTATGCTCCATACTGTGGTTGGAGAGGCAAAGAAATAAAAGAACGGCTTGCCTAAGGCATCTACTGAGGCTGTGGTGGGAAAGCCATACAAGGCAGGTTCAGTCTCTTAGCCACTGTCAGCCGTTATTACAAGAGTGGCGGAAAATAAAGCAGTAAATAGATCAGAGCCAGCAATTGCCTCGCATAGACAGAAGGGCTGCCTTGAGGTGGAGCAGGAGAGGCACTTTGCAGACCTGTTCTGCTCCACATTGTGGCGGGGGGGGGGGCTTTTGAAACAGGGAGAAAACCGGTGCTGGCACTGCAGGGAGTGTTGCCAAAAAACAGCTCTTCCAGCTGCAAAAAAACAGGCTTGCTGAGTAGACCTCCACTTAGCATTAGTGAAAGTATCCAAACCAGTCTGCTTTACATAAATATCCGATGTTTTTGCATTCAGGGTATGTCCGGGAGCTGGTTTTCTCCTTATCAGTTTCAAACAACAAACTTTGCAAAAGTGCTCTTATTTCCAGTTCACAGCTAACACATTATTGGTAGCAGATGACAAGTCTCTGTGCCTGAACAAAGTGGTTTGTGCTTCTCCTCTCCCTTGTCCTTTCCTGTTGGGAATGAAAGTGGGAATTGTTCTTGGAACACATTTCAGGGACTGATGACACAGATTCCTCGAGGTCTGGGATCTCAGACCTCCAGATGTAGAGATGACAGAGGCAGAACAGCTTCTCTCAAGGCCACCATCTCCAGATGTTCAGGGCGACCCTGAGAACAGCCAGGATCTTCAAGTGCTGGAAGGAGACATGGGAGGAGAGGAGACTGGTACGATCCTTGATCTCATTACTTGGCATTGGGGGAGAAGAGCTAGCCAGCTAGAGGGCCTGTGTACAGCTAGGATGTTGGCCCATCTCCCAAAAGGCACTCCCAGAAGGGTGAGAGCCAGGGTTATGCAAAAAAAAAAGGGGGGGGGGTTCAGAAATAGTTTCTTGTTTGGCTGCAACAAGCACTCTGTGCATGCTCTGCCACTAGCTATAGTTTGCTGGATGTACATTTGAAATAAATAACTTTTTGTCAAAGAAAAGTTTGTTGCTTTGAAAAAATGAAGAGGGAAAATAGCTCCTTTCACTTGCAAACCCTGCCTGTTCACTTGCATGGTCTGCCTGAACACCTGGAGATGGCAGCCTTGAGATAACCTCAGCCTCCTCTGCCATCTTGATTTGCACGCTCCTCATCCCCCAGCTCTCATAGTCCTCCTCTGAAGAGTTGGTGCCACCTTGACCCCAGTAATAACTTCCTCTTTCATTCACAACAGGATGCTCTGTGTTGTTCAGGCCACCTCAGCCCAAAAAAATGTGCAGCTTGAAAAGAAAAGCCTTGTGCTGGTAAAGCTACAAAGTCCTGACTTGCCTGTAGGACCTGACACAAGATGCCAAGGAAGTTGAGTGTTCCTTTACAGAGATATTCCGTCAGTCTTCCCTACATGTAAAAATGAGTGCTGTGTACATTAATACTAAGTTCCTTTGTATTGCTAATGGCAGCCTTGCCAATAAGCCAGAAAAATGACTAGGCCCCCTTTAAAAAAAAAAAAAAGGTCTGCCTATATATTGTTTAATGGTTCATTAATTCTCTCCCTATTCTGCAGGTGAAATAATGTGCTCACAGACCTAGGGTTGCAGTTTTGCGATTATGAGGCCAACCACTGGAATATGCTTCCCAAGGAGACTTTCCCAGCACTGACTCTGTTACTGCTTCAGCAAGAGTTGAGGGTGCTTTAATTGATCCAGGCTTATAGTATTTAGATTTATAAGGGCCTGCCTGACTTTCTTTGTCATGGCCTCTATGCATCACACATATGGGTGCTGCGCCTGCGCAGTGCCTAAGGCCGGAAATATTAGAAAGCTAATGGTTTTTGGCAGGAAAACTCCGCTCCCCTCCCCCTCAGTACTATATATAGAGCGGGGTATCTGCCATTTTCTCCAGGCTTTTGCAACCGCCATTCACTGTGCCTCATGCCTGTTCGACTCTCGCTTTGACTACAGTATCTGCTCTTTTATTCTTATCGTTCTTATTACCCTTTAGTGTTACTACTCCAAGTTATTTCCCCTTGTTATCTCTCTTTTTTCTTCTTTCCTTGATGACACAGCCAGGGGCTTTCCGCAAATGTGCGGAATGTGGGTCCAAGATGCCCCCGGCGGACCCGCATGACTTGTGCCTCCTCTGCCTTGGCAAGGGGCATAGAACAGAGAAATGCCGCCATTGTCTGGCGTTTACCAGGCAGGCCCGTAAAAACGGAGAACTGCCTGCGTAAGCTCCTCTGGGATCAGGCATTAATGCAATTGGACCAGCTTGCCACAAAATCTGGGCCTGCTCCGACTGTGCCTGCCAAGCGTCCGGCTTCTGCCTTGGCTCCCTCTGGCCAACACCCGGCTTCTGCCTCAGCCACGCCTGGCCAATGCCCTGCAGCCAGCCGCGCCCTTCGGATGATGGGACATCGGCATCTGGAGCGCAACAACCTTTTTCTCCTCCACGCAAACAGCAGGAGAAAAGGAAGCATGGCGTGTTGGATCAGTCTTCTTCTCACAAGAAGGCGAAAAAGGATAAAGTGGCCAAGCCGGCTCATAAGCCCAAAAAACATCGGGACTCGGGTTCGTCAGCACCATCGATCCTGACGGTGGCATCGGTACCAACACAATCAGTACCGCTGCTACAAGTGGCAATGCAGGTCACCCCACCAGGATCTCCGGGACAGCCTGTTCCTCAGCAGGGCCAGTCCCCTCAGCGACCCAAGGAGCCACTACGCGAGTCCATTTCAGACGGAGAAATCCAGGATTCTCCCCCCATGGCTCGCTCGCCGATGCCTCCGGCCAGTCTTCCGCCTCTCCACCGCGGTACCGCGTGCGTTCGGATGAACGACGCGAGGAGGAATGATTCCAACCCTACTATGAAAGTTACCCATTGGGTTGGGGAGACTACCATTCCTTCGGCTTCCACCCGCAGCCAAGGGGCAGTTCTTCACCTTCTGTCCGCGAGGAAGCTCCGTCTACCTCAAGACCTGCAGAGCCTGAACACCCAACTTCACTGGGGAGTTCTTCGTCGGGCCCATACTACTTCGAACCCAACTCTGGCTCCGAGGCAGCCTCCACCTCTCCTGATGTTGCTATTACATCACAGGGCCCAGCATCTCCTGAAGAACCGCACATCTCCTTCAGAGAGCTGATGTCAAGGCTTGTTTGGTCACTTGAGATCGAGGCACAACACCAGCCCGATCTGAGCACCGACAAGTTCTATGACATTGTGAGGGGAGAGCAGTCACCGGCTATCGTCCTGCCATTGATTACAACATTGCAGCAGGCGATGACCCAGCCTTGGGACCTGCCGACTTAGCCACAGCCCACCGTGCGGAGATACGAGGCCATGTATCGGGTTCAAGAGAGGGACATACCCTTCCTCTTACATCACACCAAGCCGAACTCTGTTGTGGTTGAATCATCTCAAGGCAGGGAATCTAGGGGACATACTACCCCCCGGAATAAGGAGGGAAGAAAAATTGATACCTTGGCACGCCGGGTCTATGCAGCCTCTGGACTCGGCCTTCGTATGTCCAATTACGAAGTCACCCTTGCCAGGTATCAGTTTTTCATCATGCAAAAACTGGACAATGTGGCCGCTTCACTGCCAGAACAACATAACCTGGCCAGGACCTTCATTAAGGAGGGCACGAAGGTGGCGTTTCAACAACTGTCGACAGCCCGCCACCACGTCGACACCGACTCTAGAGCCTTGGTCGGCGCCATCTCACTTCGGAGACATGCCTGGCTCAGAAGTTGTAATTTCCCCCGACAAAATGAAGAGGCACATCGAGGAAATGCCCTTCGATGGCTCAGGACTCTTCCACTCTCGAACGGACCATAAGCTCAAGTCCATTCATGAGTCCCACATGACGGCCAGACGGATGGAGCTTCCAGCACATCAAAAACGTAAGTGGACTTGGTCGCGTCCATCCTATCGGTACCCACCCCCTCCGAGACAACAGTACCACCAGCAACAGCAGCACAGGAGGCAGCAACCTCAACAATATATGCCCTCCCGCCCCTTGAGATCAGCAATGGATGCCCCTCTCCGGGAACCCTCTGTGAATGATATTAGGAGGGTGAGTACCCGGAGGAGGGCTTTCTCTGCGGTGGTGCCCCATCTATGGAATGCGCTCCCCAGAGAGGTCCGCCTGGCGCCGTCGTTATTTGTTTTTCAGTGCCAGGCTAAGACCTTTTTATTTAAAACTTATTTTAATTGCTAAATTATTGTATTAATTAGGATTTTAACATTTTTAGCCGAGAATGCACCGGGGGGTTTTAAATGTTGTTGTTTTTTTCTTTTAAATTATTGTTATTATTATTTATGTATGTTTTTTTGTATTCTTTGTGAGCCGCCCTGAGGCTTTGTTGCGATGGGGGTGGCATAGAAATGTTTTAAATAAATAAATAACGTTTTCAGCAAGGCCGCCGCCAGTTTGACAATGAGAAGTGCCAGCGCTGACGGGGCAGGTGAACCTCTCCTCCCTCTCAACACCCACCTTTCCCCCTCCCTTTTGGGGACCGGCTGCAAAGCCGACTCCCCATTTGGGAGTCCATCACATCTGATCGGTGGGTCTTATCCATCATTCAGTGTGGATACAGAATAGAATTCGATACCGTTCCTCCACAGAGCCCGATCCGGCTTACACCACGCTTGCAGGTGTTGGAGGACGAGTGCAACAACTGCTTCATAAAGGAGCGATCTGACGGCTTTCCAATTCCAACGGACTTCATGGATTCTATTGTAGCTATTTTACGGTCCCTAAACGGGATGGTGGTCTCCGTCCAATTTTGGACCTCCAAAATATTAACAAATTTATCAAACCTAAGAAATTTCGGATGACTACCCTTCAAAATATCCTTCCGTTGCTGAGGAGAAAGGATTGGTTCGCCTCACTGGATTTGAAAGATGCCTATTTCCACATCTTGATTCACCTAGGTCATAGACGTCTTCTGTGTTTTACTGTCGGGACCGACATAATACGAATTCAATGTCCTTCTGTTCGGATTGGCTACTGCTCCAAGGGTCTTTACGAAATGTATGGTCCCTGTGTGTGCGCACCTCCAGCTTCAAGGCATCCAAGTATATCCTTACCTGGACGACTGGCTTATAGTCTCCCAGACCCGGGAATGTCTCCTTCTAGCCGTCGGCAAAACTTGTTCTTTGCTGGACAATTTAGGACTATGTATTAACCATGAAAAATCGTCCTTTGTTCCTGCATAGGTGATTGATTTCATCGGAGCTCATCTTGATTCCTCTCTAGCAAGGGCCTTTCTCCCTCCAGCCCACCAGGACAGCCTTTGGTCCTGCATCCATCAGATCCGACAAAACAAGATCGTCCCGGTGCTCTCTGTTCAGAAGCTTTTGGGTCACATGGCCGCCACTGTAGCCATTGTCCCCCATGCCAGGCTCCGACTACGTCCTCTCCAGTTATGGTTCAACAGAAATTTTCATCCGCAACGAGATTTGCCTGACAAGCCAATTCGATTGCCTCAATCCGTGCTACAGATGTTGACATGGTGGACGGTACTGAACAGTCTAAATATAGGTACTCCGTTCCAGATGCCTCAGCCAACACTGACTCTTTATACCAATGTTTCGCTAATCAGGTGGGGCGCTGTGTGTGCGGGACTTTGGTCTCAGGGTACTTGGAACATTCAGGAATTGTCAAAACACATCAACTACCTGGAACTCTTAGCAATTTTCAAAGCTCTATGATCTTTCGAGGACACTGTTCGTCAGCAAGTAATTCAGATCACATCTGCCAGCATAGTCGTGGTGTTTTACATCAACAAGCAGGGTGGGACAAAATCCGCAACCCTAGCTCTTCTGTCCATGAACATTTGGGAATGGTGCATCCCGAGGGATATAACTTTTCTGGTGGTCCATCTGACCGGGACCGACTACGAGGAAGCCGATGTCTTGAGCAGACATATGTCAATGACTCACAAGTGGGAGTTAGATCGACAAGTCTGCGATCAACTTTTCCAACTCTGGGGACGCCCGGACATCAACTTGTTTGCCACCCACAGGAACAGGGTATGCGAGATGTTCTGCTCCAGAGTGGGCAGGGGAGACGCCCTTATGATTCCTTGGTCGGGCATCAGAATTTATGCCTTCCCGCCTATTCCTCTATTAACGAGAATCATTTTGAAGATCGTACACAACAGTGCCATGGGAATCCTGATAACACCTTGGTGGCCCCGCCAAGCATGGTTCTCCACCCTCCTTCGGATTTTGGACAACACCTTTCTTCGCCTCCCGTCGATGCTGCACCTGATAACTCAACAAGATGACTCGGTCCGTCATCCAGACTTAACTTAGCTGAATCTCACGGTGTGGTGAATTCATTGACTGATGGTACTGACTCGGTACTGAGGGCTGCTCGACCCTTCGGTACCTCCACTCATGAATCGGAAGAATGTACTCATCCTTCGGGTTCAGCAGACTTTGTCACGGGATCGAATACTTTAGTCCTAGACATTCAAAAGATTCTCGAGTCTGCTCTATGACCGTCAACACGGAAGTCTTACGCAGCAAAATGGTGTCGATTCTTATCTTTCGCCGAATCACATTCTTTTGCTCCTGCAACATATTCTTCAGTTTACATAGTTCGGGACTTAAGCCCTCATCTATTAAGGTTTATGCGGCAGCGATATCCCATTATCGTGGGGTGATACAGGGCTCATCGGTGTTCTCACAACCTCTCATTAGGAGGTTCCTTAAGGGACTTTAGAATCTTCACCCTTCCATTCGACCTGTCATGCCTACGTGGAGTCTTTCAGTTGTACTTCAAGCGCTTACAAGACCTCCATTTGAACCTTTGGCAACTGTTGATCTAAGACTTGTTTCCTGGAAGACGGCTTTTCTTGTGGCTGTTATGTCAGCTCAAAGAGCTAGTGAACTTTGTGCTCTTTGAGTAGATCTGCCTTATTTGAACTTTCACAAGGAGAAAGTTGTTCTTCGAATGGACTCTACGTTTTTGCCCAAAGTAGCCACACCATTCCATTTGAATCAAGACATTGTTTTATCTGCCTTCTTTCCATCGCCGTCAAACCCAATTGAGAGATCCTTGCATACTCTTGATGTGCGTCGGTGCTTGGCCTTTTACAGATCGCACACAGAATCCCTTTGGCTCTCCAATAGACTCTTTGTTAAGTACTCTGAGCATGACCAAGGGTCTCCTGTCTCATCGCAAAGACTGTCAAAATGGATAGTTCAAACCATTACATTGGTGTATCAACTTGCCAAGATAGACTTACCTGTCATTCCGAGAGGACACTCCACGAGAGCAGTAGCAGCTTCTTCGGCCTTTGCTGTGGGAATTCCGATCCAAGACGTCTGTAAAGCTGCAACTTGGGCTGCTCCGTGCACTTTCACCAGGCATTACCGCCTTGATGTGCATGCCAGACAGGACTGTTCCTTCGGTAGAGCTGTCCTCTCAGCCGTTCTTCAATGACGACACCACCCTCCTCCGAGTCTGGTAAGCTTGCTACTCACCCATATGTGTGATGCACAGAGGCCACGACGAAGAAAAGCAGGTTGCTTACCTGTAATTGATGTTCTTCGAGTGGCCATCTGCGCATTCACACAACCCACTCGCCGGCCCCACTCCATGTCAGTGAGTGGATTTCTTCATTGGTACCATGCTTAATATTCATGGTACCTTACAAGCTTGTTATGATATATTTCTCTCCCACAAGGGGGCGAACGATTGGTCTTTCAAAGACTGGAGAAAATGGCGGACACTCCGCTCTATATATAGTACTGAGGGGGAGGGGAGCAGAGTTTTCCCACCAAAAACCGTTAGCTTTCTAATCTTTCCGACCTTAGGCACTGTGCAGGCGCAGCACCCATATGTGTGAATGCACAGATGGCCACTAGAAGAACATCAGTTACAGGTAAGCAACCTGCTTTTTTGTTGTTGATCGTTATTACTATCTTATTGCTATTTTGATTTACTCTTATTGTGAGTCACTGTGAGAGGTTGCTTATATTTGTCAAACAGTGTATCAGTGCTTGAAATGCATTAAATAACAGCTAAATATGCCTAAATAACTTCTGGTAACAGACTTTGAGGCAGTATTTTTAGAAAGAGAAGCTCGTAAATGTTTGAAAGCAAGCGTGGCTGCTCCATTGGTCATATGGAGCCCCAGATTCACGCATAGAAAACTACGCAGTGTGACTTGTTTGCCACAGGACAGATCTGCCTGACAGAGTTGGGCATAGCAGGCGTTCTCCTGTAGCCTCCTCCACCCTCCTGCTGGTATTCCAGGGAACATGGAGGAGCTGTGGAGGGAGCAGAGCAGGCATGGCAGCTGCTCCAAAGCATCCAGCTGCCCAGAAATGCTCCCACCCTCATCCTCTCTCAATTTGAGGGATGGGGAGCTGCATTCTCTAGCCCCCTTTGGGAGGTGGCCCAGGAGAACACAGCACATTCCCCAACTGAAAAAGCAGACAGAGCCAGTGAGGTAAAGGGCCTTGCTTCAGCCAGCTGGATGAAACGCCTTCTCTTCCCTTCCCTTCCCTGCTGGCTCTGCCTTCTGTTTCAGTCTGGCAGGGAAAAGAAGCAAGCTTCAGCTGGCCAGTTGAAGCTTGCTCCTCTTCCTTGCCAGCTGGCTGAAGCTCCCTCTTCTTCCCTGCCAGCCAAAACAGCAGGCGGCAGTGCCAGCCTGCACTCTCTTTCGCCTCTTCAAATCCTGAACAGTGCTTGCAGTGACGGTGCAGATCAGAGATCAGGGAACCCCATGGCAGCTGTCCAAAGTGCTGCTTGGGCACTTTGAGTGGCTGTCACTGGAGTCACTTGGTGAGCGCAGTAATCCTTTCCGCTAGTTTTGCCAAGCAGCTCTGTGGGCTTTGGGGCTTACCCTGGGCTTGTTGTGTCCTCCATCCAGGGGGTGGGGTGCTGGGTTTGGACAACACACTAAGCCGCTGTGGCTTAGAGTTTCATGCACACCTAGTCGGAATATTTTCTTCCATCCAGGGCCGAATGTAGCTGTCTGGGATCTTCCTGCCATATGATAGGATGCTTCCGCAGTCTAAAGAAGGAAAGCAGCTGAGGACAGAGACATTGACAGTCATCTTGGTGACTGTTAAGAAAGCTGCCAAATATACAAGAAGCAGAACCTCCCAGTGTGATTTTGATGACCTGGGGAAGGGGCCAGCGATGCATAGTTTAGTCCAAGGAGAATCTAGAATGGATCCAAAATCCATCTGGCATATGTATTCATATTGTTTTATGGATATTTGGAATTTTGGCAGAAGTTATTCTCCTATGCACCAATGCTATGCTGTTTTGATTTTTTTAAAGCCTTTATTTATTTGTTTGCACCTGTGTCCTGTTTTCACAACAGGAAGAAAAAATCTATACTGATATGAATTAGAAATTCTTCCCCCCTCCCCTGGGTATCTTCTGTGTTGTTGCCCAGAACTGTATCTTTTTGTTTTCTTTTTAAGATAATGTCATTCCTATTTTGTTGGCTTTGTATCTCAGCAAGGCTGCTAAGTTAATAAAGAATAACCTAACTGGTAATATTTTCACTTACCTTTCCTTTGGCAAGCAAAAGAAAATGAAACATAATTATTTTCTAATACAAACCCAAGCAGGACTAACCAGAGTAAATCAATACCACCAACAGTTCTTGTGGAATCATGTTCATTATAACTGGGTTTATTTAAAGTTGTCTATTTAATCTGATTTTAATAATGCATTTGTTGCATTGCTTCTCAGCTGCAAGGCTGCTTGGGAAAACTGTGGGTGGTATTCCAAGTTGTCATCCTGAAGTTTTGTCAACAGAAGTAGGACGGTGGATGATCCCCCAGGGGAATTTTCAGACTCTACTCTGGAAAGATAAGGACCTCTTTCAAGGTGATTTTCAGACAGTGTGGAGATTTGCAGGGATGGGAAGAGTAAGAGAAGAGGGAAATCTGGTTATGTTGGTCCAGTCCTGCTAGTAATATGTTAAACCTTAGCCCTATGTACCTGGAGGACAATTAAGGAATAGTCTAAATAAATAATGAAAAGAAGAAGGGGAGGGAACAAAAAAGAAATGGGTGAGACTGAAACTGCCTGTGCAGAACTGCTGTGCCAGTGGGCTTCCTTACTGTAGTACAATGTATACAACTAAGGTAGTCTCACACAAGCTGCATTCATGTTGAAATTGTGGTTATACTTGATTATTATGAAAGGAAGTTACTCTGCAGTCAGTGCAATTGGTAAAACCAGGTGGAAACAAGACACTTTTTTTTCAGTGTTCCAAATACAAGGAGGTAGGGCTGCTGATGTTTTTCTTGAGCCAGGTTTAGAAAGGAACATGGGGATTTCTTAAAAGTAATGAACTTTTAAAGTACTTAAGCCCTAGTTAAAATCTGAGCCTTAGATGGACTCCTAGGGTTCCTTCACTATAACCGCGTCCCCAAAGAACATTTTCCACATGCCTCCCCACCCCAATTTAAGTGGCCGTTAAAGACAACCCTTTTTACCTTTATATAAGTAAGGAGCAGAAAAGACATTACTTTACATTTGGCAGCTATGTCATTTTCTTTTCCATGTCCAGAGGAGACACAGCAGACTAATCTTGATCTTAAAGGCCCCAATCCCCCCTCTCCACTCTCGTCTCAAGCAGAGCCCCGAGATAGGACCGCATTCAGTGCTGATGTGCAGATGGTGCTGTCTGGTTTTTATACTTTTTGATTGATTGTTCCTACTTTCTATCATTACTTAGAGGTTTTGTGGTTGCAAATATTTTTTGCTGCCCATGGTTGGGTTTTCTCTAAAATTCAGTTTATTCATCTTGTACATTAATTAATTAATAATTCACCCAGGCATAGCCTCATTCCCTTATCATTAAGTAGAATCCTCTTTCATGCAATTAATTATTGGGTGGGGTTGATCTTTGAGGAACTGTCAAAACAGAAAGGCTATTAGTAGAGGATGTAAAAATAGGCAATAAAATGTATTACAATATATAAAATATATTACTCGAAATAACCAGAGCAAAACAAACAGTTTTAAGCATTAAAGAGGAATAGTGTGTTCGTCCGCCCAAAAGCAGAACCTAATATTGCGAACAAGCGTTGAATTTTCATTGTGCTGAAATTCAAGAGAGCGTCAGTATAACGTTCTTTATATATGATGCCGCAGAAGCTAAATTGAACCTATAAAGCTAATATGCTCAGTTGCTGGAAGTGTGCCGTGAAAATAATGTGCACTGTGCATATCTAGTGGAATTGCTCCAAAATAGCAAAGTATTGAGGCATGAGAGTAAGTATATTCAATAAATAGACAACAAAAGAACTAGAAATAACTTACTTTGACATTAATATATACATGTAAAAGAAAGTGTGTGCTTTTTTTTCCTGAACTCACCTGTAATAGCCAAAATTGCCTGCACAGAATGGGGAATATGAATGCAATTCCAGAACTGAAGGAGAGGTTGACTAACGTTTGGTAGTGCCAAAATGGAAAAACTTTACAGCAAGCCTGGGAAAGAAGTACAGAAGATGACCTGGCTGGGCTTTCAGTGCATGGTCAAAAAGGGTTAACGTATGAAATTATATGACTCTGTCTTCTCCTAAATTGTTTTTCTGTGTACAGAATACCATGCAACAATTGGATATTTTCTTAAAAGTTTCTACAAGATTTATGCTGCCTGTAGTTTGAAGGTACTCGTCTCAGCCACAGATGCCATCAATGCAACTTTAAATAGCTTATGGTTTCATAAATCATTTTTTCAAAGTAGTCCAGTGAAGCTGTTACTGAAGTGCTACCGGTATCCTGCAGTCACTGCACTGACTTGGTTATATAACTCCTTTTGTGTGATTTTTCATGCTCTGTTCTGTTTTATTGTTGCTGCACTGATGTCTGTTTTTCATTTCCTGCTGCAGTGACCTTGAATAATAATAAAAAGAATAAGAATAGAATATACGCAATTGCAATGACCTTGAATAATAGTAATGAGAAGAGTAAGAGCTGAGTATACACAATTGCAGTGCAGTCTTGCTGGCAGTTGCAGATCTTTTGTTATTCACATGGGAACACAGTGAAGAGGCTTAGTGTTTATGTTAGATGCTGGTGAGTAACTTGGGGCTGGAGAATAGCAGCTGCATCCCATACCCACCCAATTTTTCATTGTGGTTTTCTCATTATTCCCTTTTCTCTTTTGAATGGAGAAGAATCCATTCAGGAAATTTCCCACTTGTAATCTTGCCTATTTTGAAGTTGGCTTCCTTGGAACTAGCAATGGCTCCTTCCTACTCCAGGAGAAAAAAAAATAGCACAAGCTATTTATACCTATAAACAGTCCACCAGGCTGTATTTACCTCACTTTCCTCCCTTAAAAAACCATGATGTACAATCCTGTGCATGTACTCAGAAGAAAGTACTGCTGGATTGAGTCCAGATATGCAGTTCCCAGATATGCAGTTCTGGGAATTGTGCAGTACCCAGAACATTGTGCATGTGGTCACGCAATATGCACATACTTCAATCTGCCCTTGCCTGGTGTGTGTGCAATATTGTGTGAGAACTGAGTATTTGCAGAGTCCAGCACATCTGGATCAGGATCCTATGTTAACATCACGCTCTCATATGAGGTGGGGTGGAAGAGCTTGTTGTGTTTTGAACAATGGAGTAGGCTAGATTCAGCAAAGTTTAGTCCCAGCTAAAATTCTGCAGGATCGCAGCATAAGGCTTTTCCCCCATATTTTCTATGTTAAAAGAAAATTACTAATGTGGGAAATAATTCAAAGGGAATGAAATAATTCAAAGTTATTTAAAATTAATGTTCAGGAATCTGGAATCTTTTACCTGAGATGAGGAGAGAATCTATGGATTAGAAATGATTTTAAGGTGGACTTGTCTAAAATGGAAATAATATTTAGGGAGATAAATTCAAAGAGATTTGTTTGTGAGGCTTGATGCCTGGAGCTCAGTCAGACCTTATGTTTGCCTTGTACTCAATTTATCATCTTTGTCAGGTTGCTTGTCACTCAGCCTTGCTGTTTGTCTTCCGTAAGCAGATGTTGCAGCAAAAATTCACTTAGGGTGGTATTTGGCTGTGTCAGTGGACTGTATAAAGGCTAATAAGCTGAAGGTTAGTACAGATGAGACTCAGATACTGAGTGGTTCCTCTGATCAGATGGCGGGAATTCAACCTGTCCCAGATGAGTTTGCACTCCCCTTGAAGGAGCAGGTTCATAATTGGGGTGCTCCTTGAGCCATCTCTTCACTTGAGGCCCAGCTGGCTTCAGTGGCTCAGAGTGGCTCCTGCCAGCTTTGTCTGTTGGCCCAGCTGTGCTCCAATCTGGGGAGAGAGAGCCTCCTCTGTGTAACCTATGCTCTGGTAATCTTTAAGCTAGATTACCGCAGTGGACTGTACATGGGGCTGCCCTTGAAGACTGTTCAGAAGCCGCAGCTGTGCAAAACGCAGCAGTCAGACCAATAACGGGGATCTGATCATACAACACCAATTCTGGCCTGCTTGCATTGCCTGCCTATATGCTTCTCAGCCCAATTCAGGAACTGCCTCTGATTACCATTTCCAAGGAAGATTTGATTGGTGGCAACCAGGAGGAGGGCCATTTCATTGCAGGCCCCCAAGTTATAGAACTATCTCCCCACTGAGACCCACCTGGCACCAACTTTAATATCCTTTTGGTGCCAAGTTAGGACTGTTTTCTACCTCAGGATTATTATTTGTTTGCTATTATATTGGGGCTTTGTTAGCTGTTTAATCAGGTCTTATGATTTAATTTTTATAAGACTTTGCGGCATTTAATATTTGTTTTAAGTTTGGTTAAAATTTTCATTTGGTAATCTTGTATGATGTTGTTATTTCCATTTGCATTTTCTATTATATGTTTATGTGTTGTTGTAAACTACTGAAACTGCTTCAACTATTGGGCAGTAGAGAAAATACAGACATTTAGAGCACTGGAAAATTTTCCAGTTCAGAAAACCCCCCATCCGTGCTGAACAGTTGAAATTCAGGCAGTGTGGTAGGAGCCTGGAATGACATCATCAAAGCCTAGATAGACAAATGGGTATGCTTAAGTTAAAGAAAAGCAATGATTTTACAAGAACAACACTACAGAAACACATGCGAGTTTGTAACAGTGCAAGAGAGCTGGTTTCAAGGCACTTTACGCATTTGACAGTCTGCCGCAAATTTATACCTGAGCATGAGAAAGCATAACTAAGCTGTAGGAAAGGAGTCTGAAACATGCCACGTTATGAGACTGTTTCAGTTTTATAAAATTTTGATAAGGCTAGAAATATTTGTTTCATGGTGAATAGATGAAATATTTGTTTAAAGATGTCTGTTTTATATGTTGAACTAAAAATTCATACGTATATAACTCACATGCCTCAGTACTAACCAGGAAGCCTAAAATTCTGTGAACCATGTTGTGTGATAAATAGTCTGTCCATAGTTTTGAAGTTTTTAGAAATATGAGGCAATTACAGTTCTTTTGCATGCTTTCTTTATAAAATTAAGTCTGGCAACATATGTAAACAGGTTCCATTAGAGGTCGAAATCCTGAATACATGAAATTCCGCTACCCTGAGCTAGGAGAGGGATGTCTGTTACATATTTACTTCACTATTTGCAACTATTTTCTAGTATATTAGTTATGGAACTACAGTGTATAAATGACTTAAGTTTTACACTAGGCTGAGGTCTCATCTTGGTTGTAAAAATTATATCTACATCCTGTTTCCACCCCAGTTAAACTTGAGAAAACGAGAGAGATTCCCCTGATGTAAAGGAGCTTGGACTGGGTTTAATTTAATTGGAAGCTAGGGCTACAGAAAGGGATGGTAGCCATCAGTTACTACCAAGTTTGTTGACTTCAACATTGTGAATGGTATTGTTAAAAAACAGGAGTCTACAAAGTTGAACAAAATCCTGAGGGGTTAATTTAAGAACAAGTCTTGGCTAACCTACCGAAGTATTGTGATTATAAAAAATAAGCACACAAGAATTTGAAATAATGAGCAAAGTTCCGCTTACCTTATGTCCAAAATAGTTTCGTAAGTGCAGATTTTATATTTGTTAGCTATGTATTACTTTGGAGGGGAAGTGTTAACAATTAGCATTTTGCAAAGTTATGCCTAAATATCTTTTGTAAATATGATACAGTGGATTAGAGGATGATTAAAAATTATTTTGGAAACACCTCAGTGACCTTTCTTTAGCGATGATCCTGAACCGAGCAAATCTTTTTTCTTTCTTTCTCCCGTTTTTCCTTTTTTAAAAGCATACTTTATTTCTGATATAGTAAATCTTGAATGGAAAACCTTGGTCTCTGTACTTTCTGTGAAATATGCTATGAAACTGTGAAACACTAAAGTTGTTTTGTAGTTTGCTCTGTGAGCAAGTGAAGGGAGTAAAGAATTTATCAAGGTTCACTTTTGTGTTGACCCCCCAGGAACAAGACAAAAGCAGAAACAAAGGAGATGAGATTATATATCATGTCTGACTCTTGGCATCTGCATAAAGATAAGTTTGCCCTCCAGGCAGTTTTTTTAATGGAAGAACAAAGAGTGTCCAAAGAAAACATAAACCTCCCTGATTTACTTGGTTCCAAGATTTTGAAGATATCAGTATATGGAAAGTATGCTGGTGCATTCCAGCTGTCACTGCCAAAAGCTATATACATTTCCCAATTTTTCATGTTGTTATTAAGCTCATGGTTTTACTTAAAGATTGACTAATTTGATGTAATAGTTGTGATTTTGAATCTGTTTTGTTTCTAATATTACCTGTTCCCCTCCACTGATTTGAAAACCACTTCTGCACAACTGGTTTTCCCCACCAAGACACAATTACTTTCAGCCAATCATGTGTGAAATCTTCATTTTGAAAGCACTAGAAACCAAACATGTTTGACACACATTTTAAATCCCTGCACAACATATACTTAGCAGGCTTCAGGCTTCAAGTCTGGCAAGTAATAGGGTACAGTGAACATCTGTTGAACTCTTCACAAGACAGATCATTGTGAGGTCATGTCTTTGCTTCTTAAATTTGTATCTCACCTTTCCAGCGCAAAATATGGCTCTAAGTGGACAAAACAAATGAGCTTAATAGTTAAAAAAAATCTTAAAAATACAACTGGTTCCCATTTTGTGTAGAGCTTCATAGGCAAAGCCTGAATTGCATCCAAAAATGGATATTTAGCCAGTGAAGCTGGTTCGGCAAGGCAATCACATGTTCTGTGTAAGCAGCTCCAGTCAATAGTCTGACTGTAGGATTCTGGATCAGCTGAAGTTTCTGTATACTTCTCCAAGGCAGAGTGTGTTACAGTGGTCTCAACAGGATGTAACTATGGTGTGGGCCACTGTGGCCAGATCTGAAATCAGTAGGAACAGGTGCAGTTGGAAGACTAGCTTTGGCTGTGCAGGCACACCCTTGGCTGCTGCCGAGACCTGAGCATCCAGAACCAAGTCTACACCCAACTGCACCTGAGTGTTCAGGGGAAGTGTAACCCCATCCCAGACAGGTTTGACTCTTTTATTTCCTTCCAACAAGCCAGGAACATCTCTGTCGTCCCTGGGTCAAACTTTTATTAGATACTGTTCTAGAATTCCAGAAGCATCTTTGGATTTTGATGAAGAGGAGAGAGAGAGTTGGGTGTCATCAGCATAATGGGGGAACAAAGATGACCCTCCCAACAATTTCACACAAACATGCAGCTCATATTTCATTTTTAAGACTGCCCAAAGTTCTTTAGACAGATAACATTATAGTAAAAAAGAACACTGTGTGAAACATATGCAACCAGTTATAACAGTAATCTGCACAGGAAATAAAAATGCAGTGTAGAATTAATAAAAGTGGGCACTTAAATATTCTAGAGTTGAAAATGCCTGGGAGTAGATCTTTGCCATTGTAAAGATAACAGGACAGCATTCTGTAAGCAAGGAGCCACAACTAAAAAAGCCCTCCTTTATAGCCAGCCACTTAACTTCATTTAGTCAGGGCATCTGGTGGGTAGCCTCTGAAGATGCCCCAAGGATCAGAGAACACACAGGTAGGGAGACTGGCTCCAAGCTCTTAGCGCTTTAAAGATGCAAATGCCAATTAATTGAATTTGCCCTGGAAACAGTGTGGAAACTGTGGAAACAATGAGACACGGGGATTACATGTGTGTAATATCAGATGAGCTTAGTAGCTCTATTTGGGACTAACTGAAGTTTCCAAACCATTTTCAAAGGCAGTCCCATGGCTAGGCCATTGGCCTAATCCAACTTGAGCATGGATTACTATTTCCAGGTTATTTGTGCCCAGGTAGGGCTGCAGCCCCTAAGCTGACAAAAGGTGTGACTGTGTCCTAAACAATGTACACTTGATCAGTCTCTTCTAGAAAAGGTTGACCATTATTCAAAACCATCCACTGGATGGACTGAGCTTCACTTTGTTGTGGTCTGGACTTGTTGGTTTGGCATGATCCATTGCCCTGCTTAGGCGCTAACTTGGGACCACCAGAACAGCTCAAGCACTGTCTGTTACTTGGCTGAAGACAAGCATGATTGAAATGGATGTAGAAGATCTCTTTAATTCAGGAACACCTGGAGCTTAGATCAACTACATCCTTGAACACTTTGCCCAGGAATGGATATTGAAGACTGGCTGGAAATTACCCAATATAGTGCGGTTCAGGAAGGGGTTTTGTTTTTTGTTTTGTTTTTGTGGCCACCCCTTGTAACAGTTGTAAAAAATGTTTACTGTAAGGCAGATTGGGAAGGAAGCCTTGTGATGAGATGGAGGGAAAGATAAAGACAGCCTTTCCATGTCATTAAGTTTTGTCTGGATCATTTAGATGCATATAAATATTTAAAGATATGAGTGGGCTGATTGTTTCTTGAGAAATCATATGCAAACCATTCTAGTTTAGATATCTCTATACAGCATTTTGACCTAGAGGTTCCTAGTGTGTCTGCCTTGCATTTAGCCATATCATGCACAACTATTTTAATTAGGTGAAATGGAAGCATAATTATATCCTTTTAAAGTAATTGACCTTGCAGAGTCACAATATTTGTACTATTCTTATTGAACTTCCCAATATTTATTAGTAATTTGATGACCAAAATGTCATACTAACAGAAGTAAACAAAGGCATTATTTAGCTCTTTATTGCTGTGATAGACTTGGTTACTAACAGGGTAGATTTCTGAAAATTGTGTCAGTTAGATTAAGTTTGCTCTGCTTCAACATGAAAGCACTTAATGATTTTATACCACACTTAGTTTGGTGACAATTTTCAGAGTTTGAGCTGTCACAAACTTTTTTTTTTTTTTGCTTGCTTGTTTTTCAGCTAAATTCTGGACATGATTTTACTTATGTGTTTTTTAAAAATATGTCTAAGATCATAAAATAAGTTTCATTTTCTTTACAAAAGAATATTTTGATTAGACTGGTGGAAAGTATGTAGATATGGAAGTTGGTAGCAAAGTTTTTAAAATTAAAAATGCAGAAAACCCTGAAATGGTAATTTTGTTACTAATGAGTTTTTTCCCCTTAACAGGGATCTGCGGTTTAATAGAATTAAAGAAATTCAGCCTGGTGCATTTAGGCGGCTTAAAAATCTGAACACATTGTAAGTTTTATCCCTTCCAGAAGTTACCTTCCCTTTTGTAAACAACTGTCTCTTCTTTAGGTTAACTTCAGTAAGACTGATGAGATTTGTCTCTCTTTGTATTTCAAGTAATGTATAAATAATGCTGATTATCATGTTTTTTCTGTTTTTAATGTTTAGTTATAACTTTTGAGAATCTGCACTAAGACTATAAAAAGTCTTATGGTGGTGAAAAATTTAAATTTGTTAGTGTGGAAGATGAAAATGTGATTTAAAACTTAAAATTATTGTACAGCTATACTTTTCTTTTGCAAGCATTGATTGAACTCAGTAGTAGTCTGCCTTAAAAAGAGTAACAAGTAGATTTCCCATGGTCCACCAATGTGCATTTAAATATATAAAGCCAGAGAATGTAGATAACATTGTTAAGCCACTGTAAATTATCATGGCATGATAACAGGCATGAACTGTTTTTGCTGAAAAAGCAGATCTGACAATCTACAGACTATTTTTCAGCCATTATCAATAGCCACAAGGTGCCCCAATGGTCTGGGCCTACTGAAAGGTTCCCTGCCGCAAACGGCGTTGCTGTTCATCTCCAAGCAGGGCCCACCATGTCTTCCGTGACCTCCATGGGCCTGCCCCATTCCAGAAAAAGTTTAATATGGAATGTAGAAGGTGATACCAGACATAAATGGATCAGTTTATCCTGGGTGTCCTGTAAGTTTTTGGTTTCACCTAGTAGGACTGCTAGACAAAAGAAGCAAACCATGGTTGATTTCCACATTTTTGAAAATATAAAATATAGTTATTAAGCTGGATCTTTGACCAGTTTTATGTTATTAAGCACATGCTTCTTGTTAAGTAGAGAACAGAAGTAAGAATAATAGAGTAGTTTTCATACTAGTGGCTGTGAACCTTAATTTTTGGTGGTATAGTAGGTAGAAAAATCAAGCAGAGCCAGATTGGGTGGGGTCATCTACTGGTTGTATGGAATTAAACTCTCAAAAAATAAATCCCATCTTCAGGTATTAGTTGCAAATCTTAAGTTTTAAGATTGTGCTCCTGAATAACTAAATGAGATACTCGCTAAGCACAAAATGCAGAATAAGTCATGCTGGCCCATAAGAAAGGAGTAAAAAATCCATAGTTGGCCAATACTTTTATGTAAACCAAGAAAATGTCGTTAAAATTATTCATCTGTAGGTTGCTGCTTTCATGTTTTTAAAAAGACGTATTCCACATTGTTGAAGGCTGTTCCAGTGCTGCATTCATCCCTTTCTTGTCTCAGTATTTAAAAAATTTCTCACAGAAAATGCACTAGGAGAAAATAATTAAATATTTGTTTACTTTTTTTCCTATTTTTAGACTGCTAAACAACAATCACATTAAAAGAATACCAACTGGAGCATTTGAAGATCTTGAAAATCTAAAATATCTGTAAGTTAAAACCTTTGAACAAGAAAAGTGAATATGACATGCATGCTACATAGTGGCAAGGTTTGGACAACATTTAACCCACACTCAGAAGTTGAGTATGGGTTAAGGGTGGGTTGTCATTGAACCATGGCTTCTCATATTGCTTAGCCCAGCTGCACTAACAAATGATAGGATGTTAACCACAAAGAACCCATGAAGAGAACCCATAGTTCAATGGCAACCCACACTCAAGCATTACTATATTGTCTGAACCACTCATTGTAGAGAAGAAAACACTTGCTTATCCTGGAAAATGTTTGATTTATGTTCACACCCCCTATAATAGTAATATCATATTTGAAGATGAAGTCAGATTTCTAAATTTGGAACCAGAAACAGTACTGTGAGTGAACAAATTGAACTAAGAAAATAAGCTTTTAACTCAATGTATAAAATTCAAATATAAATTGAGCAATTAGAAAAAAAGTAAACAGTAAAATCAATTCCAATTGTGAACATAATATTCGATGACTTCTTTGATCCTGCTTCTATTCATGATTTTGTCAAAGCATGGAACTGCCTTGCTGGATTGTGATCTGCAAGTCTGCCTGTGGATTCAGGTGATTCTTACATTTTGTCTTGATTGACAAAGAGAAATGAATCCAAATGCAAACAAGATGATAATAAATAATTCTATTCTTGGGCTAAGATTTGGAGAAAAACATCACAGTGCAGCCTTCCACTTTGTTCCGCTGCCTGAAATGACCCTGGGGCACCCCAGGTTGAGAATTCCTGGTCTACAAGGTACTGGTACACGTGGAGGAAAAATGATAATTTTTTATTTTCTGCTATGTCGCTTCCTTCAGTTCTTCCAAGATTTGGCATGAAAGTTATGGTGACCATCACAGCATCACAAACTAAATAATTGCGCTCATGTTTGTATGTGTATTTTAAAGTTGTGTTAAGATGCTTCAACCTGTTGTGTGTGGGGAAAGTTAAAGCTCAGTCATGGTTGTAAATAAGAAAACTAGAAAAATGCCCTGGGAATTTCAGATAAAAATGATTTCTGTGGCTGTAATCATGCAGAATGATAAGCCAAAATAGGTGAGAATTCTGGCCTATCAGAAAGGAACTGTGTGTTAGTTCCACCCTGTCTAATCACTCCAGCTTGAGTCCTCCTGCAAGCAGAGATGGCTAAATAAGCATAAACTTTCCAGAGTGAAAAAGTATAGTGTTATATCCACTTCTGGCTTGTCCCCCAAACCTACCCCAACAAGCCAAAGTTTGAAGCCAGGATTTGAAGCTAGGGTCTGCAGTTGGCATATGGATCCAAGATTGGTAAAGGAACAACAAACCAGGTTCGGATGTAATAGGTTTCAGATTCAGATGTCCAGGTTCGGATGCAATGTGTTTCCATCTTGGTTAGTTTCTGGTTATTCAGCTGTGCCTACTTGAGGAACTAAGTGGGAATAACCACATGGAGTGTACTAGCTCTGCTTATTACCAGTAAGCCAGAATTCTCAACCATGCTGGCTTAGAGTTTTGTGTGAATATGGCTAATGTGACTGCTAAAGTAGCTGTCAGATAAACTGTATGTGTTTGTCTTGGCCAATACCATAATACCATTCCTAAGAATTACTCTTCCTCTTTTTATTTTTGGGGGGAAAAAACAAGTTTTACTCCAAGGACAATTGGATCAGAGTTCCTTTGCTAAAGTGTGATGTCTGCTCTCTCTTATTTCTGTTTGTTTCTCAGAGCATATTTTTCTTTCCAAAGGTGGGATGAGAAATCAGCTTTGACATTCATGGGTTTTTATACAGACAATATTGTCAGAACACCATGTCAGCTGAGCTTCCAGCCCACTCTTACAAGTGCTTAGTACAAAGGAGCAGAATTCAGTCCCTGCTTGTACATGGTGGAATAACCCAAAACACAGTCCCAGGCACCTTGATTCAGCTAGTGGAGGCATCCATTGGCAGCATCAAGGGCAAAGTAGATGATGAGTGTGCTGCCCCCGTAGATAGGATGAATTCTATTATCTACTGCTGCTGATTCATTGTTTCCTTCTTTCTTTTTTAATCTTTCTCCCTTCCAAAATTTCTGTTCTTTTCTTACCGCCAGAGTGATCAAGGTGGTTTGCAGCAAAATGTGCTAAATAAATAGTCAGCAGTCAAAACTGGTCAGCAACCAGAAATTTGAACAGGAAAGAGTGCTCAAGCTCACTACATACCACAAAATGGCTGGATGAACTAGACAGATTTATATTGGCATGGAGAGGCTTACAGAGTAGACTGCCAAACAGATTTGGGAAGGAACTTTCACAGGCAAAATGCCATAGAAGGCAAGGAGCAGAAAAGGAAGGATGGCAACTGAAGGCAGGGGCGGGCGGGCCAATAAATTTGGGGTGGAGGGACCAGAGAAAGTTTCAGCTTTCTGGCAGCTGATCACATGTAGATTATCCATACTGAGGACTGACGTGACAGAGGAAGCTTGCACAGGGCTGCCAGAGAAACAAATGCTGAGAACGGGAGCCAGTCGTGGCTTAAGAGATTCCAGAAGCAACAAGGGAAGGGAAGGGAAGGCCTTTTCTTCTGGCTGAGCTCTCTGTCTCTGGATGCAAAGGGTTCAGTATGTGACTCAGACTGCAGACATCTGCACCTGGCACTTAATTTGAATTAGTTTAAAATTCATACTCAACCTGTATGGTAAAGATGGTTTCTGTTGTGCCTTTTATGCATGTGTATTTTCTATTTCATCCAAAATATATACTGTTGTTCTCATTATGTTTGGTCTTCTGTCTGTACCTATTTATTTATTTATTTTAAAAATTAGACTACCTTTGAGGGTAGGACGATGAAGGTGGTTTTCCTTCCTTCACAAGCCCATAGAGCAAGCTTCACCATGGCACCTGCTGCTGCTATGAAATGCCTTACTAACTCCTCGTGATATTTTTTTTAGCAATTTAAAAGGACTAGAAGTGGAAATACAAATTGATTTATTGATAGCAAATGCTTAGTTATTTGTTCTCTGTTTCCCAAAATAATACCCAATAATAGCAATTACCTAACTCCTAAGAAAGGAGTTACAAAAAATGCAGAAAAATATGTTGTTATTTTTACCTCAAGCAGTTAATATTGTCTTGCTTATATATTTAGTAAGACGCCACTGGTAACGAGAGCTGATCTTGGTAAAGTTTTAAAACCTTAAAAAGCAAGAATCATTATTTCTAAAATAAATCTCATAATAATCTAGTAACTGGAAAGATATTATAACATTACACTTCTTCTTTCATTGAGCAGCCTTTTACAAGTATTACTTTTTTCAGTCACAGCTTAACTTTCAGATAAGAAATTATGCTTGGGAAGATTCCATGCTCATTGGAAGGAGTTGTCATCTGACAACAATAATGACTACCGTATTATTTGACTGTGGGCAATTATTCTAGGAAACCCAGAATACTATGGTGTAGGTGGCAGCTTATTTTTTATGATTCATTATGGATTTATTAGCAAACCTAACTGATGATTTCTTGTCCCTTAATATCATAGCAGTTGGTGGCAGACCCAATAGCATGACATGGCACTTCTTACCAGGTATCTTCTATAACTGTGGAAGAGTGGCAGAAACTCAAGGGGTGTGTTAGTAGGAAAGGTCATTGTCTAAGACAGGGACAGTCCAACTTCTTGTACCTCTAGGGCAGCCTGAGGCCTTTGACATGGAACTCAGGACCACACAATGAATTACAGCTCCATATGATAAAGTGTCTGCAATGTATTTAATAAACACAATTGAATATACACAATTAATATATTTAATTAACCATTAAATGAAAGAGAATGCAGAGATCACAGGCAGCTCCTTCTGCAACCACAGCCCAAGCACGATACTGCTGCTCTGGGGTGGCCCATCCCTTTCGTCCCTGTTTCCCTTGCCCAGAAACCCTCCCGTGTGACCCCCCCGCCCTTCTGTCCTTTTTGGAATTGGCACACATACTTGAGCCAACGAACTCTCCCCAGTACGCCCTGCTCTCCAGCTTTCACAAGGCCACCAGCCTGACCCTTCCTGAGCTGCCATTGCTGGGGGGTTCGTAATGAAATGGGGGGGTTCAGAGTGGTAAGAGGGCTGCAGAACAAGGGCTCAGGGCAGCATGTGGCTCACAGGCCACATGTTGAAACACCCCAGTCTAAGAATGGTGCTGTCAATACATAGACCACCCTCTATGGAACCATGTTTAGTTCAAGAGACTTGCACTTAAAAACACATGAAAACAGTAGCTGTTACAAAACGCAAACCCTGGTGGTACCAGTTAGAAGAAGGGCAAACAAAATGTTGGTTCAAGTGAGATACTAAATTATGGTGAGCTGGAAAAAGCCCCCCCCCCACTTTTGTAGTTTTAATAAAGTATTTTAATAGTATTTTACCGTTATAATATTTACACAATTAAGTGGTCAGCTGGCTACTTTTTATTCTAATGAACAAGTGCCCATGTGTAGAAGTGGGTTCCATCATGGAGTCAGGAAGGCACATTCAAGAATGTCATTACACTAGGAAGAGAGGTGTTGAGAACATTTGAGTAAATATTTGTGAACAAGATGACAAAATCCCAACTTACAAAGACTTTATTTTCTGTCTATGGAACAGGAAAGTCCATCCAAGTTCAGGTTTTCAGCTAAGCTTTCATTGTAAAGCTTGTGTGAGCTCCTTCCGGCAACATTTGTTGATGTGGTCGTGTGGGAACAATCATAGGTTGTGGTCTGAAGGTCTGAAGGTGACCAGTGCCTGTGGAATGAAAAGTTCTGCCTCCATCCTTCTGACAACTCTGTTTGGTCCTCAGTGTATGTTGTACAGGGCCTCACACTCCTGTTGAGTTTATGGGACTGTGGATCACAGAGATGCCAAATGTTTTAAAAAGTCATTTTTTATAGAAAAGGAAGTAAAATGATGGTAAACATTGGAGAGGAAGAATGGAAATGAATATAGGAGTGAATGGGATACAGCCTAGTGGTAGGGATTTAAGCAAAAGAACCAAGCATTCTAGTCCTAAACCCAGTCTGAAGTTTAGTCCAGAAGAGAGAAAGTTGGTCTTGGAAGATTCATTTGGAACTGCTACTTAAGAATGTTCAGTGGGCTTGGGCAGTGGATATGGTCACTTAGTCCTTCTTTCAACTTGAACTGATGTGTGCTGCTAATTCGAGGACAAAGAGTGCTCATCAATGGGACCTTCTCAAACTAGAAGGAGATAACTAGTGGGATGCCTCAGGGTTCAGTTCTGGGCTCAGTGCTCTTCAACATCTTTATTAATGATTTAGATGCAGATGTACAGGGAAAGATTATCAGATTTCCAGATGATGCAACACTGGGTAGAATAGCAAACACCCTAGAAGACAGAATGAAGATCTAGGGTGATCTTGATAAATTTGAATGCAACAGAATGAGATTCAATAAGAGCAAATGCCAAGTTCTCCACCTAGGAAAAAGAAACCAAATGTATCAGGACAAGATGGGGAATATGTGGTTGAACAGAACTGAAAAAGAAAAAGACCTCCGAGTAATTGTGGACAACAGGCAAAACATAAGCCACCAATGCGATGCTATTTTGGGATGTATTGATAGATGCTTCTTCCAAATTACAAGAAGTAGTAGTTCCTCTATATTCCTCACTAGTTAGACTTCACCTGGAATACTGTGTCCATTTCTAGGCAGAAAACTTAGAAAGGGTCCAGTTGAGGGCAACAAAAATGATCCAGGGTTTGGAAACGCTGCCCTGTGAGGAGAGACTGAGCAAACTGGGCATGTTCAGCCTTGAGAAGAGAAGACTAGGAGGGACATGATATCTCTCTATAAGTACCTCGAAGGCTGTCACAAAGAGGAAGGTCAAGAACTCACTGATACCAAAGTGCAGGACACGAAATAATCACCTCAAGTTGGGACAACCCAGATTCAGGCTGGACATCAGGAAAAGCTTCCTCACTGTCAGAGCAATATGACAGTGGAACCAGCTACCTAGAGAGATGGTGGGCTCTCTCATAGTAGAGGCATTCAAAAAGAAACTGGATAGCCATCTGAGTGAGATGGTGTAAACTGGTGTCCCGCAGCAGCAGAGGTTGGACCCAAAGGCTTTCATGGCCCCTTCCAGTTCTACTATTCTATGGTTCTATGATTGTGACCAGCCACATAGGGTCAATAGATTATAAATAAGATGAAGTGTTTCCCATCTGAGACTGTTCTATTACTGGTAACCTGTATAAGTAGGATTTACCAATGATTCCACTGGATATGTCCAAATGTTTGTTCTTAGGTTTACGTATTTGAGAGATCAACCTCCCATCCCCAAAAAAGCATTTACTCACCCTGACCTGCCTTAAAAAAATGCAGTGCAACAACCTCTCTTTGGTGAGAACGTTTAAAACTGAACTTTAAAATTGTTTGCCAGCATCCCAGATGTATTTTGCTTCTCTTTCCTTCTCCTCACCAAAACAAGGAAAATGGCTTTTTTTCTTCTTTGGTATGATCTCTGAATTCAAGTAAGTGTCCAAGTATGGGGCAATTGGTTTGCCAAGGTACCCTTTCTTACAAACCTTGACTGAAAATCCAAATATAGCAGCTACCTGGCTTATTCTTCCCTATAAACATAGGATTAGACTGTTAAATGTATTCTATTCCTTCCCTCCTTTACTTAGTAATGGCTCCCAAAGAGTTAACAGGCCTACTATTTTAAGTATTAGATGATTAATGTTTACGGGAAAACCCTACAATATTAATAGGTTTTTAAAAAGGCTTCAATGAATTATTAAGACAAACATGTATATTCAGAACTTAATAATTCAACTTTACAGGCATAACAGCAACACAACTTCAATGCTTGAATGTTTTAAGGCAGAAAGAGAAATATTTTTTATATATTGCCAACATAACAAAGAAAGAGTGATAGCTCTGTGCAATTAACAAAGCTGTGAATTCCTTAAAAAGGAATTGTTGCTCGAGTCAAGAAGACAGGAGTAACAGAAATAAAGAGTAATCTCCATTCCTGGCAACCACTGTGTAATGGGCTGATATATCTGTTTTATGCAACTTATCTTTGTGCATTCCATTTTGTGTATTGTATTAATCAGTACACCAAGTAATCAAATAAAGGAAATATCCCTGTCATACTGCCCTCTTCCGTGTTTGGAGTGAGATGTTTATGTCTCTCGGTTTCTCTCTCATGTTTGTCACCGTGTGCTTCATATTAGCAAGAGCTCTGAATATGTTCATTGAATGAAGATGTAGCCTGTTGAAGCATCAAGTCTCCTTATGTCTTCCTCCCACAAAGTTTGTTAATAAAATTGCTAAACTTTTCCCCAGCAACACTTGCATTGTTTTCCAGTTTCTTTAACTTTTAAGGGCTACAGTGACTAAATACGAGGAATTTGATGGAGTTATATTTGATACATTGAGCTTCTGCATTCTTTTGGATAGCTTTTGATCTGTGAATGTTTTGGGAAGATCCACTGGTTGAAATAAAACATGTTCTGCAGTTGAATAGTAATTGAAACATTTTAAAAATGGCTTGCCATAATTATTCCAGTCCTGTAAAAATTTCCAAGTAATGATCAAATCATACATATGTGCTAACTTTCATCATGGTTACAGTAGTACCCTAGAGACAGAATTCTTTTTTGGGTTTATTTCTGGCCCATGAAGATAAATATAGTAAGTCCTTCACTATTTCCTTTTGGATACTAAAGTCTATGGAAGACAGATTCTCAAGTACAAGATGTTTTTGGTGTATATACATGTCTTGTTTTGTTGCTTTCTAATGTGCATTTTAAAGACTGTCCTCATGTTTCACCATAATTCCTTCCCACATTAATGTAGCTCTTGTTTGTGTATACTAATATTACTGATTGTTTCTTGTTTCAGCTATTTGTACAAGAATGAAATCCAGTCAATTGACAGGCAAGCATTTAAGGGACTTGCCTCTCTAGAACAACTGTAAGTGCCTTTTCTCTTCTGTGCTGTCATCTGCTTGGTTGCCTCAGAGAAAAAGTGCACGTTTTGGTCAAGATTTCTTGCCTGCATGCCTTGCATGTCTGCACGGAAAGAGGTTTAGTCTAATATGGTTGCAGTCACTGGCACACAGAGAACATGTCTGTCAAATTCTTTCTGTGTTCACATTGTATTTGTGGTTTACATTTTACGGAAATCCCTTCATTGTAGATTGACGTTAAAGGACAAACTCAATTTTCAATTATCATTAAGCATAATGTGTATCAGAAGCCAAGACTGTTGTGCCTTCCAGAGGTTTTATAGTTTCAACATCAGGGAATTAACTTTTGACTTCCGCAGTGTAACCAAATTTAAGCAGGCTTTGATTTTGATACCTTTATCATTAAAATGTTTATATTATGCATATGGCTCATTCCATTGGAGAAGAATATGGCTTTGTTTTCCATAAATGGTAGAAAGAAGACTTGAAATCCAGAAGGAGTTCAGCTAGTTGATTACAAGTCTACAAGAATTCATACTGAAAAGAAATGGAAATAGAGTTAACTGTGTATTGGTTGATGAAGAAAAAAGCATCGGTTCACCAGTACAATTCTTTTAATCACTTCCCAAGACAGTCATAGCAGCATGTACAATTTGTGCTCAATGTAAGAAAAGGAACTGTCTGAAATGTGCTGTTTTTAAATTTAGTATGGTCTTCTCATGGATGTATGCTATGTCATAATGTGTAAATTATATTGCTTGTTTTAATTATCAAGACCAAAATGCCTCTGAAATGGCCACGTCCACTGATACTTGGCTGCAGCAACAGCTTCAATAAGCAACACCTCATTTTCTTAATGAAAAATAACTCCTTTGTCATTTACCTTTCAGTTGTGCTATAGGGTAAAGTCTTCTATTATGTTGGCAATATCCTGTGAAATGCTACTGAGTTTGTTAAGAAGGGCTCATGAGGAATTTTGAGACATTATAGTTAAACATTTTCTTTATAGGTATTCATGTCTACTGTTATGTTTGGAGGGTGGTTAAAATGAAAAATGTGTTGTTAAGAAACATTAGAACGGAGTTAAATATAAACTCATTTTAGAGGATATTGGGTAGGTTGAAGGAAAATATGTTCACTGATCATCTTATATGGATTGGATCTTCAGACTCTGATCACTTTTGACAAAACCTATATACATTTGTAGACCATAAAAAGAACCTTGTTGGATCAGATCAAAGATCTCTTAGAACCTGAGTAGTTCTAAAAGTAATGCATAATGGAGAGTCACTCCCTGTTCCCATTTACCAAGTCATTTGATTACCAGAGGTTCATTGCTTCTGAGTGTGAAGAATCTAGCTACTGTTACCTATCACCACTGTAGTCATATACATTTCACCTAAAGCTAATTTGATTTTGTCTCTTCCACAAAGTAAATATTGCTGCATTAATAATTTTTCCAAAAATATGGGTAGACTGCTGCATGCAAAATGAGCTAGGTTCTTCCCTTTGTACACTGTGATCTACTAGATAAACTAGATATGTCATCCAAACGCTCTGTCTGCTTTGCTATCCCCTTTGCAAGCCAGGATCATATATCAGGGTTTGTTCTTTGCTCACTAATCCTGATTTCTTTAGAAACAACAAAGATCCTGCATTTTGATGATATGCTAAACAAACTATGTTTGCTTTATTAAGTCATTGGTGCTAGCACAGGGGTGGGGAGCTTCCTTCAACTGAAATTGAAGGTTTCTGAGGCACCCTCATGGGTCGCATTCTGGTGGTGAGCCAGGCTGAAGAAAAAAGGGTGTCACAAAAGGAGATGGGGCAAAAATACAAAAGGTAGCATCAGATTGTAACCTAAAGCTCCTCCCTCCTGCAAGTGCACCTTAAGAGAGACACTTCAGCCTTTTAGAATGGGGGGAAACTGTACAGAAGTAGGAAGCCACCCGAAATCAGATCAGAAAAAGAGTTTGCGGCCAGGTGAATAGGGTCTGGAGATCTCCAAGGGCTGTATAGGAATCCTCAGCTCCTCGGAGAATTAGAATTCGCCCCTAGGCCTTCAGTTCCCCATCCCTGTCCCAGCAGCAGGATTCAAGTAGTGGCAGATGGGCTGAATGAATCAGCTCACATGTGTTCCTAGTTAGCCAGGATCTGCCTGCCTCGCTGCTTCATGGAAATGAACGCACACTCACAAAGCATGCTCCCCAAGTTTTGTATCAATCCTGCTGCATCAGTTCTGCAGTATTCCATGTTGTGCTTTGTTCTGAGCTTCTTAAAAGAACATTTGCTCTAAGTTGGTGATGAAATTCTGTATAGATGTGAATTTGTCCATAAGTCTGTCATATATACTTAGAAACATGATTAATGTTATGCCAGGTTACCTTCAGTTAGGAAGCGACTGGAGACCGTCAGCAACATTTCTTTGGTCCTTCCATTCTGACTTGACTTGAATGGAATCCCAGACACTTTATAACTTCATAGGCAGTTTTATGTCTGAGTATTAAATGCAGTATGCATGACATTCTTCTGCACTTGGATAAATATTTTTGTTAATCCACACAGAACCACCCACTTTTGAAAAACTTTTTCTAGTTTGCAGAAAAAGTATGATATTTCTAAAGTTATGTATGGTGGTACTTCTTTAAAAATGCACATGGCAACAGTAACACCAAAGTCACATTTGATTGCATCTTTCAGGTGATGTGGAGATAAATTTTAATGAGAAGTAGCAGAACAGTGCTTTTTAGATACGGTTTTTGATAGTTAGTTCCACATAATGCTTCTTCGCTGTACAAAGAGTCATGTAATTCACATGGTTCTTAGTTATTACAAAATGTACTTCCTCACTTCATTCACTGCAGCATATTAATCATGGAATAACTGAGCTTAAGTTGCGATAGTTGTGGGAAAAGTAAAGGGAGAAAATTGTTCATAGAATTTCTTACCAACATTCTGTCACAGTGAAATGACTCTTTCATACTGATTTGCTGCATATTTTGACCCCACTTTCTTCTTTTCTATTAATGTTTTCTGAAAGTTAAGAAAGGAGGAAGAAACAAATTTCTATTCACCTGAAAGTAACTTGTTATACCACCCACACATTTAGCTGCTGCCTCTTCCTAGCATACCACGATATGGATTTATGAGGCAAAGCAAAACAAGATATCTCCAGATTATGGCATGCTTGATTGTTTATTGTATATCACAAGTTACACTTTCTGACTTTTGGCCCTATTTGTATGTAAATAATCAATTTGCCATTATATTTTTATTCTTGGGGTGGAAATAGTGTGCAGCTGTAAGAAGACCACTTGTAAAAACTTAGTGCAGGAGGAGATACACTTACGTCTTGATGAATCTTTTATAGTGCTGGTTAAGAGAATGGAATGCTCAGCTTGTCGGTGGAAAAAAGTATGCCTACACATACATAGTACATCACATAGAAAGCTAGGCCTGACTCTTTTCTCCAGAATATTTTTACCTATGAACTAAAATGTGTTGTTGTTACTGTTGCTTTGATGAAGGAGTATTCTTTAATTTGAGTTCCTGCTAACAAAATGACATTCTACCATCTTATCTGTCAGTGAAAAGTAAACATAGATGTTGCAATACATTACCTGTTCTCGTATCCCTTGTGATTAAAAAGTGGAGGCAGCAGCCCACTTGGAGGCAACAACTGGTAGACCAGGTGGGGGGGTACTGTGGACTTTCTCTACCTGTTGACAATGTCCTGAAGATCCTTGAAAGTTGCAGAAACTCCACTGTAGATATGGAACCAGTGGAACAGTTGCAGGGGAGAACCTTGGGAGTGATTAGGCAAATCTTTTTCCTGTTTCCAGTTTGACTATCCATTACTCCTTCACTCTGCTTATCTCAGAAAACACAGATTTGCTGAGGTGATGTTTAGCTCAGGTGGACATGCATTTTGGATCTTTACCAAGCGCATGACTATTTTCAAACAGCAATCATAGCTTCTAGAAGGCATTTATTATGCATAAGGTTACAAATTGGATTGTGTCCAGCCTTCTCCACACTTATGAGAAAAACATTTCTACCCAGTTAGTATAAAGTAGACTTTTTAAACATGACACATTAGCCTTCCCTGTTCTAATATTCACTGAAATGAGAGCAAACCAGTATGTTAAACAGAACAGCATTTCATAGTTCATCAAGAATAAAATAAGTTTAAGTGGTTTTACTCAAGCTTAACAAGCATTAATATACTAAATGGTCAAGTACCCAAGCATTACATATATTTGTTTAAATTGTATATTTTCTATTTTTAATGTAAACTTTTTTTTCTGATTAGAGGATAAATGTAGAATTTATACTAATTTATGTAAGCGAGACACGCTTGGGTAAGTATCGCTATGGGATGTCTGCTTTGGATAAGGCATGTTATATTGAATTACGATATTAATTACAAAGTAAAATTCCTTTTTATTCTGTTCTTTCTCTGATTTGAGGGCCATTTAGTTCAAAAATATGTTACATGAAAAAGTTGATACAAGAAGTTTCTTCTGTTTCTGGCATGCACTGCCTGCACCAATGTGATTACATAGGAATTCACAGCTACCAAAGTAAGAAAACTTCAAGTGGCAGTGCTGTTGCATGACAATTATAATACAGAGAACCTTCATCAGAGGCTAGAGTATCCTAACAAAGAGAAAGCAAAAAATGGTGTCTACAGCATGTGGTCATCCAATTTTGAGCAAACCAATCTAGAACTCTTGAAGGTTGTGAATCTGTGTGAGCAAGATTTAGGGACCTTTATGTTTTCCAGGAAATATATATTAGCTCTTAATTTAGCAGAGCTGTGGTATTTTCCTTACAACATAGTGTTTTTGTTGTCATGTGCCAAAAAGTCAGCTCCAGTTCATGGCTAGCCTATGAATGAAAGCCCTCCAGAATGCCTTATCCATGATAGCCCTGCTCTGCTCTTCCAAATGCAAGGCCTGTGCCTTCCCTAACAGAGTCATTGCATCTCATATTTGGTCTTCCTTTTCTTCTTCTGCCTTTGGCTTTGTCTAGCATGATTGTCTTCTCCAGGGAGTTTTGCCTTCTCTTGATGTGCCGAAAGTATGAATGCCTCAGTTTTGTCATTTGTTTACATAGAGCAAATATCTATGATTAAAAATCTTGTTGCTATTAAGTTTGCACAGAATGAGGTTAACCATGTTTTCTCAGAAGTATATACTATTGCGTTTATTGAGGTTTACGCCCTAGGATATGTGCTTTAAATTATTATCATTACATTGCACCCCTATTCCACCCTTTTCTTCCTATGAGGAACCAAAGATGGCTTACATAGCTCCATTTTATCCTCACAACAAGCCTATGAGGATATCTCTTAAATAAAATAAATAAAATATTTTTATATCATAGCCACTGTTAGCTAAAAGCTGGGGCTTTCTGTTTAATGCACGAAGATTGTAGGATCTACGTTATTTTTGCAGGTTTTTTTAATGAATCTTTAGATCCACTTTATTAAATACACTTTTTCCCGTATTCTTTTTATCTTCTCTCTTTCCCAACATTTGAACAGGTATCTGCACTTTAATCAGATTGAAACATTGGAACCAGAATCATTTACCCATCTTCCCAAGCTTGAAAGATTGTAAGTTTTTCTTTTCTCTTTCACTATTCACTCTTCCAGATGGGGAGGGGATTGTCTATTAGGAAAACTGAATTCCATGTGCCACATTGACAATGTGCCAAAATGCTAATCCGTATTGTGAATCCTTCTGGCCTGGGACTAGAAACATCAGTGTAAATGGCAGAGCCTCTGGGCATGAAGCCAGCATGCAGTTTGATACTTTTTTTCTTGCCTCATACTGAATTAAACCATGAGGAAGCTTCCATCTGCATAAGTGGAGACCATATTCACAAATAATGATAAACCCAAATTGCAGAGAATTCTGACTTGCTGTTCAGGAGCTGTGCGCTCGCTTGTAGCCTAATTGCTCTCACTTGGTTCTTCTCACCACTGGTGGGTTTAAAGCTTAGTTTTGCATCTGGGCTAGAATTCCTGGCTGCTAGTAAAAAGTCCAAGTTAAAATTCCAACTGGTTCTTGGTTTAGCAATCCTGGTATGTTTGGTCATAATCGTATGTTTGGTCATAATGGGCTGCTTTCAGTTTCTGGTTGGTTTAAGAGCTTTTGCTTATGGGAGAATCCCATTGAAAGCTATTCAGGTGCACCAACCAGCATACTTAGTCACCAAAAGAGGCTTGCAGAGAATTCTGGGTTTTTTTCATGCAAAGGCTGCAAGTAAGATGTGATAGTTCATGGAAACTATTGGCAAAGACTAAAATCCTGTGTATAACCACTGGGAGTAAACTCCACTGAACTTATTGGGACTTATTGTCCTTGCAAAGATGTATAAGGTTGAGTGATAGCACTTATATTTAACTAGTTGCTCCCAGGTTTCTATGTATTTTGTACTTATTAGCAGGAAGGTGGGTCCCTACAGGAATATATAGGAAGAGTAGTATTTTCAGACAAATAACTAGGAGGCATACTGGGCAAAGACTGGTGAAAGGGATTGAACTCCTTATTAATAAATGTAATATTTCAACAGGTTTTTACATAACAACAGAATATCTCATTTAATTCCTGGAACATTTAGTCATTTGGAATCAATGAAACGACTGTAAGTAAAGATATGTTTTTTCTCTTTAAAATTGCACTGAATCTTTTGTCAACTTATTTTATAATTCATTACATCTCTTGTGTTTACAAACTAATATAGGCAGCATCTCCTTCATGGCTGACATGCAAGGATTTAAGGCTGACTTACAGTTAGATTCATGGTCACCACTCAGTTGTAATACTGTAAACTACATTTTGTTTGTTTGTTACATTTATATCCACTGTTTTCCCTGCAAGAAACCCAAGGCAGCCTGTATAATTCTCCCTCTCCAGTCCCATTTAATTCTCACAGTAGCTGTGAGGTAGGTTAGACTCAGTCCATGACTGACCCAAAGCCAACAAGTTAGTTTCCCAGCAGTTGCCCTGACCAGAACCAAACAGTCTAGCTTCCCAGATAGCCTTTGCAGTGGTCATGAGTCCTTCTCTTCTGCTTTTTCTTTCCAGCCATCCACACAGAAAACTTTTGAAATACAGCCCTTTATCTGAGTTGGATTGGCTTTTGGTACTGCAGGGTGCTTCATAAGAAGATTGTTCTCTAGTAACATTCCCTCCAGTTTGGGGGTAACTCTTGCCCATGTGAAGAGCTCATTCCAAACTGAAGACCCCCCTCTCTTTCTTTCCTGGAGGAGTAGGTGCCACCCCCAGGAAGGCTTGCATTCCTTGTGGGCCAGTGCCAGGTGTTACTTGGGCCACTCGGTTGGTTCAAGTGGATCAATGAATTCTCAGCCATCTGCATCACATCCTCCTTGTTTTACGGTGGTGGCTTGGTTCTCAACAGCCACGTGGCAAATCTTGCTCATTAGTCCTGCCATTTCTGTGTCACATTCCAACTCCTCTCCTCCCATCTCGTTGACATTCCAAACTGGCACTTTCTAGCTGGGAATGCCAGGTTTGGAAGCAAGCAGGTCCCATCCTTACAGTAAATGGATCCTTTTGTTAATTGCACTTTAGCGGTTGCAAGTGACTGGAGCTTGATGCAGAGTATTTATTCTCACAACCTACATCCATTTTGTAACATCACACTGAATTCATTTGTTGTATCAGAAATATTCTTTGAGTAAAGACTCAGTGCAAAGGTTATAACTGAAAGGTGTCCATTCAGTTCTAACCAGCATTTATAAAGTGAGTAGTGCTTCACTTTTAACTTTCCATATTTACATACTGCCTAACATTACAATATCTCATTGTAATATTGTATGTTCCATTTAAATGAGAGACCAGAAATTCTTTTCCTCATAACAGTGTGTTAAGTTTCTTGGTGTCATTAATATATATAGCCATAGCTTCTTGTTTTGGCCAGGCGTCTGGATTCAAACGCACTTCACTGTGACTGTGAAATACTGTGGCTGGCAGACCTGCTGAAGACGTACGCGGAGTCTGGTAATGCACAAGCTGCAGCTACATGTGAATATCCAAGAAGGATCCAGGGCAGATCAGTGGCCACCATAACACCAGAAGAACTTAACTGTGGTGAGACGCTTTTAAAGATGTAAATCCACTTCCCTCCACCTTGTAATTCAGGATTTTATGCTGAAATGTTTTATTGGGAAATATCCTGCCCTTTTGTCCTTAATACAAGAGCAACTTCATTTCTTTCTTTTATTATTCCTCTGTATTATAAAACATTTTTATTTGTATTTTTAGTAGTAAACAATAGAACCATATAATTATGAAAAATTTCTTAAAATTCCAAAATTCTTTTAAAGGTGCAAGGGTTTAAGTATACTTCTTCTTTCTACATCAGAAGAATACTTAGTTCTTCTGAAGATAATACAGATGTTGTGTTAGAAATGTGCATGCACCATGTGGCAGCTGAGTAACTGGGGGCGGGGGGAAATGGTCTGCTGTTGATGTAATGTGCAAATATAAAACAATGTAGTCAACACTAGTTCGAATAAAACAGATGGATCACAACTTACATATGCCCGGCTCGCACTGGCTGTGATGCAGTAAGTCAAAACAGTCATGCCGGGTATCTCACCAGGGGCCTGGTAAACTCCCTGCTTAGGTTGCTTGTTGGGACTAGAAAAACAAAAACAAAAGACAAACGAAAGCTTTTGGCTGAGTGCGGACTTAGCTGATAGACTGTGTTCAACTTGATAGATCACAAGTGGTGGAACTCAGCTTTATGGTGTCTTAAGTTATGCCTCCTAACCTATTTTTAAAAATTGTTTACATCTGCTATTATTTGTAGTGGCAGCCTCAATAGGAGGTGCAGACCGTGGATGAGCAAGTTTGGAGCGATTGAGCTAAATGGCAGCTTGCTGGGGCCAAACACAGGACTTGCTGCTGTCAGATTTTGGTGGCAGTTGAGCAATGAGGAAAAAGCAACATTTTGCACGCCTTGTTCCAGTGCCAGCTTGTGTTCCTCAAAGCCATGGGGTAGCATGATTTTGAATTCCAACAAGATGCATATACATGCCTGCCGTGTTTTAAACAAAAAAGTAGCTTCTTTCTTGCCAGTATCACCAACGATTAGTGGTGTGTCAATGGTGCTTTGAGGACAGTGGAGAATGCAGAAAAGGTGGTGGGGGGGATGTTTCCCACCTCGTGACAAGGGACACTTTCAAACAAGCAACTCTACATACATTCTGAGTTCGGTTAATTGTTTGAAAGAATTGTGCCATATCAGAAATCCTGAATTTGAATTGTTTCTGAAAAGAGACGTTACGGAAATTTTGTAATGCAAAATATATAACAATTTGTAATGTAAACTGGTTGGTTTAATGGTCACTTTGTATTCTGTTTCAGCATCCAGATATCACTGGCCATATATGTTTCTATAGCTTAATTTCTGTAATTTTTAATTCAAACAATGGGAAACATAATTTACATCTTACATTAAAATAAAGCACTAACCTATCTACAATTTCTAGATCACAATTCTCTGAAGAAAGTTTTCTTTTACTACATTCTGTTGATACAGAGAGGCCAAGAATTACATCAGAACCTCAAGATGTGGATGTTACCTCAGGGAATACCGTTTACTTTACTTGCAGAGCTGAAGGAAACCCCAAACCAGAAATCATTTGGCTTCGAAACAAGTAAGTTAATTTGGGGGGAGGTGCAATTCCTGTACATATATTAACAGAAGAATGCTGTACAACTCCCAGCATTTCCTAGACTGCAATATTGGCTGCTATATACTGGAGGTTAGGACTTCTCCCTCTCTAAACATACATGGGGTGTTGCCTCATCAGGTGTTTTCTCTGTAGAGGTACATGCTAAAAGAAGAGTTAGTTTTAAGAAACGCTTTTCCGACTAGCATCTCATTGCCTGTGAAAATTCATTGCATCTTGAAAAAAGGTCTTATTTGTGAGTTAAATGTTTTAGAGCTACAGATTTTTTTCTTCATAGTAATGAGCTCAGCATGAAAGCAGATTCTCGTTTGAATTTGCTTGATGATGGCACCCTAATGATTCAGAATACTCAAGAGACAGACCAAGGCATTTACCAGTGCATGGCAAAAAACGTGGCAGGAGAAGTGAAAACTCAAGAAGTTACTTTGCGCTACTTTGGTTCACCAGGTAAGTAGATTTATTAGAATGCCACGTATGTTGTAACGTGTAACTGTTGGATCCGTAGTTCTTACCCAAGAGGTTGGTTTAATACACATTATTTTTGCATTCTGTCCCAATCTGGAACACAGAAAATGGTTAAACTGTTCAAAATATCCTGACAGAAGAACTTCATTGTAAATGTACTTGTAAATCACGTGAATCTGCAGCATTGGGGGTCAAATTAGATGTGACTAGATTTCTCTGATTCCCTATATAATGGGGGTAAGAGAGATCTTAAACACATTAGTGGTGGCTACAGAGAGGAACTTCCTGTCCACAGCTTTCTTTCAATCTGTTTTTCTCTTGGTGAAGTTCAGTGATCAGAAGTATTTACTGCAGAAATTAAAACTGTTTGAATGCAATAATTTTATGAGAAAATTGCAATTGAATGAGAGTTCAGCTTGTTCTTCCTACCTTGTCCTTCCTACCTTGTCTCCTTATTCCATTTTATATTAGGTCAGTCAGTTTTCACATCTACTTGGTTTTTAAAAGGGTGTCTTTAATTACTGCTTTTATTTTCTTGCATATTTGGCACTGTGAACTGTACACAAGCTGGCATAACAATGTTAATGATGTACATGACTTTTTTGTTCCATATTTTTGAGATGGTAAACAAAAGGTAGAAGCAGTTATTCTTCCATTTTTAATAGCTAGGCCCAGTTTTGTGATTCACCCACAAAATACAGAAGTACTGGTAGGAGAAAGTGTCACCTTGGAATGCAGTGCAACCGGCCATCCGCAACCCCGCATCACGTGGACCAAAGGTGATAGGACTCCCTTGCCAAATGACCCCCGCATCACCATAACTCCATCAGGAGGGCTTTATATTCAAAATGTGGAACAGGAAGACGGTGGAGAGTATACCTGTTTTGCAACCAACAGCATAGACAACATTCATGCAACTGCGTTCATCATTGTGCAAGGTACATGGCAGTTAACAAGGAAATCTAAATGTAGGGCATTGGTTCAAAAGCTGAAAATTGTATGACACTTAAACCCATGCAATAGGATCCTGCCCCAACAGAAGTAGCGATGGCGGAGGAATCTGTTTGGGAGTGGGAATCCATCAAATCCTGACCGTGACTCCCTGGACTCTGGTCCACTTTGCTCCAGCCCTGACTCCAAGTTCCTGGTGAGCATGGCCAGCATTCATGGGGTGCTTGCCAGGAATTGAGCCCCACGTCCCGTGCAAGCAATGCTGCTCTTCTGCACCCACCACTAGCAGCAGTGAGTGAGGAAGAAAGATTGGCACTTGGTGCACCTGCTTGCGGCGCTCCTCTTAACTTCCTGCAGCTGCCCTTCTCAGGAAAGGTTGCTGGTTTCAGAACCATTCACAGACTTCCTCTTGGCTTGGCTGGCTTGGTAGGCCTGGGCCAAGCTCAGAAGTCAGTCCATGGATTCTAGGAGGGTGTATTCTGAAAGGTTTGTCCCAGCCCCAAACAAGGGTAAAGTTTTATTTCTAATAATGGCACTGCTGGTGTAGCTTATGTAATGTTGCTAGGGAAAATGTTTGAATAGGATGGGCAAAATCCTGCAAACAAATATAATGGTTATTTTCAATTGAATGCATTGAGTTGGCTGGACTCTCTAATGGTTCATATTTTTATATAAAAGCATGCAGTCATGGTTTATCACCAGCTGATTGCCACCACCTTTCTAGTCCACAGCAGCCAACAGATGGTGTAATCCTGTGCAAGTCTGGGCAGGAAAAAAAACCTTCCAAAAAGAATGCGCCTGTGGCATGCTGGGAACTGTAGGCCTTTTCTCGTCCAAACTTGCATAGGATTGCACTGTTAATCACCTAATGCTGAGGAAGTCAGATCACTTTTGCAAGCATTGATAATGTCCTTCTGCTCTCTTAGGGCACGACCCAGCATCCTGTATGCTCAGTGAAGGTAAGCCTCCAAAAACAGAGGCTTACATTTCTCCGGTGCAGGATGGGCGGTGCCACTGGTGCCTCTGTGCCTCACACCCGGCATTTCTTCCAGTTAGCTGTTTGTGTCACCTACATGAACTGCTGTGGACGGGGAAGGAACACGCCTGGGGCATCAGCTGGATATGGTGCGAGCGGTTGGCCCCACGTTGCTCCTTTCCCCGTCCTCCATCCAGCATGCCCTCTTAGCCTTCTCTGAGGCTGATTCCCAGGGAGGCAGCGTATGTGCTTCTTTCCACGCTTGGAGACTCAGCTTTGCAGTCAGAATATTGTGATGGAATAACAGCTTTGGAATAATAGGATGAACCCCCCCCCCCCACCAAGATAATTTTGGGAGGCTGTGAGATTGCACCCTCAGTGATTGACCTATGTTTCACTTTCTGCCATTTCTTCTTTCCAAAAGCACTATTTTATTTATTTGATTTATAAAACTGCAACCTGTGTTCCCAAACAAACCCTCTGGGCACTGAGTTACCAGTATTTTATTTGTTTGTGTGTTTATTTAATCACAGACTCTCAGCCCAACCTACCTCACAGGGTTGTTGTTGTGGGGATAAGATGGAGGAGGAGAATGATGTAAGCTGCCTCGAGCCCTTTGTAGGAAAAAGGCAGGATAGAAATCTAAACAAACAAACAAATTTGTATGTCACCCCATAGCCGAAGGCTCTCTGGGCAGCTCACAGTAATATAATATAATATAATATAATATAATATAATATAATATAATATATAATAACAACTCACAGTAATATATATATATCTTTATCTGATATATATAACAGATAAAGATAAATAACAATATCAAGCAACCCATAAACCATAGTAAAGTTAAAATACAATAGAAATACAACCATATAAATAGGAAACAGGCAGAAAACAAAATATAACCAATAACGATAACCAATAAAACATGCATATGTGTTACCAGTATGCTCTCCAGTAACAATTGCATTGTGTTTTCTACTTGAAAGCACTGAGGAATTTTTAAAGGAAGGAATGGAAACAAGATACCTTGAATCCAGAAAACTTTTCAACCTGATGAAACCATTCCTAAATTGCACCCTGTTTCGGTTTTTAGTTTTTACTGACTTGAAGTCTAGTAGGACCAAGAGGACTTGACCATTGTGCTAATCAGTTCACACTATGATCTAAAGTGCTGACCTTACATGGTTTAATGAAGTACAAAAGAAACCCATTTAATGGCAAAGTATATATTCTTACTGATTTAAAGTAACTTTACTTTTTGTACACAGCTGTACCTCAGTTTACTGTGACTCCGCAAGACAGAGCGGTGATCGAAGGACAAACTGTTGAGTTTCCTTGTGAGGCACAGGGATACCCACAACCAGTCATTGCCTGGACTAAAGGAGGTAGTTATTTTGACTAATAATTCTGTAAGCTTTGAAAAATCATATACTGTTGAAGTAGTTGGTGTAACTAGCATGGATTGTGCATGTTTATTTTCACGGCAATGGCCAGCGCTGTCTCAGGGCTGGGGCCGATGATCTAGCGCTAGCACTGTTGACCTCATGCCGTGTACGCCGGGGCTGTTGCATTGTCAACTGTGCTTGCTGGGCAAAGCGGGGCAATGACCTGCAGCCAAAATTTTTTGCTAGCACCATGCCAGCACCGCATACATCCCACTGATCCTGTGCTTATGCTGCGAAGGAGCAGCACTGCTGACCATAATAGAGCCAGGCAAGAAGGATGGGGCCGGGGAGGTGGTTTGAAGACTCACTTCTTGCTTGAGGTAAACATTTGAGGAACCTTTGAATTACTTTTGAGGCTGATATGGGAGAAGTTGGGAAACAGCTGCAAATCCCTATTAGGAATTCCACAGGGTTCTCCTTCCATTATTGCTCCATTGATTTCTCTGCCCCACATTTTTCTGCCGCTGTTGAGTTAACTTGGGTGTTTTGAGTGCATTTGTATAACAGAAATGAAGATGAGATGAACAAAATTATCAGAGCTTTTAAACTGTCATAAATATGACTACTTAAGCAAAACCTTACCACAGGAGGATGTTACTAGTGATTCTGACATCACACTACATGTGCTTGTAGTATCGTGAAGTTATTCCACTTCTAAAAGTGCAATCCTGTATGTATTAGACAGAGAAAAGGGTCAGCTGACTCGGTATTGTGGGAGCTGTAGGCCTTTTTTTACATCTGAACATGCATAAACATATTATCCATTATGCACATTTGCAGGTGCACCAGTTTTATTTACTGATTTATCCCAGTTTTAATCTGGAACAGTTGCATTTGTAACAGGTGAAAGAGCTTAGATGCACATGTGTTGCTGTTTATACTCACATTAAAGTGCTTGCTAGATTACCTTGATTACTTTGAAATATGTACTGCTGATTGGACTGGGATATGTTTCTAGATAATGTGTTCATGATCAGACTGGAAAGATTTAGCCTTTCCTTTAACAAAATCAGGTCACCTTTTATTTTACGCAGTTCATATAGAAAAGTAAGCAAGAGTATACAACAGAAAGGATATGCAAAAATAATATTTGATATTTCATTCTGCTTCTTTTAACTTCTGTTATCTCAAAGATGTTCTACAAGTATGGAATGGAATGCTAGAAAGGAATAAGAAACATGGGAATAAAATTGTAAAGGATGGTCAGCTTTCTTTTCTTATTTCATGGCAACATTCCTTCCATGTGATTGTGTCTAAAGCTTTGCATCTCTTTGGTAAAATTTAATTATGTGGGTGTGTTTACAATATATAGAATTTGAATTATGTACTCTCCCTAATTCCTAAATAGCGTATCTCATTTTAAGCTGGGTCCAGACCCTTTGAATAGTCACAATCAAAGTGGAGTTAGTTCCTCTGCTAACGGTGCCTGCCTCACTCGCTTCCTACCTTCTTCAGGAGTTAAACTTACCTTTGACAAAGGGGAGAGGTAACTGACCACACGGAGGACTTAAGATTCTGTGGAGCATCATTTCTCAATGAGGTGCATGAAATTAATAATGTCTTACACCTCTCAGTATAATGTTAAAATCTAATTTCCAATTATTGGAGGTTACCAAGGCTTTTCTTGTACATACAGAGGCACCCATGCATCTCACCACAACTTTTCTGCTCCTACCTCTTGAAGATAAGCTTTTTTGGCTTGTGATTAATTAATGATGCAATAATTCCTTTTTCCCAAATTTGTTTATTACATTTCAGGAAGCCAGCTTTCTGTTGATAGAAGGCACTTGGTATTGTCATCTGGAACCCTGAGGATTTCTAGAGTGGCTTTACATGACCAAGGCCAGTACGAATGTCAAGCTGTCAATATTGTAGGATCTCAAAGAGTAGCTGTCCATCTGAGTGTACAGCCTAGAGGTATGGTCCAGGTTTGGTTTGGTTGTGTTGTGTTGTGTTGTGTTGTATTGTGCTGTGCTGTTTTTTGTTTTTAAACATCTTCAATTTAAATTACTGAAAGAAGGACAGACTTATTTTCTAACCTGCCTTTATGGTGAACCAAGTATAAAGAAGGATGAAGGGCTGTATTAAACCCAGCTTGGAATGGGTCCAACTGTTGTGCAGTCAGGGAAATAATTGGAGGGCACTGTGGAGCGAAAAGAAGCACTGTAAGAATAGAATTAGTGGTATATGCAAAGAGTCTGAAATGAGAGATTTTCTGCCGTATTAATATGAAAGTTAGAACAGTATATTAACTCTTTTAATTGTTGGTTGGTTGCTTGGAAAACTGTAATTTTATTTTCAAAAGCAATTTAAAGCTGACATTACTAGCCGCTTTGTTACTTACGATTATGCATGGCTTGTTATACTTGTACTAATGATGTGGGGATTTGATTGTATCAAGCATCCATCAGAAACTTTTCTTATGGAGCAGTATTATGACCCACTTGAGAGAATCTGGAGTAGGAATGTGTGAGGAATCTGGTTTAGGGGTGGGAACCTGTAAGATCTCCTCAGCTTGGCTCCCTGGATTCTAGGGCAGGTTTCTCTCTGCCTTCAGTCCAATCTGCACGCAGCATTCACATGGCTGTTCCACAGGAAGCAAGTTCAAGCAGAGTTCTGCTTCTGCACGTATGAGTTTTGGGCTTTGCATATTTTGTGCAAAGCATTACATCCTTTGCACAAAGAAGCTGCTAGCGTTCCTGAACGTTTGCAGACTTAATCTCAGCTTAGCTTGCTTTTTGGCCAGGGCTGAGCATGGGAAAGAAGTCTGGTGAGTACCAAAGAGCCACATTTTGGCCTGATATTTGAAGCCCTAGCCTGGACTGGTGTTAGATGCTCTTGATCCCTTCCTCTGAGGAGGAAGAAATTAAAACTACATAAAGAACCATAACTTATAAACCGAATTCTCTGGAAAAAATGATTAGGAAGTGTTTCTATGAAAAGCTTTATTATTATATAAAGTACATAAAAGTGTCTCCCAATATGTAAAGTGTGCATTTAAAGTAACCCTCTACCAATGGAAATTAGTATTAAGAAAGTGAAGAAATGTGGTCAGACTGACAGTCGTTACTTAAGGTGCAGGCTAGTGAGTTCAAAGGAACGCACTCTCATGTTACTTCAATTAGTTGGAATGCTGCTCTTTATTTCAAGAGCTTAACCGCTTCCCACTGCTTCTTTGTTATCTTCATTTTAGTAACTCCTGTGTTTGCTAACGTTCCAAGTGATATGACAGTAGAAGTTGGCACAAATGTGCAGATTCCATGCAGTTCTCAAGGAGAGCCTGAGCCAGTGATAACATGGAATAAGGTAATGCACATACTTGATTGGCTTACAATAAGCATGTGTTTCCAGCTTCCTGTGTTGTGCAATATTACAGAGCAAACAGTTCCCAAATGTTTCTTTTCTGTCTAAAAACTGTGAGCAGGTTTTTTATTAACTGGTAGTTGCAGTTAATCTTGTTACTTTGAAGATCTTCCAGAAAGCTGTGAGTCACAACTGAGAAGCTTTGTGAAAAAGCAGAGTGCCTGACACTTCTGCTTGCCTGAGAGCTTCCCTCCTGCAGCTCCAGCCTGCAATCCAAGTTTCTCTAGCCCAAGTTCAGGACCTGTTTCTGTTTTTCAACAGAAATAATGGGGATTCAACCTGGACTGGTGGAAAAGCAGCTAACAAATGGCAAGCGCAGGGGATCACCAATGTATGAGCGAAGGGTTAAGCATCATTTTCTTATCCAAGCTTCTCTGCTACAAGTAACATTTATCCAAGGCCTGGTTTGCCCAGGAGAAGCAACAACCAGGTTTAAAGGCATGATATTGAGGTGGAATCTGTAGTTCTACCATGTGTAGCAATTTTGCAGAATATTTTGTATATTTTAGAGTACCTATTTTTTCCTTAACCAAGCATATGATAAGTTTTAGCTTATCTTGATGCCCATTTAATGCCAGTACTTTAATGCAAATTGGTGTTCAGTCGCCGTCCACATTTGTAGGGGTTAAGGGTACAGGACTCCCATGAAAATGGAAAAACTGCAAATATCTCGAGGCGCCCCCAAACCTTAACTCTTAAAACTGTTGACCATATGTGTACTGGGAGCTGTATTACAATTACCGCTTTCACAATTTGAATAACCTTCAGCTTAAAGCAAGACCCAACACACCAGAGCACAGCTTACTCCAGGGGAGCTTGTCCTGTGTTGCGTTACAAGCCTTGCACGCAGCTGCACACCTGGTCCCAAGTCCAACACCCAACCAACCCTCGCTGGGCATTGGTGCACCATTCCAGGGTGGCTACGGCGGTGGCCAGAAAGGGGAGCGTTCCCTGTGTGGCTATCTTTAGAGTGGTAGACAATAGGCCACAAAACTCCAAAGCAAAACAACCCTAATTATTGATGGCAAACTCACGAATAATCAAACCCATGAAAGTTGAGGTTCGACTGTAGTTGTCAGAGCAGTGCAGTAGGACCTGCACAATGTTTTTGGATCCCATCTCTGCCATTGGTGATCTTCAGCCAGTCACTGACCTGGTTCACCCAAGACACAGTGGATTCCTTCTCCCCATGTGTGGCTTAGCATGTTGTCTCAACATGGCTCTTCTGTCAAGGGTTGTTTTCACAAACAAGCCCCAATGAGAACGCTTGGCTTATTTGTTGTGGATTCAGCAGAGTTGTTTCATCATGGTTTGTTTAAAACATGAGAGAGCCACCTGGCAAAATAGGCAAAACAATCACTTTCTAACTACCAGTATCCCCTCTATTACATCTTGATATGACTGCAGTCAGTTTGCAGCTATTTCATCAGCCAGCTACTTCATCAGCTCCTTAGACAGCAGCCCTTCTTTTAAAACTTTGGAAGGACTTACACAAATGTAGCATTATTTTTCCCTAGATTTTTCCTTTTTAGATTCAGTGCTTTAGCAACTTAGTGAGAATTCTTCTGGTTTCTAAATAAACAAATGGATAAAGTTACATGAATCTCCCTGGAGGTGAAAAATGTTAAAAATGCATAGATCACCCCAAAGGTAATAATGCAAATGATGCTATTAATAATAATATAAAAATTGTATGAGTCTTCCTTAAGGTCAATGAAAGATTCTGGGAAGAAGACTTTTCTCCACTAATGAGCAGTGGGCATCGTTGGCAGAAGGGAATTGGCAGGGATGGCAATCCTGGGTGGTCACCTTTTAGGGTACTGCCCCGATGCGCTACCCTGAAAAAAAATGTAATGAATATTTAATACTTACATTGCAGATACAACTAATGGATATGATTTGGGCATAAAGTATTCAAGTTGCAAAATCAAAGTCCTACTTGCCCCCCTCCCCAATTAAAAATGAACAGCTTGAAGAATTTCACATCATCTGCTGCATCACATCATCATCATATAATCTGGCATTCTGATTTGCTGCAGGATGGAGTTCAAGTCACAGAAAGTGGGAAATTTCATGTTAGCCTTGAAGGATTTCTTACTATTCGTGATGTTGGACCAGCAGATCAGGGCCGTTACGAATGTGTTGCAAGGAATACTATTGGATACTCTTCAGTTAGTATGGTACTAAGTGTGAATGGTAAGATTAATTACAGCAGACCTAGGGGTGAATTAGTATACAAATTCACCACACTTATGAAATGCTTCCAATATGCAGCCTATATATTCCAGGAGCTAAAAGATACTTCACCTGAATGGTTCTACTCTCTTTAATGAATCCAGAGGAGCAGCACTGGGAAAGATACCTCTCTTGTTTTGGCTACTAGTCTGTCAGTACTACGTGAGATTGCCATTAGTAGGAGAGATTGCATGAGAATTTCCACATTCTCTCCTCCAACCTGTAGACCATACAGCAGCCCCCTCCCATACCTTCACCGGGGGCGCTGTCATCCTTTGGAGGGGTAGTCGGGAGTAGTGGCTTAGCTTTCTTGATGGATGCCATTCTGCCAGCAGAGAGACGCAAATGGATGCAACCTGTTGCAAGGAAAGTGTAGTAGAGCAGATGTGAAAGACATCTAGAAGCTTATCTAAGAGTATGAAAAAGATTCATAGTGGAGTCTTCCTAGGGATGACTCTCCTCCCTTTGTATGGGAGATGATGGTTATTTAATAGCACCGCAGGTGGGAGTTAAGTATATGCCTTAGTTGTCCCTAAAGAATTGGAAGATTTGAGAGATTTGCGTATTTTGTTTCCACTTGTACAGCAGACTCTGTATGTACTGCATTTGAAAATCCTGTCAGTTCTTAAAGTAATTAGTCATATTTTATACCAGGGGAGTGGGACTGGTGTTCAGAAATCTGTAGCCTGAAGCCTTCTGGAGATGATGGATCAGAGCTCCCATGGTGGCTTGGTAGCTAGACCATGTTCCTCTTGGCCACATGCTTGGCAGCGTGGCTTACTGTGTCCTGTGAAGCTGGCCAAGATGGACTGTTGCTGTGAGTAACGAGCTATCCAGGACCTTGGAACATTGTATTGGGTGGCTTGGTATCCATAGCAACAAGCCACAACAACCAGGTTAGAATGACACAAGCTGCACTGGCAATAATGCAGGCTTCTCTGGCATGAGACCAGCTCGTGCAACATGATTAACAAGCCATTGTGGTTTGTTAGCTGAACATCTGTCTAGGCTATCTGTCTAAATGTTGCTTTTGATTGAGGACTCAATTATCTTTTAGTATTGCATTTTGACAATTTTTCATTGTTTAAACTGTTGCAATTTAAAAGTATACTTACGACATTTATGAATATATTGTTTAATTGCAATTGCAAAAGAATAATTTCAAAATGTTTTATATCATTCCCAGGAGATCAGTAGTTTTCTTTCTCAATAAAATAAAAATAAAATATTCGAAGGGAAAGACACTTTTCATCATTTAAATTACATTGTGTCTAGACTTTGCTTATGCAGAGTAATATGTCTGTGTGGAAATACTTGCAGCTTTTCCTTCTTTTTCACTGTAGTTCCTGATGTCAGTCGAAATGGAGATCCATTTGTAGCAAGCTCGATTGTGGAAGCAATAGCTACTGTTGACAGAGCAATAAACTCTACGCGCACACATTTGTTTGACAGGTATCGTGTCACATGTTAGCTTTGTTTTCGTCTTGACAACATATTGGCATATTACTCGTTCAGTTTGTAACAATAGCTTGGGGAGATATGGAAGTTTTCTTGCCGATCTGGATACTGTCCTTCTTTTATTGACAAGACATCTCCTCCCACTTTACAATTAATCCAAAATCTGCTCACCCAGATGCCAATATCCTGTATTCCCAGTGGGTGGTGTCATTCAGCATTCATTTCCTTAAGACATGCCTATACATTACGGATATTTCATTGGTTATATGGGCTGGAGTTTAGGGGTGACTCTGTAGACTGAAGAATGCTGAATTTATGAGGATTTGAACATGCTAAAACAGTTTTATCCCTGACATTTAAGAAAGTGGTTACTTTCGCTTTGTTTACCAGTTTTCAGCGGCTATTTAAAAAATAATAATTTTTGCTTCCAGGTTGGAATAAGTGATTGAGATATATAGTTATAGAATAGTAATAGTATAATATTTGGAGCTTTTGTGGATTATAGTCTTAATATTACTAATCCATAAGTCAATAGTTTCAGGTTTAAGACCAGCATGTACTCCTGGGTAGTATGTTTAACCTTTATTTTTATGTCTTTTCCCTTTTTTATCTGTTAGTCGTCCGCGTTCTCCTAATGATTTGCTAGCCTTATTTCGATACCCAAGGGATCCTTACACTGTTGAGCAAGCAAGAGCTGGAGAAATATTTGAAAGGACATTACAGCTAATTCAAGAACATGTGCAAGATGGTTTAATGGTTGACCTAAATGGAACAAGTCAGTGTTTTTTTCCTTGTGTGTTTAAGTGTATAGACATGAGACCAGGGAACATAGACACGATAGTGCACATCTTGTCATTTGAGTGGTGGCATCCCTGTTGCGATAGAGATGCTGGTACACTGTGATTGGGTGCAGAATGGCACCTTATTGTGTTCTTAATCATCATGAATCAGCAGTGGAGGATGGTGATTTTTAGTGTTTTACTTTCATGTGAGTTCAGTAGGAGGAATTGCTTTTCTGCCAACTCTGTTGTTGGCATAAAAGTCCACCACTGGGAACATGACTGGGGTTGAAACAAGGTATAGGATTTAGCATAAGTCTGCTCATCCCCTGTTGTGGTATGTCGTTAATTTTCCAAGCATTTTTCCAAGCGTATTTCCCATGGTATAGGTATATCGCACATTCTGCTAGCATAGCGGGACTTTCACGTGGCTGCATAACACTGGAGCCCATGCATCTTTGTACAGCATTGTTCTTTAAGATGAATTAATGTCACTGATCGATTTTTTTTAAAAAATCCACTGGACTAGGTATCTTGTGTAAACTGGTTTTGGCAAATTGAAAAAGAAAGTAAACCAGTTTCCTTTTTCCTTAAAAAAAGTTCCCCATATTCAAATGTACCAACACATACCAAAAAAGAAGATGACAGGAGAGAGGATGGTCTTCTGATTTGCAACAGCTGGCTTGGAATTTGAAGGTCCGATATCCAACCGCCAGTTCTGTTGTGTCTCCGCAAATTATCTATCGCAGGTGAGATCTACCATTCACACACTGGAGATTTAGAGTTTCCTCTGAAGAAACAAACAGAAATGCTTTCATAAGATTGTTCCTCTGATGTGCCCCAGTGCAGAACCAAGCATTTCTGGTCATTCCTGGGCTTCCTGTGGGACACATTAAATCTTCATTGTGCATATGGTAGGTGTCATTTGCACGATAGTTAGCCACTTGCACAGAAAGTGAGCCGCAGAATGAGCTTGTGCAATGTCCCCATTAGATATTGTTCACTATCATTTTCCACAGACAACCGTTCTTGCCCCTGTTGTATCCAAAATTAATCCCAAATTGAGAGAGACTTTTTGTTCTCATGTGCACCAGTCAGTCTTGCTGACATTGAAAGCTAAAAGGCGATTTTTTGGGACGCTATTTACATATTAAATGTTGTACTAATTTTTGTCTTGCTGTAATATCTGAACTCAAATTTCCTGCTGCAAGAACTAAATCCATCAAAATTAAGTGTATATCTCAGGTAGTGTCCACACAATTAACTGTTTTTCAAAAATAGCATATACTGTAGATGCATTCTGATCTATCATCTCTCTCCCTCTTGCTCTCAAATTATCTGTTTAATTCTGACTTAAACTGTATTATGTCATCTGGATACTCTAATACTTTGAAGTTTGATTAAAAATCACACAGCTGAAGCCTTTTTTTAATAATGTTGGACGACTCTCTCATATGCTGTTTGAGTTAGTGCTTAAGCAACTCTCTCTCACACAACTTAATGCAGGGATGGGGAATATGTGAACTTCCAGGTGTTGCTGGACTACAGCTCCCATCTTTCTTCACAATTAACTCCTGGGCAGGGCTGATTGGAAGGCCACATGTTCCCTGCCACTAAAACCTACTCTGTCACGATTGTTTTTGACAACCCCTAGTAATTGCCCTGGTGGAACAGTTATATTCTCAGTCTGGGTATATCAACACAAACTAAAATTGCATTTATAAAGCAATGATTTAGTAATCCCTCCAAGGTCTTGTATTTGGCAATTGCCTGTGCTTGAGACATGCTGCAAAGAATTTGGAAGTTATACTATAGTTTAAGGAAAGCAGAACAGCTGGGGCTTGGCAGATAGCCAAATGCTACAGCCAGGTTGATCATGTGAAAGGAAATACTTTTGCCTAGGACAGTTCTTTGTTTTGGGTAATTCTTAATTTTATTAATGCATGCTAAAATCTTTAACTTCCAACTCTGAGCTGTGCTAAATATACCAAGTCTGAGAGTCTCTGCTTTGTGGATTTGGAACATTACCAGATTTACTTAGCTGCACAAGTCCCCCCCCCCACGAATACTGCTTGAGCAGATAACGTATGTTTTGCCGCTTAGTGTGAGGCTGTTGTGATAAATTCGATCCCAACAGAGAAGCTGTTTTAGCTGATCACAATTTTATGGAAGCACAATTAACTCATTTATGATACTTCAAAACAGTGTTCTTCAATGGTTGTGTTTAACCCTGATTACTAAGGGCACAATCTATTGAGGTTTTCACCAAAAAAGTCTTATTGAGAGCCAGTGTAGGATAGACGGTTGGACTGGGACCTGGGAGATCTGGGTACTTTTCCATCCCCACTCAACCATGAAAGCTCACTCTGTGACTTGTGGCCTACTTAACAAGGTTGTTTGTTGTGAAGATAAAATGGAGAACAAAATAACCTTGTAAACTGTTTTGGGTACCTTGCAAGAGGAAGATGGCAGGGTATAAATTCATCATAATCATCGCAGTCCCAGCATGCCTTAGCCATCCATGCTGATTGAGGCATGTTAGGAGTTATTGGACTATTTTTGTAAGACTTTTGAGACTGGATTGCCAAGTGTTCCTGGGAATCACCTGAAAATGTTTGTTTATTGTCTCATTACAACTAGATTTTCAGCTTCACTTCTTTATCATCTTCTCCTGTCCTACTGTCATATCTATCACCTAGTAGGGAATGAAACTGTAACAGAACTCACAGTTTCATACAGACATCCTGTTGTTGTGTGTTAGAGGCAATCAGGGCCATGCTAGCCCAACTAACTCTTCTTAGCATGCTTTCTATGTCCCAGACATACCAGATCTATCCCTCTATATGTTTAGTATTAGTATTATTCAGAACTATCTTTCTGATTCATAATTGATGCAACCCATGATGGCTAACACAACACATTCAGGGTGCCCTCCCTGTGGATTGAACTTCCAATCTCAGATGCACCCAAGCATCTAGCACCCTGCTGACAACAGGGTGAGAGGCAGCTTTATCCAGTCATTTGTTTACTGCTGGGAAGACCTGGGAATTCATCTAGCTGAATCACATACTAGCTGGGCTGAGATGGGGAGACCATTAAATCCAGCCTCTCTTCTACTTGTTCTCCCTTCTGGCACCCTCCTCCTTCTCTCTCCTCCTCCCAAAACTGAAGTTCAGGAAAGCAACCACAGCAGAGTTCTGCTCATGGCTTTAAAGAGGAAAATCCCCAGTATCCCATGGGCGCTCATACTCTTTGCAGGCCATAGGATTGCTTTCTAAAAACACAGTAATGAAACACCTGTGCATAGATGTAGTGGATAAAATAAATACTAAAGTAAAGAGAAGAATAAATAATAGAGTTGAGGCCTGAGCAGAATGTGAGAAAAGTATGGGACATATCAGAACCATTTTAAAAAGACTCAAAAGATAAAGAAGTGTGCCAGAGTAATTTATTTAAAAGGGCCCCTGAGTTGATTATTTACTTACCTGATTAAACTGATGGGCCGATCAGTTTTGAGCCCAACTGCTTCACCCTGACCTGGGCAGAATGAGGGATCATTTTGCCAGGCTCTTTAGCCTGGTGGGTCTGTGAAGTAACCAGTCCAACCTCTATTGAAAGCAGTAGCGAGAGAGGCGTGTGTTTCTGTGTGTAAGGGGGAGTGGCTACTCCAAAGCTGGATTGGACCTATTAGGAAGAAGAGAAAGGTCCAGTGGATCCAAAACTAGTTCTTCCCTGCCCTCACCCACAGGACACTCTGATTTGGGGGTTCCTCTTTTTACTGCCAACCAGGGTGTCATGGAGGCCTCCACCATGGTGGAACTCCCCTCCTTCTACAGTGCTGCTTGGTACCTGCAGATACTGCTATAGAGGCACCATCCAAACCCCTTCTAGCAATCAATATCACAGTGGGAAGAAGATCTACTCACAGTCATTTATTCTTCACATGTGAGACTTTTTCCCAGTAGTTAAAAAGGGTTTAATTTCTCTCTCTCTTTCTCTCTCTGATCTGTTTCAGGCTATCACTATAATGATCTTGTATCTCCACAGTACTTGAACCTGATAGCTAACCTCTCAGGCTGCACTGCCCACAGACGTGTGAATAACTGTTCAGATATGTGCTATCACCAGAAATATAGAACACATGATGGAACCTGTAATAATCTACAACATCCAATGTGGGGAGCTTCTTTGACAGCTTTTGAACGCCTGTTGAAGTCAGTCTATGAAAACGGATTTAATTTGCCAAGGGGCATTGGAGGAAACCGGCGGTACAATGGATACACACTCCCAATGCCGCGCTTGGTTTCAACCACTCTGATAGGGACTGAAACGATAACCCCCGACGACCAGTTTAGTCATATGCTAATGCAGTGGGGGCAGTTTCTGGATCATGACCTGGACTCCACAGTTGCTGCTCTCAGTGAGGCCAGGTTTTCTGATGGCCAGCATTGCAGTTCAGTTTGCACAAATGACCCGCCATGTTACTCTATCATGATCCCACCCAATGATCCTCGGGTCCGGAACGGAGCACGCTGCATGTTTTTCGTGCGTTCAAGTCCAGTGTGTGGAAGTGGCATGACGTCTTTGCTCATGAACTCTGTTTACCCACGAGAACAGATCAACCAGCTGACATCCTATATCGATGCATCCAACGTATACGGCAGTTCTGAGCACGAGGCGCAGGAAATCAGAGACGTGGCCAGTCACAGGGGCCTCCTGAGACAAGGCATTGTGCAGAGATCTGGAAAACCCCTTCTTCCGTTTGCTACTGGCCCTCCAACAGAATGTATGAGAGATGAGAATGAGAGCCCGATTCCTTGCTTCTTTGCCGGGGATCATCGTGCCAACGAACAGCTGGGACTCACCAGCATGCATACACTGTGGTTTAGAGAACACAATAGAATTGCCACAGAATTACTGAAACTCAACCCACACTGGGATGGTGATACCATCTATCATGAAACGCGCAAAATTGTTGGTGCAGAAATGCAGCACATAACTTACAGCCATTGGCTGCCCAAAATCTTGGGAGAGGTAGGCTTGAAGATGCTTGGTGAATATAAAGGTTATGATCCCAACGTTAATTCTGGAATAACTAATGAGTTTGCAACTGCCGCTTTCAGGTTTGGTCACACATTGATCAATCCCATACTGTATCGGCTGGATGAAAACTTTGAACCTATTCCACAAGGACATATCCCCCTTCATAAGGCGTTCTTCTCTCCATTTCGGATTGTAAATGAAGGAGGCATAGATCCACTGCTAAGGGGGTTGTTTGGTGTTGCTGGTAAGATGCGGGTGACATCACAGTTGCTCAATACAGAGCTGACTGAGAGACTCTTCTCTATGGCGCGAGCAGTAGCTTTAGATCTGGCTGCCATGAATATCCAAAGAGGCAGAGATCACGGCATCCCACCGTACCACGATTTTAGAGTGTATTGCAACCTTTCTTCAGCTCACACATTTGAAGATTTGAAAAATGAAATTAAGAATCCCGAGATCAGAGAAAAACTTAAGAGGTAAGTGCCCAGCTAAAGGTGATATTTTTTCTTAGGATGTTCCTGAAATGGTTTTTTTTTTTTTTTTTTTTTTGCGAGAGAGGTGCCCATCCAATCCAAAGTTCCTTCCTGGTGATGCTCCCCATTGTGTCAGTTTGCATCTGTATCTCAGTGGAAGAACCAAATCCATTTTTTTTACTTCTTTACATGTAGATTTGAGCTTCCTTTGCTTTTTATTTGCATCTAGTGGCTACAGGGGAACAGTTCTGCATAACTGTCCCATGCCCCAAGGTGTGCGCTTTTTCCCCAGGAGACCTAAAGTTTTTTCTCTGCAAACATCTGCACATGAAGGTCATGGCTAGAGAAAACTATGGGACCAGGAGTTTGGGGTCAGCAGATTAACCCCTTTTCCTGGTAATGGTGTAATTTGTCAGGCGGGTTTGGTTTGTCTGTTAAAATAGATAGATCCTTTGGGTGGGCAGTATCTGGGCAGTATGCTGCGCTGCCCACATAGCAACAAGTTCCATGGTAAGCCGCCTGCAGTGCTAGCTGTTTTTTAAGGCAACTGCAAACAGGCAGAAATGATCTTTTCTGGAATAGGGCAGGTTAGCAGAATTCACAGCAGGTTCCTGCTAGTAGGTGCTGCTTAACACCATGAGTCTTGGATACAGCAGCTCTTCTGTGCCCATCTTTCGACTCAAACAAGCTCTGATAAGCCAATATGACATACCAGAAGTAGTAAAAACTGTTCGAGTAACAAATCAGGTTTCTTAAACAAGCATTTCAGCTCTGTTTGCAAAAGCTCAATGATTGCAGCTCTCCATAAATCATAACTGTTCTCAGTTAGTTATACTGAGATTTAATTCAGAGAACAGTCCAAAGCTAATGAGTGTAACTGATCGATACAATGTGGTTTCCCATTGCAATCTCTACAGTGCAGAATGCAGGGCATGGGGCCTGAATGATTCCTGGTAAAAAGCATCCCAGGCAAAGACAAAGTTTCCAGAAGAAGAACTAAGTAAATTCATACAAAAAGAGATTTGTCCACACTTGCAATCTTCATGCCACCAATCAAAACTAGGGTGAAAGTATAGGCTCAGGAGGAGGTGCTAAGTAAAGACATTCACACGTAGATTTAGATGAATATCACTTCCACTTCAGTAACTCGGCTATGTGGGCCAAAGCATGTAAAATATCCAAGAGTCCTGATCAGTCCAAACCAGCAGACCCTCCAGGTTATCGAAGACAAAGGTGCACAACTCCTATCAAACAGGTATTTGGGGTCTATGAAAAATACAGCAATACCTTCCAGGTCCTTCATGATACACAGATCAGGCATGATTCAGGTGCAATAGATTAGGTGAGACGTGTTTCCTGCTGCTCAGAGACAGGTCCCTCCCATGAAGGGCCACAGGTAACAACAGACAGGAAAGGATGGTCAGTAGAAATGATGTCCCCAGCATGGGATCTCAGTCTGAGCATCTGCTGAATAGCAAGGGTGGTACTGCAGTAGCACATCTCCAACCTGTCTAATTGGCAGACATTCTTGGACTATCCATGCCAGACGGCATTTCTAGTCTGTTCTCTTGGGAAAGTGCATTGACCTCGGCAGCACCTCTGATAACCCCTGTACTCTTTCCCCTATAACAGTGTCATGGAAATATTACACATATAGTCAAAAACTAGAAGCTGGGTGGGAGGGACTGAGAAAACTGACAGAGATAGGCTCATATGGATTCTGATATTCCACAGCCCAAACTAGACCTCCCCCCCGCCCCGCCCTGTCCCATTCAAGGCCTTCTTGCATTATATGAAAACTGGGCACAGCCAGAGTCTTAGGCCCTGGGCTTTGCACTGCTGGACTGGGTTCCAGACTCTCCCAGACCACATTACAGAGCCCACTGCAGTACTATGACTAGACCCTAACAAGCATCGCATACTTGCAACATATCGATAAAAAAAGCGGGGGGCATATGTGTGTGCGCGCACGCACACACACACACACATAGAGCATACATAATCATTTATTTTTCTTGTCATAGATTATATGGTTCACCACTGAACATAGATTTGTTTCCTGCTCTTATGGTAGAAGATCTCGTTCCTGGTAGCAGGTTGGGACCAACATTGATGTGTCTGTTGAGCACACAATTTAAACGTCTTCGTGATGGAGACAGGTAAGTTTTGTGTAAAACCAGTAATTTTACAATTTTAAGAGTAATCAGGCACAGTGACCTGCTTTATAACATGCCCCACCATGGATTAATCTACTTTTGGGGGCTGTGACATCATGCCCAGTACCAATAGATACTATCATTGCATGTCTTGTGTCATATAAACCTTGGCAGCAGAGTGAGTATGAGGATTAGACAACATTCAGATAAACTATGGCTAGTGTTTTAGGGTCTAAACTTCAAATAACCCTGGCCAGCCGTTGCCCGAAAATGAGGGCTCCACACTGGGAAGACAGTTTGTGAATACAATTTTTGAATGTATTGAACAGGTCGCTTCTAATTTCTTACTGTTGCACATTGCACCACTGAGATCTTGCAAGTTGTTTCAGTTATCTAAGGTTCGGGTTAAGTTAGAATTTATTCAGGCTGCATTAAAATGTAAACTAGGACGATGAGCCATGATGTTTAATCATTTAAGAGAATATGATGGAGTTGATAAATATGTCAGGAGAACTAACCCATCAAGGAGATGATAATGTAAGAAGCAACTATGCTATTAAATACATTGGTACTTTCTTGATACCATTTATATGAATATGCATTCAGTCATATGTGCTGCATAATTTTGAACATTGCATTCTTCTAGAACATGGGGCCTCAAACTACAGCCCAGGGGCCGGATCCGGCCCACCATGCCCATTTGGACCCACCATGCGTGTGCCCACACACGCCGCCACCCATCTTGCCCCATGCATGGGAGGCGGCAGTTTGCTTGCTCAGAGAAAACGATCTCTGAGCAAGCAAGCAAGCTGCTGCCTTGTGTACCCGCCTCACGGCACATGCCCCCCCGCCTCCTCTTGCCTCCCCTTGCTGCTCGTGCCTGCCCAGCCTGACCGCGCGCATGCGCCGCCCCCACACCCTTGTTGGCCCGCACACACCACCGGCACCACCATTCCAGCCCACGCCCAGCACTGGCATCTTTCAGCTGGCCCCCTGGTGGAAAAGTTTGAGGACCCCTGTCCTAGAACTTTATATTATTGACGTCTAAGAATTTACTCTTCCTTTACGTGAGACCACAGGTTATGGCATGAGAACCCTGGGGTGTTTACTCCTGCTCAGTTGACACAGATCAAGCAGTCGTCCCTCGCTCGAATTCTGTGTGACAATGGCGACAACATAACCAGAGTGCAACATGATGTGTTCAGAGTGGCTGAATACCCACATGGATATGCAAGCTGTGATTCAATTCCTAAGGTGGATCTCAGGATGTGGCAAGATTGCTGTGAAGGTATGTCTGAGGACACACACGCACACTTTCCAGTTTACTTTCGAAGGACAGTGTATACTTTTTCAGATGAAATTAAATATGCTGCACAGGAGCAAGCAGTAACTATCCCCTCCCCCACACGCCCTGCACCAGCCCCACCACCCACTTCTCATAGATAAGGATTTTTTGTTGTTTATCGTTTTTTCTTGTCATATAAATGAATACATAAACAAACAGTATAAAAGCATGTGCTTATTTGTCTTTGGAAGCTAGAAGAACTCAAAACATAAAATGCTGTCCTTTGCAAAAGCCTTAGGACGGCTTACAAAGATAAAATACACATATCACCAAACATAAATAAATTGAATTATCAACCCACTCTGGCTGCGGTTAAAATATAATGGTAAAAATACAATATTAAAACTTATTAAAATGTTGATCAAATAAAAAAGTCAAAAAACTTACAATGACGGCGCCAGGTGGACCTCTCTGGGGAGCTCATTCCATAGACGGGGTGCCACCACAGAGAAGGCTCTCCTCCGGGTACTCTGTCTCCTAATATCTTTCACAGAGGGTTCCTGGAGGAGGGCCTCTGCTGCCGATCTCAGGGGGTGGGAGGGCAAATAGGGAAGAAGGCGTTCCTTTAGGTATCCAGGTCCCAAGCCATTTAGGGCTTTATAGGTAATAACCAGCACCTTGAATTGAGCCCGGACTTCGATGGAAAGCCAGTGGAGCTGATAGAGGACTGGGGTTATATGAGAATAACGCTCAATCCCCGTCAGCATTCTGACAGCTCTGTTTTGCACCATCTGAAGTATCCAGGCTGTCTTCAAGGGCAGCCCCACGTATTGCAGAAATCCAACTGGGAAGTAACCAATGCATGTGTCACTGTTGCTAGGCAATCTTCCTCCAGGTAGGGACACAGCTGATGGATTAGCCGAAGCTGAAAGAAAGCGCTCCTCGCCACCGCAGTCACTTGAGCTTCCAAGGACAGCTCCGGATCAAGGAGCAGTCCCAAGCTGCAGACCCTGTCCTATAGAAGGAATGCAACCCCATCCAGGGCAAGGCCCAAGTCACCTACCCAGGCGCTCGAATCACCCACCAACAGAACTTCCATCGTATCTGGATTGCATTTCAGTTTATTGGCCCTCATCCAGCCAGGCACCTTGGCCAGGCACTGGTTCAGCACAGCCACTGCCTCACCTGGGTTAGTTGAAAAAGAGAGGTAGACCTGGGTGTCATCAGTGTACTGATGACGCTGCAGCCCACATCTCCTGATGACCTCTCCCAGTGGTTTCATGTAGATATTAAACAGCAAGGGGGACAAAATGGACCCCTGCGATACTCCATGGCATAACCTTTTTGAATCGGCCATCGAGATAGGAGCGGAACCACTGCCAAGCAGTGCCACCTACTCCCAGGCCCGCTAGCCTATCCAGAAGGATACCATGGTCGATGGTATCAAAAGCCGCTGAGAGGTCCAGGAGGATCAACAGGGACACACTCCCCCATCTCTCTCCCTGCACAGGTCATCATACAGGGCGACCAAGGCAGATTCAGTGCCGTACCCGGGTCTGAAGCCGGACTGAAATGGTCCAGATAATCAGTCTCATCCAAGAGTGCTTGGAATTGTCCCACCACCACCCGCTCTAGCACCTTGCCCAGGAACGGGATGTTGGCCACCGGTCTATAATTGGCGGCCACCTCTGGATCCAGGGGCGCCTTCTTTAGGACTGGCCTGATTACCGCCTCCTTTAAAGGAGCGGGCACCTGGCCGTCCCTCAGAGAGGCATTAATAACCTTCAGGACCCAGGAACCAATCCTATGTTTGGCTTTAATTAATTATGGAAGAAGGGTACTACTGTGGCCAACACTTCTCACCACAAAATTATTGTTCTAATATCAGATTCTCTCTCTCTCTCTCAATATGTCAGCTCCTTTTCTGTTGGTTTGCTCCCTAAGTACTGATAAATGTTCCTTTTTAAGCTTGCGTTATTATAATTGCATTACAATGCATTTATATCCTGCTATTTTTCTCGTGAGGAACCCAAGGTGGTTTAAATAGCCCCATTTTATCCTTTAAATGTGTTTCTTAAAGCACCACATCAGCCCTCTCAGACCACAGATCTGCATAGAGATGCTGCCTGAAAAAGGATTCGTCAGAGTCATGCTTTCAGGTGAAAAATGGAAATGAATAATCTTTCACTTGGCCTTTTGTAGTACATACCCAGTGCTACAAAAGGCTTTCCACTCTCAGTAGGATGCCTGATAACAAGAAAGCTCTCAACAGCCCTACAGTTGTGCACTTCCCCTACTGTTCAAGACCATTTCATTTTCTATGCTTATCTTGCATGTTGTTTATTTGTGATTTGTCAGGGCAAAGGGTTGGATCCTGGGTTGCCTAATGGACTGCTGTGCTTGCAAATACTGTCCAGTTCTGACCAACACACACACACACACACACACACACACTCTTACAGCTCAGTTTTGATTAATCCAAAGAAACAGAAGAAGGTGATTTTTTGAAACACCGAAAAGGGATCTTTTTGACACCAAACAGTCAAAGTAAGGTGCCTGGGCACAAGTCTACTATAACAATTTAATTCTATTTTCACTCAATATCTTTCAAAGGCACTAGATGTTTCACTGGAAGATTTGTGGGGAGGGAATTATATTTCATTTTTGCATACATAATTTTCCATGCCAGAAGAAGGGACTGTTAAAAGCTTCTTACATTTTACTGGGCATGATACAGTCTTCATCTATATTTTATAACATCCTGCTTCATTTCAGACTGTAGAACTAGAGGACAATTCAATGCATTCTCATACCACTTCCGAGGACGACGTTCTCTTGATTATAGTTTCCATGAAGACAAGCCTTCAAAGCACATGAAAATGTCAAGAACAACAAGGTAAACAGTATTAAAATAATTGTAATTTGTAAACATATATTGTTATTGCAACATATTACTTTCTGGTAGCCTGTAAGACAGAGGTTTTTTAATACTATAATTTATCATTTGTTCCTCAGCATGTGAATTTTAGGACTGTGTCCATCTCTTAACAAATAAAGACGGTAATCCTCTCTTGTATAAGTCCAATGTTTGGAAATTAGCCAGTATAAACATTTGATAGTGTTCATATTTTAACATTTACAAATAGTGACCAAGTCATTCACTAAGTCTTCAATTTTCATTTGTTTCTGAGTGAGTGTTTTAATATATGTATGTTTCAAGTGAGAGGTAAAAAGGGGACAACAGACAGAAGAGAATGAAAACAAATGAAGACTGTGAGACAATCCTAAACTGGTTCTATCATTTATTCCAGGGTCAGGCAACCTTTTTGGGCACATTTGACAATTTCAGAAACCATCCTTGGCCCCACCATAAAACGGTGAGAGGCATGGACAAGGACAATTAATCTGCCCGAAATATTGTGTACATGGGTAGAGACGGATCTCTGGGGGAATGTTCTGAGCCCTGTTCTCTACACAGCTGATCCAAATCCACAGCTGCAGAACTGAAATACATTTCACAGCAAAATGTCTTAATTTTCTTTTTGAGTGGAAGTGGTATGCTAGGAAAGGAGGTGCATTGGTCCCCACAGGCACTGAGCTGGATACCCCGTGTTTGTTCTCATTGCTGCTTTCTTGTTTGTTTATACATACTTCTGTCAGCTACAGGAAGAGCAAACCTTAGGTTCTTATTTACATTGATGATCATGTTTAGAAGCAAATTTGCTTCTGTGCAATAGAAATCCTTATTCTACTGTTCCTTTAGTATGAAGGGTGAAATCCAGTGTTGGCTGGATAGACTGCAACAATGAAACTCTCCTCTCCTCTCCTCTCAGTGGAAGTCCCTGGCATCCCACCCCCAAATCTGCTATGGAGGGTCCCCATTCTCCCAAAGTAGAGTTTGAGGACAAGGTACAGGACAGAAAGAGAACAGTCTCCCTCTCCACTGTGCTTATGGAAGCTATCCTGTTGGCAGGAGGAGCTAATCAGATAGAACTTGGTGTTATGTAACTGCCAGAAGTAAAATTACCACTCTTTTCTCTGGTGGTACAATCTCATTCTTGGATGGGATGTGGAGAAGGCAGTGAGTGCTGTCACCAGATATCTCAGTACAGATTAGCAGTTTAGAAAACTTTGGTCTATTTTGGCCACCTTTCAGATGGTCACATGAGCTAGAAGCCTGTGCTCCTCTTTTTCCAAACCCCAGCACAGTACACAGGGTTCCGCAGGCCACAAGGAAAATTAAGATCTTATTCTGGATCTTAAGGTTGCTTCATTGCTGCTTAGAATCAAGCCTTCCACTGTGCTTCAAGAATTTCTAAGGGTTTTTTCATAATTAAATCAGAATAACTGTGCTTTTGTTGAAATAGGGAATTTCATTCTATAATATTTGGAGAATAGTAGTGCATGCATTTAGCATATATATGCTAAAATTGGCAATCTTTTTCCTTATCTTGACCGGCTTTCACATCCTTTCTTACTATCAGCAACAAGGCATGGGGAGAAGATTAAACCATTTATTAGAAAGGCAGCTTGCTAGTCTATTGAAATCCAGGAATGTAATACTGACTTTTATTTTTAAGTCAAAGGAATATAAAGCTCAATAAAGAGAGCCCCTGCTACTTAGTATTATTTTTCAGTACCCAGTAAGGTTTATGCTAAGCCTTCATATTGAAGAAGAATTACGTATCAGCAATTCCTTTTTCAAAATATCTAGCTATTGGGGAAATTATCATTTATAGCTTTCCTATGCAGATTCTATCTATTCATCGTTATTAAATCAGCATCTTGTTGGTATTAAATACCGCAACCAGAAATAGTTGCCACAGCTGGGGTTTGCATCCCTTTTGTGCCGTTTTTTAGATTTCTGTTCTGTTTGCATGGGATGCAAAGACTACATGGCATTTTAAATGGAACAAACTAATCTTTCAAAATTGTCACTGTTACATTTGTTAAGGCCAACAAATATACCCTGCAATAAGTACCAGCCTTGAGGAAAGCCTAGAAATAGCCTTTTAATCCCAGTCAAAGCTTTAAGCTCCTGTTGCTGCTATGGGCATGAATAATTACCTTTATTGAGATAAGTGTGTAACCAAGCAATCTCAGTCGGGTTATTCAACATGGATAAAAACAGCAGATTTTAGATTCAGTGTAGGATCATTGGATAATTGTCTTCACTCTCCAGCAGAAATGGGACTACCAAGCAGGACCCAAGGCTTGCATGCTTGCTCGTTACTTGTTTCATTGTTACTTCAGCTAGTGCTGCAGTGGGCTAACAATAGTTACTTGTTTCACGCCTTTCCAAAATGGCAGCAGAAATGTGTTCCCTGGACGCTGAGGTGGCTCCAGCATGTCTTAGCCACCAGGAAACACGAAAGAGGAAGAAGTACTGGGTTCTTTGTTCTGTCTCTGCTTAACTTTCCAACATTCAATACTGGGGATTTGCCATCTCACCTCTTGGACAGGGATGGATGAATTCAATGCCTCAGTGACCAGGATGATGACAGAAAGGCTGTGCTAACGGGATGTTTCACTTCCCTTGTCAAGGAGTGAAAAAACAAATCAAACTAATCTGTTTCTGAATCAACCTGGACAAGAACTGAGACATTCAGACACTTAAATCTGATTGAGCAATAGATGGAGAAAGCTAGATAAGTAATCCAAACACACCTATGGTACATTCTTATGCAAGTTTAGACAAAGTCCCCCACCATAGGACTTTTTCCTGCCTAAAACTGCCTAGAATTGCACCTTTAAGCTTTTTTGGCCAGACTGCCAAGTTGAGTTACATTCAGGGCCTGTTGCATTTGTCACGCTGCACTCGAGCAAAAGCACTTTTCTGCAGGGCGCCTTCTACATCTGCCAGCTCTTTTCCCACAATACTCAGCAACCATACTTCTCCCCCACTAGCCCCACAGCCTCTTTTGGTCGCATGCATGTGTTATGCACGCATGATGAGCTTTCCCCAACACGGTTTCCTCCAAATGTTCTAGACCTGAAGCCCCCTCAGCTCCAGGCAGTGGGGCCAATGGCCCAGGATGCTAGACATGCAGTCCCAGGCATCTGGAAGGTATCACACTGGGCACATCTGCTCTGTGAGGACCCCGAGTCAGACCACAGCCCCCCACCGAGTGCACCATTCTTGTTGTTGCTGTCGTCATTTTTAAAAGACAGCCTTCCTCTCGCCTGTTACAGAGATCTGTAGAGAAATGTACATCCTTCGTGCCTGTAATGCTTGATGGTTTAGTGAACAGTGAAAGCTGTTGTACTTTTTCTCTCCCCCTTTGTAGTTGATTAATGGCAAACAGTGCTGCGAAGCAGGCTAAGCTTGAGTGTAATTGCACATCGGCAGGACAATCCTGCCTCTGTACACTAGATTTCTGCAGTGGTATTCTCTATCTTTAAACTTACCACTTTCAAGAAGCCAGGTCACAAAATCCATTCTGCATACCAGCTTTCCTGCACATGCCTATTCGGTACTCCAACAATTGTGACGAAAACATCAATTTAAAAAGGATTGCACATGCTCTTATTCAATACATTGGTTACTTGTTTTCTTGTTGCAGTTTTGCCAGGGAAAATACATTTTTCAATAGCTCTACTTCCTTTGATGAGCGCAAGAAATCACCTATGATGAATGACTTCAAAGAATTTGTTGGAGATATGCAAAAAACAATTACAGACCTCAGAAATCAGGTGAACATAGAACATTTTGTAGATAATCTTGACTATATGGCACAGAAAATATTTCTGCAGTATAAAACAGTGCAGTCCTGTACACATCTACTCAGTTAGTTTGATTAAGTTCAGTGGTACTTAATATAATCATTTAAAAGTATCTTCCTAGGACCTGCTAATGAAAGGGAGGTGAAGCTATCACCGATTCGAGTCTCTTGTGTTTCTAAAGGGTTGCTAGACCCTCTGCACCAATGTGGAAGGTATCCAAGGGTCTGCAAGTAGGGGGATCGTAGGCAAAAAATACTTGGAATTGATCAAATGTCCTTCTGTTCAATGGAATGGCACCTTAAGAGCCAACCTCATGGTTTTAAAGATATGCTTTCTTATATGCAGTTTAAATGAAAATATTTATTCCAACCATATTAAGTACTTGAAAACTTACTTTTGCAGTCATTGAGAGAATGTACCAATAGAATATATGACATAAATATAATTGGTTTTTCATTGCTGCTTTCTGATGCTTCATTGAAGCAAGACATTATCTTGACACTCACTGTGATATAGCGGTTAAGTTTTGGACTTGGGTTCAGATCCCCGCTCAGTGATGAAGCTCTCTGGGTAATGTTAGACCAGTCAACTCTTTCTCAGTCTAACCAACCATGCAGAATTGTTTTGAGAATACAATGTGGGTTGAAAGTAAAAGGGCCTAGCATGAGCAGTTCAGTTCTTCCAAGAAGGATGGTGGGCTTTGATTGCAGCCTGGTTAGCCAATTACTGGGAGATAACTTAATTATGGATAAACAAAATTTTCTTGTCTTCAGATAAAGAAACTTGAATCACGGCTCAGTAGAACTGAATGCACTGATGAAAAGGGTAAAACTTATTCCAGGAATGAAACTTGGAAAAAAGACCCATGTACCAGGTGTGAATGCAAGGTGAGTAGGAAGGATGTACATTTCAGTGGTTTAATGTGCATGGGATCCCAGTCATATGCTTGCTTGGGCAGGTGTCCTACTGCAGTGGTGCTTATGCCCCTGCAGGATACATAGGACTACAAATGTATACTGATTATTTTCACGATAAATTAGTAGTTGGTTAATGTCTCCATTTCTGTAAATGTAGTTCTGCACTGCTGAGAAGAGCTTCCCTGTTTGTTGTGTTCATTGAAAGTTGATGTCATAGTGCAATTCTGTACCCACTTTCCTGGAAGTAAACCCCATTGAGTTCAATGGAATTTACTTCTGCTATACATAGGATTGCATTGTTAATCTGTGATGACATAGGCAAACCTGTGAGTTAGGGACAATTCCTTTATATAGGCTTAACATTAATAACCATTAGATTAAAAATCTAATATTTGCTTTGGTTCAGTAGGAAACTAGACCATAGTACATGTGGGAAGTTGTAGGCCTTCTTTGTGTGCGAAGCTGCATAGAATTGTATCTTTAGTGAACTCCCCTGGGATTACTGATGTGTCGTGGTCAAAGTTTCTGTATCAGTAACTTAAGCCATCATATCGCTCATAGGAGCTAGTTCCTGAATAATGCAAATGTTGTATGCATTGATCAGGTGTTGAACTAATGCTATGGTTCTTGAAACACAGGTTGGCCAGATAACCTGTTATGTGGAATCGTGTCCACCAAATAATTGTGCTACACCGATGAAGCTGAAAGGAGTTTGCTGTCCTGTCTGTTTAAAACAAACTGCTACCAAGGAAAATAAACCCTAAGTCTGCTTTGCAACAGTCACGTACGGATATCTGCTGATGGCAAATACAAGCAACAATAGGATTAAAACCATAACAGCAAGTCAAGATGTTACCGGACAGCATTCAAAAGATGGTGTAATCATGTTAGAAAATGTATAATTTTACTTGCTTGCCCATTGCAAAAACATGAGTACTGAAAGGGAATACACAACGCAGGTCAAGATAATTTTTGTTAAAACTTCTCAGGTTCAACAAACTGAAAACTGGTGCTACTTTTTAAAGAAGCCTTTGTCAAGTGGCTTTAGGCTCCCAGTCCATTGTTATTTCTTCATACACTGGTGGACAGAAGTCAGGTTTCATTTAATTGGATGAAAGAGGGCTGCAGTTTTGTTTTCAAAGTATGACACATACCGCCCAGGCCCTGTTGATGCCTAGCTTGCCAGCCATCTCAGACCCTGACAGAGTTGGCCTGCAGGCCAAATTAAATGTTTCACTGATCACATATAGCGATAATATAGTGTAACTCTACAGAATAGGTTTTCTTCTGTGTAAGCACACATGGCCATGGATTCAATTGGGACCCTGGTGTTCTAGGAAGGGAGGCTTAAAACTTTATCTCACTAATTTCCCTCCAAATCCATTGCAGACAGTGGAAAGCCATTTTTTCTTTTTAAATTTTTGGGGGAAAATAGATGGGAAGCAGGTTGAATCCCTTCTGGCCCTCTCCTGAAGCATCATGGTCCAAATCCAAATTGGGGCCCTGTGAACTTACGCAATGGGGAGAAAGATTTATGCACTGTGCATAATTAGCTAATCGTTTAGTTTGGACCTGAGGTCTTCTGACAGTAGCATTCAACATAGGTTGAATGGCGTGATCTCAGTGCAGCATTACTTGCCCCTACTTCCTGTGACAGTGCCACTTCTAAAGGACCATGAGACTTCCTTAATATTGGTGTAGATCACTTCCACATCCCTGGCAATATTAAAGTCTTCTCCTAGCCATGCACTGCCATTACCCTGCTTGATTAATAGATATCATGTACCTGAATGTGTGTTAACATCCCACTGAGTCCTGCTGCAAAAATGTAATGTGGTGCAAAATAATACAATATGTAATTATCAAGTATACATACATATGTGAGAAAGGCGCTGCTGGAAAACAAAAGGCATACAAACCTATTTTTAGCTATTGAAGAAAATGATATTTCTTGGCCCAGTAGGATCACTGCCTTGGCTGTTGCTTATTTTTAGCTTGAGCTAGTGACTTGCCTGATTTTTCTGTCCCTTCTATGCTTCATTTATACTTTTTATCCTTTTCCTGTGCAAGAATATTGCTTGTTTTGGAACATACAGGATGTCCTTATCTCACATCTAAGGATGGGAGGAATGCTTCCCATCCCCAGCACCGCAAACCAGAGGACTTCCTGCAGCGGTACTGACAAACTGCTTCCACTCTGAGCTTAATTTTTAGAAAATTAGAGCAGAATCCAGTGTTGTGCAAGTACAATTCCTCCTCCTCCTCCTCCTCCTCCTCCTGCTGCTGTCCCCTCTGCAGCTCTCTGCACTTCCCAAAATCAAATCCAAATCTCTATTGATATAATGAGAGTTTATGGGGGTTGCTATACAAGGGAGGAGAGGAAATAACGCTGTTCAGCTGGTTTAAGCACAAAAATATCCCAGTAATCCCTGGGGTATGAAAAGTTACTTAGTGGTAACATTTCCACCTACTCAGGGATGCCTTCTTTTACCTGAATGCCTGTGTGGCGTGGTTGAACCCCGTCACTGAAAAAGGATCTGTGCTGAATCTTAGCACAAATTAAGCCGGCTCCTCCTAGAGCGCCTTCCTTGATTCATGCAACCCCTTGTTCTGCAGCCAGGTGGAGAAGACCTGACTCTGTGGCATGGCTACTATAATGCTACTCACTGCAAGGTGCTGCATAACCCTGCTTGGCTCAAGAGCACATTTCCGTATATGACACCGTGATTTTAATTGCAAGGATTTAAGAATCTGTGCCCAACTTTAAATGTGTAGCTGTTTTTTTCTGAGCTATACAGAATCAAGGTTGCTTATAAGGAAGATCTCTTTGCTTTTCATAGTTAATAATGCTTTACTCCCACAGACAAGGAAAGGAACATGCACAGACAAGGAAAGGAACAAATAAATGTTTCCTTTATTGTTTCTTTCAGGCAAAGATGGATAGCAGCACAGAAATAAACCAAGTGATTATTTTTAAAAAAGAACTGTATCTAACCACTCATTTGGGCATCTAACATGTGTAACCACCGAAGGCAGCCTTTTCAATAATTGCATGTTCATCCCTCAAAGTTCTGCGTCATACCCGAACGAACCCTTTCCAAAGACATGATGTGGACCGATTCAGATCTAATCCCGCATTGTACCGTACCTCTTGGCACCCTTTTTTACTTCAGGGTCCAGTGCCTTTGACAGTAATTTGCCAATTGTTGCAGCCTTTCCTGGCGTTGAGGTGCAAAGATGTGGAAAGCTTTGTTTGTTATATTTCTGCCCATAGTACAGTTTGCAAAGGTGCCTTATTCCTGCCCTCCCCGGCAGTGGAAAACAACATGCTTCTTGCCCAGTGTGTGGATCCTCTTTTAGACTGATGTGCCTGGCACTCTATAGCACTATTGTGAAAATGTGAAAAAGAAAGCTGTAGTTATGCCCCAATCCTTATATGACAAGCAATAAGCCCCAAAGTGCTGCTAAAGCCCCCTAAAGTGTTGGTCTCTTTAAAATAAATGGGAGGGGAAGATTATAGGAGCACTGAATGATAGGCTCTATGGTGGAAAATCCAGCAGACAGCAGCATTTAGCAGGGATCAGCTGTTCCTTAACATTAAAAAGAAACCATTTTCAAGGTTTCCTAGTTTTTCATAGAATCAGTTTTTCACTGTGTTCCTTGTGTCAAAAACATGTTAATGAGTACTATTTTGCAAATCTGTGTTGCCCACTTAATTTTTTAAAAAACATTGTAGAATGTTTGTCCACATAAACTAGCCATTGTTATGTTTTTAATTTCAATATTGCCTCTTTATAACCAAACTGTATTCTTACACTCAGTGAAGGAAAACTCATACCTCATCGGACAGGCACATTTGGTTTTGTTGATGGTGCTAATCCATAAAACAGTGTCTTAATTTTATGAAATCAACTCTATTTCTTGAAGTCTGAACTCGTTTTGCAGTTTGGGAAAACTCTAGCAGAGTTCAAATTAATAGGATTTAGGAACTGGGAATTAAAAGAATTAAATGCTGTGTGCCAAATATATGCACTTAGCTTCTATAATATTCCAGGTGTCAATTTAATAATTCCCTGGCAGTCTTCATTTTTCCTTTGATAAAAGTGAAATGATGCACTCTTAAAAAGTTACTTGTTTGGTGGGAACAGCAGCAGAATCTGTAAGGTGTTCAGAAAAATTGTCAGGAGTATGCACGAAATGACAAATCCTATTGTTGGCAATCCTGTACATACTTTCTTGGGAGTAAACCCCACTAAATGCAGTGGAACTTACATCCAGATAAACATGTACAGGATTGCCTTGTAAGGCAATTTTTTTATATATAGGTTTGACTTTTGGAGCACAAGACAAATTTTATATATCACTCATTATTTTAAATTCTCCAGTCATTCAGATCACATCTTTTCTTCTTGCTGAAACTCTCAGGCTACTACTAAAATTCCTACACATTTGGATAGATTTCAAAATGAGGGTAAGTGTCATAATTAAAGCATGCTGCTGGCTTTATAGAACCAGTTTTAGTTTTAAAGACTTACTAATCACCATTTATTTCCAAAGCTGTATTGCTAAAACACACACAACCTGCTCAGGTATTTTACAGTACAATCCTATGCATGCCTGCTTAGAAGTAACTCCTGTCGAGTTCATTGGGGTTTACTCCAGGAAAGTTGGCATAGGATTGCAGCCTTACTCACTTATGAATATCTCTTCAGTGTATGTGTTAAACAAACATACCTCTGGTTTCCCTTGTTGAAATAAAGCAGATGTCTAATCAGTGTTTGTTCATAGTATGTAAAATGATATAAATTCCAGCTTTTATTGCTACTAAAAAGCTGGTGGTAAACTGGATTAGGAAATAGGTCTTATTCCAAAGTTTTAAAAGAAAACAAACATAGTACAAATGAATCTGTTTTTACATTTTCTGCTGATTAAAAGATCATATAACAATTTTTAGACAGTGGCCAATGGCTGAATGATCATTTTCTCAGTACTTCTCCAGTTGTGATTGTTCCATATTTATTTACTTTTTTAAAACTCCTACCAAAAGTGAAATCTTAGTTATTTTATTGTACTGAATAAATCTACCAAAGAATTGTTTGCACTGTTATGAATGCTTCTCATTTACAATAAACAGGTCACATTTTTAGATGGAGTCATGGTAAATTATTTCAAACTATTTCAGTAAATAAAAGGGGAGTACCGCTTAGAACTGTGGCAACAGCAGAGCTGCGGGGCGGGATCCAGTCATTGCCCTGATAGCCATGCCTATGTCCTCTGGTTCCACCCACTTTCCAACGATCATCCATGGTTTCCAAGTTTCTGTGGAGTTGTTCCCTATTCTGAATGTTGAAGTACTTCTCTTAAGGCTTAGTTATGCACAGTAAGATTTTAAAATCAAATACGGTCAAGTTTTTGTATTCTGACTGTGCCACTTTTGCCCTTGGTTTCATCCAAAACTGGAATGTGGCCCCATACGGTTCCTTCCCAGTGGAATTTGTTGTAATCTTTACTCAAAGGGGCTTTGTTCCGCTTACGATATGCAGGCTAATGACATTAATGGAATATGCTCTTTAGATAAGCACAAAACAGAAAGGAAAACTGTTAAAGAAAACAGGTTGCAAGCTGTGGAAAAAAGAGAGCAGCTGGGCAGCAAACATAAAACAGCACAATAAAAAAATGCACTTACTCCTTTTTGTGATTGATACACATATGGAGGTTACACTGTGGTGTTTCCGTTCCTGGACTGTAGGGAGGGAAGGAGGAGGGAACTGTGCAGTTGTTAAGCTTAGTCTTAATTCAGTACAGTTTGGGAATGACTAATTATATATAAAGTTGTGCGGTACCAACAGTTTCACATCTTCTGTTTCATGTGACATAATGAATTACGTTGATTATTGGTTTCCCTTTTCTATCCCGACAGCTTTCTTGCAATAATTGTTCAGATACTGTTCCCAAGTTCTTTCAACCACTTGCTATTAGTTTAATTCCCCAGCATGCTCCCATTTTGAGTATGGCATCCATCCTTTAAAAAAAAAATCACTTGAGCAAATATTAACGAGAAACCCTCTGCTAACCGAACAAGCAATGCTGATCTTGCCTGATCTCGGTAGCTGAGTATTCTCAAGCCTGGTTAGACGGGAGACTCAAGTCCTGCACCGAGCAGGGTGTTGGACCCAATGGTCCTCTGGGCCCCTTCTAACTGTATGATTCAATTCTTCTTTTCCCCATATAAATGGTAGCATGAAGAGGTCCTGATGATAGCAGGAGCTTCACAGCAGAATTTACTATATGCCTTGCATTTCCCCTTCCATTTATGTTGCCATGATAATACATGTCTGTGTAAATCAATGTCACTATTCAGTATTTGTGTGTGTCTCTAATAGTTAAACATCCCCATCCTCTGTGCTATTGTACAAGAGAAAGTAATCGTTGACTAGGGAATGAACCTGTCCAGAGTCCCTGTGTGTGTATGAGGTCAGTCACTATAAAAGTAAATGGTAAGTCTAAGGTTTATTTCTCACAGACATTTTTTCCAATGTAAGAACAGGCCTGAAGGGTCATATCACTGAGGAGTGTTAAATTTCCTCCCCCAGAAACAAATTCCCCACTCTTCAAGTAGGATTTTTAAAACCCTCTGTTTGCTCTGTCTGAAAAACCTAAAATGAAAAAAAACTCTGATTGCAGCTGTGTATGTGTGTGCATGACTTTTTAAGGGAGATGCAGGTTTGTGAAAGGGATGGGTTAGGATTAGACTTTCCCTTTTGCCTGCCTCCTCAACTCTGCACACACTGTAATGGGGGCCTTTAAGAATCCAAATGTGGCACAGTAACAGGAAGAGGGAAATCTGTTACATATTTCTCATCAGCTGTTGATCAGAGTACAGAGGTTTTGGGGTTGTGGAGAAAAGCTGTCAGGTTGGAATCAGGGCTTCAGGCCCCACATTGGCAAGCGGTTCTCTAGCCAAGCTTTCAGTTAATAGCTTGTAGTGTGCACTAAGATCCAACTCTGGGCCTGCTAAAAAATTCTGCTTCAGCCTAGGAGATAGGCTTAAATAGGTTTCAAAGGCTGTTTCATAGGGAAGAGAAAAGAGCCTGTGACCTTCCAGACGATACTGAACTCCAAGCCCCTTCTGAGGTCATGGAGCATAAAATGCAAAGGAATGTAAAAAGGTCTCATTGATGAGATTGCTAGAAAACACATGACCCAAAGTGGCTGACATGGTCCAAGAAGTAAAATTAGCAACCACAAAAAGATTCTGGGTTCAAATGGAACTTGGACAGGGAGCGAAATCTGAGCTCATCTGCATGTACGTATCTGTGAAACTGGTATGCCAGTGCACTCAGATTTGATTTAATCCATCCAAGGCAAGCCATTCAACATCACAATAGTCCAAGTCTATGCCCCAACCACTGGTGCTGAAGAGGCTGAAGTTGACAGGTTCTATGAAGGCCTACAACACCTTCTAGAATTAACACCAAAAAATGATGTCCTAATCATCATGGGGGACTGGAATGCTAAAGTAGGAAGCCAAAAGATAACTGGAATAACAGGCATGTTTGGCCTTGGAGTACAAAATGAAGCAGGGCACAGGCTGGCAGAATTTTGTCAAGAGAATATGATGGTCATAGCAAACACTCTTTTCCAACAACCCGAGAGACGACTCTACACATGGACAGCACCAGACGGTCAGCACAGAAATCAGATTGACTATGTGCTCTGCAGCCAAAGATGGAGAAGCTCTATATAGTCAGTAAAAACTAGACCAGGAGCTGACTGTGACTCAGATCATGAGCTTCTCGTTGCAAAATTTAGGCTTAAATTGAAGAAAGTAGGGAAAAGCACTAGGCCACTCAGGTATGACCTAAATCATATCCCTGATGACTATACAGTAGAGGTTACAAATAGATTTAAGGAATTAGATCTGACAGAGTGCCTGAAGAACTATGGACATAGGTTTGCAACATTGTACAAGAGGTATCAACTAAAACCATCCCAAAGAAAAAGAAATGCAATAAAGCAAAATGGCTGTCTGAGGAAGCTTTACAAATAGCTGAGGAATGAAGGGAAGCAAAAGGCAAGGGAGAAAGAGAAAGATACACCCACTTGAATGCAGAATTCCAGAGAATAGCTAGAAGAGATAAGAATGCCTTCTTAAATGAACAGTGCAAAGAAATAGAAGAAAACAATAGACTAGGGAGGACCAGAGATCTCTTCAAGAAAATTGGAGATATGAAGGGAACATTTCATACAAAGATGGGCATGATAAAGGACCAAAATGGCAGGAACCTAACAGAGGCAGAAGAGATTAAGAAGAGGTGGCAAGATTACACAGAGGAACTATACAAGAAAGAGCTTAACGTCCCTGACAACCACGACGGGGTGGTCACTGACCTCGAGCCAGACATCCTGGAATGTGAAGTCAAATGGGCCTTAGGATGTCTGAGCAACAACAAAACTAGTGGAAGTGACAGTATTCCAGCTGAGCTATTCAAAATCTTAAAAGATGATGCAGTAAAAGTGCTACACTCAATATGCCAGCAAATTTGGAAAACTCAACAGTGGCCACAGGATTGGAAAAGGTGAGTTTACATTCCCATCCCAAAGAAGGGCAATGCCAAAGAATGTTCAAACTACCACACCATTGCACTCATTTCACATGCTAGCAAAGTGATGCTCAAAATCCTCCAAGCTAGGCTCCAGCAGTATGTGGACCGAGAACTACCAGAAGTACCGGCAGGATTTAGAAGAGGGAGAGGAACTAGAGATCAAATTGCCAACATACGCTGAATCATGGAGAAAGCTAGGAAGTTCCAGAAAAACATCTACTTCTGCTTCATTGACTATGCTAAAGCCTTTGATTGTGTGGATCACAACAAATTGTGGCAAGTTCTTAAAGAGATGGGAGTACCTGACCATCTTATTTGTCTCTTGAGAAACCTATATGTGGGTCAAGAAGCAACAGTGAGAACTGGGCACGGAACCACTGATTGGTTCAAAATTGGGAAAGGAGTTCGGCAAGACTGTATACTGTCACCCTGCCTATTTAACTTATATGCAGAGCACATCATGAGAAAGGCGGGGCTAGATGAATCACCAGTTGGAATTAAGATTGCCAGGAGAAATATCAACAACATCAGATATGCAGATGATACGACTCTCATGGCAGAAAATGAAGAGGAACTAAAGAGCTTCTTGATGCGGGTGAAGGAGGAGAGTGCAAAAGTTGGCTTGAAATGCAACATTAAGAAAACTAAGATCATGGCATCCGGTCCTCTCACTTCCTGGCAAATAGATGGGGAAGAAATGGAGGTAGTGACAGATTTTATTTTCCTGGGCTTCAAGATCACCGCAGATGGTGACTGCAGCGAAGAAATTAAAAGACGCTTGCTCCTGGGGAGGAAAGCTATGGCAAATCTAGATAGCATACTAAAAAGCAGAGACATCACCCTGCCAACAAAAGTGCGCATAGTCAAGGCTATGGTTTTCTCAGTTGCAATGTATGGCTGTGAAAGCTGGACCATAAGGAAGGCTGAGCGCAAAAGGATTGAGGCCTTTGAATTGTGGTGCTGGAGGAGACTCCTGCGAGTCCTTTGGACCATAAGGCAATCAAACGGGTCAGTCCTAGAGGAGATCCACCCTGACTGCTCTTTAGAAGGCCAGATACTGAAGATGAAACTCAAATACCTTGGCCACCTAATGAGAAGGAAGGACTCCCTGGAGAAAAGCCGAATGCTGAGAACAATCAAGGGCAAAAGGAGAAGGGGATGGCAGAGGATGAGGTGGCTGGATGGAGTCACTGAAGCAGTCAGCGTGAGCTTGGGTGGACTCCGGGGGATGGCGGAGGACAGGAAGGCCTGGAGGAATGTTGTCCATGGGGTCGCGATGGGTCGGACACGACTTCGCGACTAACAACAAAAACAGGTACTGGATCATCAGTGACAGGCCACACATGCATGTGCTTGTACACTATGCACACAACACTCTAGACATCCTTCTGTGCTCTTAGCAGGGTGTCCCTTGCTAGCACTAAGGAAATAATGCAAAGTTTTCCAGATGGCTGCCCAGTGTTTGCTTGATGATCTCCAGGGAGGGAAAGCGGTTGAATGACTCTTACCCTTAAGATGCTTTGCACACACGTAATCAAAGCTGAGACTGTTCGGAATGTTATTGTCACATAATATACTGCACAGTTCCCACCATGTAGTTCTGAATCACCGTGCAGCTTGGGGTAAACATCTCAGGACCAAGGGGGACATTTCCTTGATACTCTGCATGCAGCTATATATCTTGTTTTCTTCTCATTACAGTCAGCAGAGACTTTTTATCTAAGTACTCCAGCCATGTGTTAAGGTGGGAGGGAGCCTCACTCCAGCCGTGCCAGGGAGGAAGGAGGTAAGCCTCTCCTTCCTGCTCACTGCATTCCAAGCAAGATCCTCCCGCGCACAATGCGCGCGCACACACACACCAATCATTAATTGGAAGAAAGCGAAATGCATAGCTGTCTGTTACACATCAGGCAAGCACTCATTTGACTGGAACAGCACCATTCCCCCACATTGAACCTTTACTTATCACAGAATTAACAAGGACTGCAGCCAACTAGTCTCAAATCCCCAGCACCACCTTCATCCCCTTTGTGCTAGTTGGCTCTCTTTCCACGTTTTGAACAATAACTTTAGCGCCCTTTTCTGCTGGTAAAGTGCAGAAATCCTTTTCCTCTGCTCCCCTTTGGAATGTCTGGTTTCCTCATAACATATTTTCCACTTGTCCTAAGAACAACTTTTTGCTTCGGCTGTTGCCATAGGGATAAAGAAGACTTTCAACAAGAGATTGCTGTAGCGTTTTCTGCAGCATCCGTAAAGTTCTCTGCAAATGCAGGTAAAAAAATGTAGAACCATCTGCACCGTTAAAGGTGTTACCTCTGCATGTATTTGGACACTGCCAGATTTGACAAGTGGTGGGCAGCCTATCACAGGCTTGTTCTTCCTGGCCTTGGTTGAGGTGCTTTGAAGAAATACAGCTTTGGTATTGTTCTTTCTTATGCAGATCTGAAACTTGAGATTTCCCATAAGACAGTTTTTCTTGTCAGCATTTGTCTCTCCTGCTGTGCCTCCTAAGATCTACCAGATGTTTACCAGGCTCATTCAGCTTTAATTCAAGTCAAAACAAAAGGCTGCTCATTTGAGTGAAAGCCCCTTGCCACCAGTAAGCGGAGCACACAGAGAGCGCCATCGCTGGAGCTGACCCTTTTGACAGGGTCCCTAATTTAAGCACTGCACATCAAAAGGGCAGGGCTACAGTGAGGAGCGAGCAGGAGACGAGAGCGCAATCCAGGTCATATCGGTCCAACACGTTCAGAGCAACGAGCTCTTCATCCAGGGGCAATTCTCAACTTGCGTTTTTGCAAATGCCTCAGTTCAAGTCCTGGTAGCTCCAACCACCTGCCAGAAGGGTTCAGGACACTATTTGGATTCATAAACGTGTTCCCTGCTGGATTCATCCATTGTAAGGACCCAGAATGATGTTATGCCACATTGCTGATACTTGTTCCTCCCCACATCCAGCCACCCCACAAGCATAATGAAGCACATTTACAATAGACCATTTGTGTTTTCATAATGCAGGAGAATCCAGCCACTTAGGGAGTAGCTTGCTTGCTTGCTTGCTTGAAATCCTGCCTTTCTTATAAAGAAAAAAAATCACATTTTAGAGAGCCAACGATGAAAACAAATTAAAGCAAAAAGCTTAAATTGGGCGTTGTTCTTGTTATGTTCTGGCAAGTCCTTTCTGACCTATGATGACTACTCTCCAGAATGCCCTGCCTTTGACAACTGTGCTCAGCCCTTGGAAGCACAAGGCTAAGGTTTCTTTTATGCCCTAAGCTTCCCTAGCATTCCGGTCTTCTCCAGTGAGGTTCCTGTCCAGTTCACTGCTCCTAGCTATGGAGGAACTACTGTCCAAAAGCAACTAAGTGTGCAATCCTATGGCTGCTAGAAGCAATCTAGGTAGCCATAGGGAAATTCAGAGCCCCAGCTGACCTTGGACAAAAGCAGAAGAGTAGCTTTTTGACCTCTGTTGATTACTGCTGTAATTAATTAGAAGGTTCTGAAAAAGGATAATGATCACAACCAACACTTTTAAATCCTCTCTTTAAACAAGCAAACAAAAAGCAACAAAGCAAAACTTGCCCCTCACTTCTCAAAAAGAACCTTTATTTCACGGTCACGAGTGGCACATGTCATGTAAGAAAGCTTCCTACTAGAAAGCCAATACCCGATATTTACCCATATATTTCTGCTCCTCTTTCAGCCCCATCCCATTTCCCCTGAATCCATGACCCCTGCAACTCCTTCCTCCCAGTCCGTTGTAGTGCAATTTGTGTCTCCCAAGCCGATCGAAAGCAAAAGGTGGCTCAGGTTTGCCTCAGCTTCCTCCCAACTTCCTGGCAGTTCAGTGGATGCCTCACAGTAGACTAGCATGGTTTCTGCCTCCCAATTGCTTCACAATGACAGCAACTCAAAAGCTATTATTCAATCCTTTGTTTAGGTTAGAATTCCTGACCTGTAGCAAGGCACCCCTCTAGGCAGGTCAGAAAGTGCAGAAAGTCATTGGCTTTGCACACCCACATCGGCCACCACTTTGCATTTTGCATCTCACTGTCTCCAGACAATACTTTGCACCTGGTGGGAGATGAAATTCCATTAAAAACAAACAAGGGAAGTAGATCCTGCTAGCCCCAAATCTTCCCACACCTGTCTGAAGTGAGGCAGTCTGCTAGGTATTTGATGATAACATCTGTCTGTTGTAATCCTAAGGTCCTGATGAATCTTCAACTATGTCTGGCAGGTGGAGTTCGCCTTGGTGCTGAGCAAGTGGTCCAGGCCTGTCTTAAGCCACTCGGCAGATATCAGTAATAATTACTATTCTGGAGATAGCAAAACTATTTACAACTCAGCTGCTGCATATCTTTTATTCTTTATATATGCTTGTGCTGGATCCTCTTGATTGTACAAGAGAAAACTAGAACTCTTTTCCTCTCCAGTCTAAGGTTTTTATATCCCGTCACAGTGTAAATGTTCTTATATCTTCTGTTGCCCCAACAATGTCCAAAATCTTTGATGTTACCATTGGTGCCAACTTATTCTTTCCATTGCAAGATTGAATGATATAGCAGTTGTCACATTTTACCAGCTTGTATAAGTTACTGTCTCTGGCAAACATGTGCAATACACAAAAGCTTGCCCTGTACACAGCATTATGCATGTTACCAACATCTATGCATTCATTGCATAGGTACTGAATCTGACATTTTGTGCAGGATTTTGTATCCAGCATAAGGATTAGGGACAGTGTGTAAAAACAACTTTCTAGCTCTTATTGCTGCATAAGGAAACTAGTGCAGGGGAAATTAGCCCTGGAAATCAGGTAGGCCACGCAGCCTAGTATATTATACTTATCAACATGCTATGACTTATTCCAGGGGGTTCAGAATTCTAGAATCACCTATTTACTAAGGTGACAAAAGTGATTCCTGGGGAAGAAAGGAGGTCAAAATCGTTGCTGTCAAGCCTAATTGACTCTGCTTCCTTGCCATCCATCTGGACAAAGGGGTATTTGTTTTCCTTTCAGTCCCCTTGGTGGCACAGCTTTATGAGCGTTGCAGGCCAAGGTTGCAGCAGCAGTAGGGGATTGGCAGCCAGCATTAGCAGCCAAATGGCCCGGAGTGAACCTTGAGAGCACGGCTGTCACCCCTATACAATGAAGTGAGGGACAGATGATGAATGGCGTTGTGGGAGGTCGGGAGGGAGGAAGGGATAATCAGGGGTATTGTGGGATGCCCGCGCAAGGGCTGACTTGTTCAAGGAGCCTGCCATGTAGAACTGACTTCCCAGACTGAAAGATCAGAACTTTAGCCTCTGACGTGCTCTGCTGGAACCTTCACAAAGGGGCATCTCCAGTTCCCATGACCTGTGGAATTCTTGGATTATTTTTAATTTATTTATTTACAAGAGTTATATACTGCTCCTCTAAAGGATTGTGGAGCAGTAAGCAATAAGAGATGAAAAGCATAACACACCACATTTAAAAGTGTTCATGCTTGCTCTTTTTAAGATAAGTCCAACAAGAGACTGGGGTTGGTCATCGCTGCCTGCCTGACCTCACACAGCAGGGAATCCCACAGAAGGGGATTCCAGCCACTGGGCCAGGAGGAAATGCCAGGATCATGCATGTGATGACCTCGGTAACTGCGCAGGTCAACAAGGGACAAGGTGCTCTCTCCAGTATTCGAGGCGACCCTGGACTTACTGCCTGAGCCAAGGACTGCCTCTTACCAGGGTTTAGAAACAGGGTTTAGATTCCCCACCCAGCCTCCCCCAAGAAAACTAATGCCAGGTGGAGACAAATATTCCCAGGACGTATTTTAAAACAGAAGCAGATTCTTGTTCTGAGAGAGAAATTTGCAGAACACCTTTGGCTGCCAAGGCTCAGGAGTTGAAACACAAATCCCATTATGCATGTAGTCTCATTTGAGCCGAGCCTATGCCAAGACACACAAAGGAGCTGACAAAGTCTTAAATGCAGAAACAAGCAAATGCCACCAAGAGAGCTCCATCAGGCTATGGGCTTGAACAGTTGTCTCAGGAGCTGATGGCAAGAGTTCCTCAGCCTGCCCCACTCTCCTTGCGTTCTCACTCAGGACACACGGAGCTGAACTGTCCCAGAGAAGGAGGGTCTGTCCCAGCAGTCCTCTCAGGCTGTTGACAGTCCCTTCAAAGACGGTGCCCCAGCCTAGACTTATCATTTTCTCACTCAGTTTACACCTGCTCCTATCTATCTATCTATCTATTTATCTATCTATCTATCTATCTATCTATATCTATCTATTTATTTATTTATACAACTTATATGCCGCCCCATCGCATGACCCTCGGGGTGGCCCACAATCATAAAATCTCACATAAAATACAAAAAAAAAATTTTTCATCAAATAAACAAAATACATAAAATGAGTACAGCTCGGAATCAGGATAATGTGTGGAATTAAATAGACTTCCAGTGAGATCTGAAACCAGGCAGAGAAGGTTTGAACTGGCAAGCAGAGGACTGCCTTTAGCAAGAATGCCTATCCAGTGAGATTCCCAGTGCCTGGAGGCAAGTGGGCCCCAGTATTGTGATTAGATGCACCTGAGCTGTTCAGGGTCCTTTGTTACCGGAAAGAGGCAGGGCCTCTGATAAGTCCATATGTGACTCTACTGAGTGTGATAAATTCAGCTAAACAATAAGCTAAAAATCTTCATTATGGAAATTTTTCTATTAGCAATGGATCTGGAGTTTTAGCTTTACGGTAGAATCATAGTTCAGAATCCAATGGCTTTGTATTTTGCTTTCTCTAACTGGAAGGTTTGGTGAATGCGGATGTATTAAATGGAACGAACAAGAGTTCCTCTGGGAAAGCATCTCTACCCAAAGATTTGGCTGCTTAGTTCAAATGGGTAAGAGAAATCCCAGTGTACACACACGGCTGCTTCAACTTTTTGATCCGAGAAGAATGGCAGTGTGTGCTCATAGGAAGGAGGGGTGTGGAAAAAGACGAAAACCATATTTTGATATTGCAGTCATTTTTTGTTGCTGAAGACCTCACTACGTTTCTGAACACAAGTCATTTTGCAGGGTTGATTTCCCCTTTCCCCTATTCCCTATTTTCTGTCCCCTTCTGTAAACTCCAACTGAAGTATTTTGGCATCTAGGGAAACAAAGAGAAACAAGTTCTGAATGAATGATGAACAGATGACTTTCGCCATTCTACACTTGAATTAAACTACTGGGCCATTCATTTGAATATTTCACTTGTTCTAAATAAATGTGTGTTCCTAATAGACAATAAGCAGGAGCGTCTTTCTTTAGCCTAGTATTTATATACAAGAGCTAAGTAATTTCTGGAACACTCTTTAACAGAACACTCATTGTGCTTGTCTCAAGTACACCGTTTCATGCTTTCTATATAAAGGCATTGCACAAAGCTAAGATGGGAGCAGCAGCTGAGAAGAAATAAATCTTGCTACTTGGTCCAGAGTTTGCTTATGCTATTTAGAGTGGCAGCACATTGCATAAACACACACTGGAAATGGAAGCTCCGTGTTATGAGGGAGTAGTCGGAGCATTTGGCAACAGCATCACATTTCCAAAGAAATTTGTCCTGCCAAAAAGAATGGGATGAACTAACACCAGCAGTGGGCTAAATCCCTTTTGGAAGAACGGCACTGTCCACAATTTTCACAGCTCCCTTCCGATCAAATGAGATATTAAAATGCCCCCTTTCATGCAGTGCCTTGAGGCCATATATGCCCCCTTTGAATTTTCCACATTCAAATTTTCCAATTTTTGTTGTGTTAAAACCTGGAATTGAAATGGATGGCATCATTACCACTTGATGTACACAGGATGTACCATTGCAGGAAGGTTCAAAGGTAATGTTTCCATTATGGCAGAAAAGTTAAGTACACAAAACCAGTTGGCACTTGTGTAAGTATTCATCCCTGTGCATCAGTACCTGGTAGAAACACCTTTGGCAGCAGTTACGGCTGCAAGTCTTCTTGGGTCAGTTTCTGTCAGCTTGCACAACTGAATCATGCAATGCTTGCCATTCATCCTGGCAAATGACTCAATGGGGAACAGCAACTTTCAAATCTTGCTGCAGATTTGCAGTTGGAGTGCAGTTTGGGCTCTGAGTGGGCCATTCGGAGACCTTCAGGTTCTCGGTCTGTAAACCGCTCCAGTGTTACTTCGACAGCATGTTTAGGGTGGCTGTCCTGCCAGAAGGAGAGCCTCCTTCCCAGTCTCGGGTGCCTTGCAGACTGAAACAGGTCTCCCTCGGAAATGGGCTACCTCTTTCCCACAATCCTGACTAGTTTCCCAGCCACTTTTGGGAAGAAGCTTCACTACAACATGCTGCTGCTGCTGCAACCACACTGCAGCACAGGTGATGGTCTGTTGTATCGTTGGCTTTGTGCCATACTTTGCCCTTTGCGGCGGGGCAAAAAATTCACTTTTGCTCTCCTGCAGACCCTTTTTCCATCTTTACTGTATCTCCCATGTGTCATTTTGCAAGTAAGCTTTGCTGTGGGTTTGTTTCAACAACTATCAACTATCATCCATTCAGGCCACTGTTTGGAGCAGCTGCATGATAATTATCTCATGGATTGTTACTCCCATCTCAGCTGCAGATCTTGGTCTTCCTGATGCTGCTTGCTTAGCTGTGCTCTCCAGAAGCCTCAGGGGCCCTCCAAAGCGCTGGAATTGCACACAGCTGGGTCCCACTCTGCCACTTACAGCATGTGACTTCGGGAGGAAGTGGGCTGCACCACAGTATATTTAGGCACCTCACAGCAAAGGGGTGAATACAGAAGCAACCAACACATGCCTGTTTGGTTTGGAATATGGGAGGGGGTGGGACTAATAAATGGCCCTGACCCCGAGGAGAGCAGAACCAATGGTGTTTGTGTGAGCTACAGGATCCCTTGACTTTTGCCAGCAATCCTAGGATCTAAATCTCTATTGCAACCCTGACAAACAGCGGGAGATGGAGTGCAACATAAATACAGCAATAGCTGAAGGGGCTGTGATTACTGCTCTGTTTCCTAGGGAGTATCTGCCTGTACCTCTAACCATTTCATTTTCTCCAATCCATTCTCTTATTGGTGTGTTGCTTTTTTCTCTTGCAGCCCATTCATTTCCCCAAAGCCCTGTCCCCAAGATTTTCCTCTTTCAAAACCATCTGTGTGGATAGTCTTGGAAAGATTCTAACATAATTCATTTGTTCGCATACTTTGTAATAAGGGTTGTCAGGAGCGTATAAATATATGGTTATGTTTCTGGATTTTAACAAAGAAATGTTGATTTGTTTGGGCAGCAGTAGGTTCTCTTTGCAAATCTGGAAGGAAGACTTTTATAAATATTCTCTTACCACAAAATGATGGCTAGTTTGTATTACAGATCAGGGGCACAGGCCAAAACGTTCATTATTTTCATTTAGGTGAACATGACCTAGCAAACATTGTTACCGGGAAGGTGTGTGTGTTTTCTTTAAATACTCCAATCATATTCAAGAAGACAACAGCCAAGAAAAGAGGCAATGTGTCCAGATTAATTGTCTAAGGCGTTGAGAAGGGCAGCGTTCTGCATGAAAAAATACGCAGAGAGAAAACAGGTTACAGGACTGGATGGGCGAGTCAGGGGAATATCTGCAGCCACGTGAAAAAGTGCTGCTTGGGATCCATCCTTGACATGTCTGACATCATGATGCTCAAAAAGAACGAGAATGATGATTCAAAGAGTAATATGGGCAAACCAAGTGGGTAGATATGCCTGTTGCTGTTATACATATGTTAAGACTGAGTTTGCATGATCATGGAAGGAAAATAAGCCATTCGACCAAGCCATGGGTTTCTGGGTGGTTGTAAACCTGCTCAGCCAGCCACCCTCACCAAATTCAGACATTGTAAACACTGTGTCCCACCAGGGTAATTACACTAATTAGGCAGCTCATGACTGGCACATGTGGGAGGGAAACTAAGCCATGATGGCTGATGGTGTGAACCTGCCCTTAGTCTTCCTCCCAAAGCTGGCCTTAAGGCCCAAGAAAGCAGGTTCTGAATCTAAATCTCTTTGGTTTCAGTCCAGCACAGTGATAAATCTGGCCATTGTTCTGAGTGAGATAAGCCACATTAAACTGTGAGGAGTCATAATGGCTTGACATTCCTTGCTCTTAACACACAATAGAATAATGATATATTTATCCTTGGCATCATTTTTAAAACTCTAGTTGACTCCAGTGGTATTTGTTACACTGCATCATTCCATTAAATATAAACATAACTATGGTTTGACACCAAATAATTCATCAGGCAATATTTGAAATGATTCTGCATAAAGTCACTTAATTGTTCTCCAGTGGTTTGAAAAGTGAAATGTAAAGCTCTGTAGATTATTATTATACTTTTTGTGGGCTGGATTCTGAAGAAGATTTGAACAGGGGCTACTTTTGCTATCAGATTTCCTGCTGAAGGTTTATGGAAGGCAATTCCAAACTTTATCCCCATGAGTATTTCCCATAAATATCAAGGAGAGATCACAACTCCATTACTGTTTATGGAAAGCAAAGGCAGCCAAGACAAATATCTTTGAAGATATTAAAATGAATGTGAAGGGAATATTTTCTACAAATGTACAATATTCTGGAAAGATATTGTCTGTGCTGGATTCTTTGTTCATTTCAGCCCCTTCATTTTCATTACCCAGGCACACCTACAGCGGCTCTTCATGGAGATGAACTACCCTTTTATTGTCATTCATTCCCATGCTGAAATGATAATAAGAACATCTGAAATGGCAAGAGAAAGGTATTGTTTTTGCCCTTTTAGCACACTGTTAGGGGTGAACAGGAAATTCTAATCTAATGGCTGTAAGTTTAGATGTAAGAGAGGGTGCATCCATGGCTGGATGTAACCCAGACTAACTATAGAAAATTATTATGATTCAAATTGTGAGAGTTCCATTCATCCCAGCGACTAGGCAAATATTACACAATTCAGCTCCAATTGACAGTTTTACCTGAAATTAATCCCCAGCATTGGTAATATAAGACTGGCCTGTTTTTCTTTATTTGTGAGCTCTGCCAACCCAGGAACCTGTGAGTTCAGCCAAACACAAGAAAATGTAGGTGACATTATGTTTTCAGAAATGAATGAATTCTTTGTTACAAAATTTAGACATAATCCAATTCCTGAAGCACCCAACCTAATTAATTCAGTCTCCAATCTCTGTCCTGAGACTAGGACAAAATTGCAGTCCTCAAAGCCACCAATCTGGCCTAGGCTTTGGACTTTGTTTTTACCCCTAGCTGGATGAATTGTTCTGAATAATTTGACAACTTCCATACTCATTTCTAATATTTTAGTTGTTCCTAAGCAAAAGTTGCAGAATCATGAATTGTGGATTCCCCCCCCCCCCCCTCACAGAACAATGCAGCTGCCTTTTTATTATGTTATGATCCTTGCAATATCAGAACCATATGACAAGGTCATCCAGAGTTTATAGAAAGTACGCATTCTAGATCCAGCCCACTGTTGGATACGACTTTTGGTCAAGAGGAACCTAATCCATCACAGAAGGGCTGATGGTCACTGCTAGGAGTGGGCCTACGCAGCCCCCCACCACAGATCTATTTCAGAGGCTCCTGAATCTCTGCAGTGCAGTGTTGTCATTTCGTTGAGGATGGGTGACAATAGGGTGGAAAAGGAACAGAACATCCCAGGGCCAGCAACACTGATCCAGCAGTAACAGCTGGCTGGAAGGAGGTCCAGAGAGAGACGAGGGGCCGGTTCTTGCCCCAGACTCACCTCCCCCTGGTAGAACAGGTCGTCCTCTCTCTCCTCTTTCTGTCACTTCTCAGACCTGCCTCACATCTTGCATCTAGTCCCAGTTCCCTCCCTCCCCCCCCCCGGTTTTTTTGTTTGTTTGTTTTTTGGCACAAAGCAGAATTAACAAATCAGATTAACTCCCACAAGATGTTCTGAGAGCTTGTAAAAATCACTGGATGGTTTTTTAAAAAGTATTAGTCACACTAGTGGAAAAGAAGCCTGCCAGAGAGTACTAGTCACCATACTGGAACCTCCACTTTCAAAAATGTTGTAGTTCTTTACTGCTTACTGGGGAACTAACAGTACAACATACCTATTACCTTTATGTCATTCCTATAGACTTCCACAAAATACCTGGCCTACAAATTCTATATTTGTGATTCTCCACCCATTATTTTTCTCCTGGCCTCTTCCTTAACCTATCACCTGGTGTCCTCTGCCTTCCCCCTTTCATTCTCTCTCTCTCTTCTCTTCTTTTCCCCATACACTCCTGCTTCACTCCCTGCAACAGAGGAAGTTATAAGCCCTTGAACAGTAATAGTGGTGTGGAATTGGGAGTCCTGGAGTAGCAGAACATGCTCTGGGAGCCATCGCTTTGAGCTGCATCTGCTGCATTCCCCTTTGTGTACCACTCTTAAAGTAAAGGAGTCCTCTTTTTCTTGGCCCCTGGTTCATCTTCTTCATTGCTGCTCCTTTCTTTACTGCCTTTCTCCTGGCACCGTCGTTTACTCATCTGCTTTGCCATAGCCATCTCCCCAAAACTTCTCTGCTGCACAAGTTACAAGGAAACACTAAACAGGGTGGGGCATTTAATTAGAATGACCTTAACATTTGAGTCTGATTCTTGTGGGGACAGCCAGAAATTACATGCAAATGTATGTAAAGAAGCCTTGACTTTCCCACTTTTTTTTAAATGAAAAGCACATTTAGGAGCCTGAGACTTTTGAGCTTTAGGCGGGTGGATAATTCTTTTCTGCTAGATACATCATTATTGGAAACCCATGTTAAGATCTGGCATATTTCAAGCTGATTACAGATGCACGCTGAGCTTCCAAGAGTGATACTCCAGTCTTAAAATTTTTATAGCCTGTATGATGTAATGCTTAGAGTGTTGGACTAGGAGTTGGGAACACAAGAGTTCAAGCCCCCGCTCACCATGAGCTCACTGGATGACTTTGGACCAGTGACTTACTCTTAGCCTAGCCTTCCTCACAGGGTTGTTGTTCTGCAGATAAAACAGAGGAAAGGCAGGCCTGCCACCTTGGGCTCCTTAGAGGAAAGGACATAATGCAATAAACAATGCAATAAATCATTGCTCCAGAGGCAAAAATCCAGATTCTTCATAACCACTGGTGCTAAACCATTGGGCCTAGTGGATGGGAACTTGATTGCTGTAGAAATTAGGGGCGCCTTTTTGAACTTGATCTGCTTGCAGAAAACGTCATCAATGCCTGTATTTGGTGCCTGTGGGAGGTGTGTGTGTGTGTGTGTAATAGAACAAGAGAGCGCGATTAAGAACAGGTCTAATATCTCACCTGTGCCCCAGGTATCCCGCTTCCTCTGGGCACAAGCAGGTATTACCTTAAATATGTGTCTGGCACTATCTCGTTCTAGGGACCCCCAATACTAGCCTTTCTACCAGCACTCTGGCGCCTGGCTTACATGTGCGCCACACGATGCTCACCCCAAACTCTCTTCCGCATGTGGTTTCTGCCTTCATAGGCTGGCCTCCTTCAGACCAGTCACATCGCAACTTTTTATATGCTGCATGTTTCCCCCAAGGGGCATATTCCAGTGCGTGCTAAACTTGCGTTACGGCTCTGGGGGCAAGGAGTGGTTCCAGTGGGCTGGACAACTGGGGGAGAGTGACGCTGCACGAGGAAGTGTCCTCTTGGCCTTTGACAAGCTGCATCAATTCTGAGAAGGAGGCCCAGCCAGCCAGCCATCCTCCAGCTGCTTTCCGACTGCCCTCATCCCCTCTGCTGGCAGGTCTTCCCACTCCCTCTCTGAGTTGCTCAGTGGACTAGAGAGCAAATGCAGTGCTACTCTCTTCTCCCGTACCCTGGAATGAGCAATTCTGTCTCCAATTGGAAGTAAATCACATTGACTTCAACAGACCTTATTCTTGGGAAAGCCACCAGGGAAAGAGACTGCACTAGCTTTTGGGAACTGCTTTTGGAGGGGAGAGGAGGGAACGGCGTGGCCCATCCCATTGTCTGCACCGTGTGGGAGGACAGCACCACCACCTGCCCCTCTTCTCGCCTCATCTCCTCCTCCTCATGTGGGGCAGCCCCCAAACCAGCTGCAGCAAGAGGCACGTTCATGGGGACTCACCATCCCCTCTTCCGCAGCATTTGGGCTGCTCCACCTGACACAGAGGAAGGCTGCTTCTGCGGGGCTCACCAGGAATGCCGCTCACTGTCCAGCAGCCTCCTCCTCCCACGCCACCTGCAGCGGCCTTGGAGCTGCTGCACCCAATGTGGAAGAAGGTTTCCGGCTGAGCAGCCCTCATTCACTCACAAGGGCTTGCGGGCGTCCTCTCAGGTCTGCTCACCCTGCAAGAGCAGGCCGGGCCTGAGAGGAAGTCTGTGAATGCAAGTGGGACAGATTCTGCCAAGGGTCTTCCCAACCCTGTTTTCAGTGCAGGAGCAACTGCCATGTGTTAGCATGTGCCCCAGCAGCAGTAAGTGCAGTTTGCCTTAATACCGCAAGTATGAAGGAAAGGGGCTCCGGCAGAGATCTGCTTCTGGTCACCGTTGTTCAGCAGTGCCTGTGGCGAGCATCGGCGGCTGGGAAAAGTCAGGCATGGCACTTGATGCAGCTGACACCCATGCGCTCGTAACACTCGGAGGCATTTCTTCTTGGTGCAAGGAAGCTGTGCTCATACTATTTCTCCAATGCTCCGCATGTATGATTCTCCTCGCTATTCCATCTTCTTCCATTCTTCCCTGCCAGCATTGATACGACCAGTCAGTGAGTTCAGCACCATGAGGATCTCCCTCAGTCTTGAGGCTACATGGTGGATGGGTGGTTTTCCAAAACTGGAAAATAACTTGAGTTGACAAATGCCTTTCGCATAATAGATTAATCAGAGGAACAACGGAAAAGTCCACGTTTGTGGAAAGTCATTTTCCTTCAGAACTATTATTAGTTCACTTCCTTCAGAACGATGGTTAGTTCACAGCCCATCCTCCATGAAATCATCATATTAACTAAGAAGAGCGCAAATAGAAGGAGAAATGTTATTGACAACAACAGAAACTTAAAATTACTCTAGAATGATCTCAAAGTCTCCCTTGAAGCATGGACAAAATTCCTACACTGGAACACTCTATTTGGCCACATCATATCAACGATGTTGTATCTACAGGTTTCAAAAGCTGCAGCCTCAACATGCTGCTACTGCCCGATGGAAAGAAAAGTGTGAGTGTGGTGGATTATTTGATGCGCAAATTAATTCCAGCTTAGTGAAACCCGGAGCTCTGGCAAAGGTACAATCCATGCATCTGTGGAGGACAGACTGTGATTTACATCATGGATTACAAAGAAAGCATTGAGACGGTTCTTCTGTTTAGACGGGGAGGCTGAGAAGGATTTGAAGGACTGGTATGACTCAGGGCCACTGCTAAACAAATCTGTCCCACAGGAAATGCCTTGCTTCTCTCACACATGCGAGGCACAGATAGTAGCAACAGCTACCCAGGCAGGTCCAGGATAAGAACTGGTCACATGACGGAAAACAATCTCTGTTTGAAGCATGCCGAGCATCCCAGGATACTGGCTATTTGTCCGGGAATTAGGGATTCTGTAGTGTTGCCTCTACTGAGTCTGTGATTTTCAATCCTTTCTATTGCTGGTGTTTTAATTTCTCATAATTATCTGTGCTGGAAAGCTTAATTCCAAAAAATCATTTCTACAGGGGAACTGAAAATATTTCCATTTGTGCTTCCCACTACGCCCTTTCTGGCTGCCAAGAGGGGAAAAATCAAAAAAGGAAAAGGAACACGGACAAACATCAAGCTGGTGTTTGGTAGAGTTGTTTTTTATTTCAGAGGAGTAAAAACCAGAGAATGGGAGTAGAATGGGAGTCTTCGGCTAAAAACAATCAAGGAATGAGCTCACGCTTCAACTGTGCTGTCCTCCTGTGGTTTCCATGATGCCCACAGGACCCTCTCCTGGCTCAACAGAGGCTAGTGAGAACCCCTCGACCAGTGAAAATTTGTTTTGGAATGGGCAGACCAGCATCACTTCCTTCTGCCAGCTCCACTGACCCACCCCGATCCAGGAACAAGCATTTCAGCTCATTTCCCTTCCTGCCGCACTAGTGGAGGTTCTGGCTACTGCATGGGCAGCACTGGATACTGCCGATATGAACCAGCACTAAAGCCGTGATATTATCTCTAAGAAGTCTATTATTATTCACAATAATTATTAGTTAAGTATTATAAAATGCTACATGGATCAATTCAAACAGTGAAATATACTCAAAACGCATAGCACTTCTTCAATGCAACATGTACCACTCTGATTGGTACTATGTATATGTATATCTACAGATAGATTGATAGATGTACTTATACCATTTGCATTCTAAGTATATATGTTAAGAAAGAGGGAGATAAGTGCGCACACATCATTCTGATTGGTATAAAGCTGATCAAAATTACTCATAGGTGCTCTATTGCTAGTTCTGACCACTGTACCAAAAAACAGAAGACAAAAACAACCTATGGAAATCCCAAGAGTTCTCATCCAAGTCTGTCTTTGTATGCATCTATTTTATTGATTTAAACCAGTTATATTCAACCTCTCTAAAGCTTGAGGCAGCAAAGATTGGAGCAATAAAATCACAGAGCAACCCAACTTGCAATAAAATAGAAATATAGGAAAGCTGATAATGCTCAAATCAGTGGCAGTGAAAACTAATTAAAATTTAGCAGCTGGGAGGGCTTTTTAAAACAGGTGAGTCTGATCCATTAACAGTACTCAATGCCGGCAGAGAAGCCATTCCACAGCCTTGGGCCAGCTCAGGAAGGGTCTCCCTTCCTCCTACAGACCTTCTCACCTCCCACAGCATAAAGCACCCGGAGCAGGGCTGAGGGTCAGAGTGCATGGCAATGGGAAGCACCGAAGTACTTTGATTTGGATCCTGAAGCTCCTGAGCAAACAGCACAGATTTGCTGCAAAGCAACTGTTGCAGAGAGCTTGACAGAAGCCACGCGACAGCATTCTGTGTATGCTCCCTAACTCTCGTCAAGGGCAGTTCCATGTAAAGCTCAGCAAATGGCAAAGCCAGTACCTCGATGATGTACATGGAAATCTTGCTTCTACAGCAGGAGGGAAAATATACCTCCTTCCCTCTTCGTAAAAACACACTGAACCAAGAACAACAGGCATGAAAACTCTTCCATTGCTAAGTAGCTAAATTTTGTCTTATCTCTAAATGCCTCTTTATACATGGTGTAAGGCTGGACCCTTGAACAGCCGTTTCCATCTATGAATGCCAGTGGCTTCCGTGTTGTGATTTCTGTGCATATGCCATATGTCATAGCATATGCAGCACACACCATGAGATAAATTCCCAAGTATACCTGAAGGCCTCTGCCCAGGTATGGATGCTGCATCTGAAGAAGGGTGGAGACATCCCTGGATTATGCCCCGAGAAGGGCAACCAGGAGGGTGAGGGGCTCTGGAATGCAAGCACTTCAAGGCATTGCCGGACAGTCTGGGTATTTTTAGCCAGAAGATGGCACAGACTGGCGTTCCAGAGGGAAAGATTAGAACTAACACATGCCAGTGGCAAGGAAACAGATTCTGGCTAAACTGGAGAAGCAACACTGGCAGTTAAGGCTGCTTGGTAGTGGGACAGGCCACCTCAAGAAGTGGTGGGATCGCATCCTTTAGAAGGAGAATCTGAGCAGCGGCCTGTCACAGATGCTGTCGATGTGCCCTGCATGGGGCTGCAAAGAGCTGGGCTACGTAATCCCTGAGGTTTCTTTCAGCTCCAACAGTCTGCAAAATGTGCTCTGTGAAACGGTTCACCAAATGGCCCTGAGTGGGCTGAGGACTGTGGCAGAAAGTACAGCTTCTGCAGGACCGCTTATGTATAACAAGGCTGTCTCCTCGAGTGAATTGCGAACAGATGTGCAACATAAAGGAAAGGAAGTGAGGAAAACAAGGGCCGAGTCCAAAGAAATGTGGGTAAGAAGAGACTTAGAGACGGCCTGTGGAACAAGGAGAACAGTGTCAAGGTTAGCATGCAGTATGTGTGTGAACACAGTCTCAGGACTCTGTCTATGTGAATTAAATCCTCTGCCCTGACGGAATTGCCAGCTTTCCTCTCACTGGACCTGCATTAATTGTTGTACTCTCTCACAAGGTCATGCTGCAGGAAGGCAAAACTGAAAGCCGTTTCTGAGAATCTTAGAGCCTTTCAAAAATCCAAAAAGAGAGTATAATTAGTAAGTTTTCTTGCAAAGTAATAGACGGTCCACCCAGAACCTACTATATCAAGAGCACATGTGAAGCAAAACTGATTTACTGCAAAGCATAACAAAGAATCCGTAACCTGGAGAGACTTCTTTGATCTGAGCAGGCAGAGGTTGGCCTCTGTGAATTTCTCTGTCCTATAATGTTCAAACAGCCATAAAGCACCCTAATTAACATACTGAACAGATTAGTATTAACTGACGAAGGTCTGGTTTTCTCAGCATTTTTCAAGTAGTCGTCTCAGGTCCCAGAAGATCACATTTCTTTAAAAAATGGAGAAAAGGGAGCCCCATCCTTTAAGGCCAAAATCCAAAATAAGAGCTAGGAGGCACTGCTAAAACCAGTGCCTATTTTGTTCTGGACTGTCGCCAATGCATGTAATAGCCCAAACAAGAACAGATGACGAAGCAGTCTGAGTCAGAGCAGAGACAGCCAGCAATAAGCCTGGAAGGCTTTCTTGGTGGAACCAAGGCGAACTCTCTGGGGACCTGCTGCAGGGCCAGGGAGTTGCGGCTAAGGGAGAGCACCACCTATGTTCCCCTGCACACACTTGCAAATAATGTCAGATCCTGCAAAATGCCACAAGTCTCCTGGGATCCCCCTTCCAAAGGGGACCAAACTCAGTAAGAGCTGCCCTTTGGGTCTCCCACGTAGGGATATGGATCATGCTAATAATCTACCAGTCTGAGGAATCGGCGCTGGTGAGGCGCATGGGGGAAGAGGCGAGATGAAGCCGTAGCTCCCCAGGTCATCTGTCAGTGCCGTGAAACTGCACCGGTCTAAGTCTGAATCCATCTTGCCGCTGCTCACAGTCACTTTCCAGTTGGCTGCTCTTGTTTTGGATTAAACAATGGGAAATACCTTTCCTACTGTGCGATTTATTGCTCCTAAAATGTCTGAGAATGGATTTTGGCAGTCGCTCTTCCAGAAGGATGCCAGTAATTAAAAAAAAAAAATCAGAAGGGTAGCCGTGTTGGACTGCGGTAGAAAAGCAAACGTCTGGTGGCACTTCTTGCAGGCCAACAGGCGTAGGGTGCAGTCGGTGCACGTGCAGGCAGGCAGCACCACGACCCTCTCTGCATTTCCTGGCTGCTAGGAGGCAGCAGCCTCACACCGCGAGTGCCAGGGAATGAGGAGCCATGGTGAGGAGGCTGAGGAAAGAGCTCTTCCTGGTATGCCGCCTGTATTTTCCATTCTTCTGGAAGGCAGATTTTTTTCAAGTTCACATGAAAATCCCTAAACATTTCTGTGTACATTGCTCCTAGGTCCGTATTTGCGTATGCCTTTTGCCTAATATGGACTATTTTGCAAGCAGTTTTTCCTAACATAATGCAATGTTGATGTTATTGCCCCATATATAGGCGTTTTTGTGCACAGTCATCCATAGCAGTGCAAATGCAGAGAATTTCATTTTTGAAATTCAGTTCAGTTTCAGTTTCCGAAAGTTCACTTTCAGAGGATAACTGAACTTTGCTACTCATGCTAGTCTGAAAGAAGTAGAGAAATCGAAGCGAATTCTCCCCCATTCCGGGGAGAGGATCCAAGACGGCACTGGCTGTCCCTGCCCTGCAACCTCAAGATGTTCGGTGCAGCACGTGGTAGAAGAGTCTATAAAGGTTCACCTGTATGGATGGAAATGATCTGCATGGTGAACAGCAGAGTGGCCCGGTGGTGGCGGTGCGTGGTTGGGAGCAGGGTGAGCTGGGTTTTGGTCCCCAGTCTCACCATGTGAATTTGGGCCAGTCACTCACTCTCAGCCTAATCTACCTTGCAAGGTTGTTATAGGGATAAAACGGTAAGGAAAAAGACTAAGGAAGCCGACTTGGGTTCCTTATATGAATTAAAATGGTGGGATATAAGCGGAAGAATAATTAACCCATTACCCAGATTACAGGCACGCAGCTGTACATGCACAGGAAAAAAAGAAGGCCTCTACAGCAGTTTTCTAATAGTGTTTCATTAGTCCCAAGATCAACCATATTTTAATTAAAAATGCTTTAAGTTCAGCTTCTGCACTTATTACTTGTGTATGCCCAAAGGCATATGCCTATATTTAGAGATGATTCTAAATTGCAGATAGAAAAAGTCTCTTTCAAGAAATTCCAAGGGAGCATACAATTTTACTGGGGTTTGAAGCAGCACACACAATAAAACTTGAATACTAGCAGAAGATAGTTGCTGATAGTGCAACATTTCAGTGTTATCTGGGGAACAATAGTATTCGTTCACTTCCAGATGCTGGGCCAGCTGGTCTACATCAGTGCACCTGCCTGGACTGCCAGTTGCAATCTTTACCCGTGCAGCAATTAAGCTGCAGGATTGATCCTGACCATCGCGCAGCTCTCGCGTTCGGCTTTGTATCACTTCAGGCTGCAATGTGATCATGGTTTACCTGGGAGTAGGACCCACTGAAATTAATGGAGCTTATTTCTGAGTATATATGTATAGAATCACATCATACACCATTCAGTTCCTTCTTACGAAACAGAACAACAGACCTTTGTCTCACTTTATGTTTGCAGTAGTATTTCAAAAGATATAAATCCAATAGATTGAAAGGAATGAATTTGTGCTGAAAAGGCTACCAGACTTTTATTCCATTCTGGTATGAAAAGGAGAGATGCCGCTGGAGTTCTTCATCATACAGAGTGAAGTGCCAGACACACGGAGCTCTTTGCACCAGATCCAAGCTGGACTGAAGGCTTGCTGGAACTCAGCTGTGATATAGCATGTTTCAGAATCCTCAAATGACTGGGAAGGTTGTCACATATAGACAAAAAAGGCTGTTGCAGCTATTATAGTGGGGTGACATCACCAGCTGCCTTTGTTCCTCTTCCTTCACTTTCTCCTCTTTGCTCCCACATGCCTTCCTGTCAGGCAGACAACCAGGAAGCAAGCAGCCAGCAGCATCTCCTGCTCCTTCATCTCGCCACCACCATCGTCTGGGCCACACTGAGAGGCAGGAGAAGAAGCAGGCCATAATGGGGTCTGAGCTTCCCCAGCCCAAAATAGTACCATATGGAGCTGTGCTGGTTCTTCAGGCGTAAATAATCAATACATTCTTAGCCTTCTTTAAAGAATGAAGTGCAACCTGGAATATTCATATTAGGAAGCAAAACAGAAGTTCAAGCAAGGAATAAAGCATGCTAGAAGCATATTTAAGCTTCTGCTTAAAGATTTTGCTTAGGCATCCTGATGCTTACAGAAATAGATTGCATGTACTCCTTTTGAAAGGACATGTTTGCCAAGCTGTATTTTTCATTGTTATGGCTGCAAAAAGGCATTCCTCATTAAGAGTTCATTGCCTTCCCTGACCTTCCTCTCCAGCCAGGAGCCATTTGCAGAAATAGATATCTTCTGTTTACCATTTCCTTATCGCTTTGAACTGGAAATTTATTATTCCCAGACAGACGGTAGTTAAAGTAACTTCACCTTGGGATGATATTAGTTGTCTGGAGCATTCACGGGAATGGCGCCATCATTTCCACAGCATAGTAACCAAATAGGGTTCAGTTGTTCAAGAGCTCTGTAAAGTATAAGGCTAGACAAGCATCTGGATTACAATTTGCTTTTCTGTGCATCTCGCCACGGCCCTTGCCTAAGCGCGATTGCAATGGGCTGGATGCACATGGCTGCTTGCGGCAGCAGAAAGCACTTACCCTGTGCCTGTCAGGTGCTCTCAGTTTCCATGCGCTGCAGCTGAGCTCCCCAGGCTGGATCCTGCAGCATCCCAGCCTTGGCCCCCATCACTGGCTCTTAAGAGCGTAAGAAAAGCCCCGCTGGGTCAGATCACAGGTCCATCTAGGCCAGCCCTCTGTGCACACGGTGGCAAACCAGCTGCCCACAGGATTCCTCAAGCAGGATGGGAGCAAGATCTCCTCCTGTCCAAATTCTGCAGCAACCGGTGTGTGCCGGCATGTCATCTCTGGTAAAGGAGGCAGCATGTAGCCGGCAAGACTAGCAGCCTCCTCCCTCGTGAATCTGTCCAGTCCCCTTTAAAGTCATCCAGATTGGCAGCCATCACGACTTCCCATGGCAGCGATTTCCATGGTTTAACTATATGCTGTGTGAAGAAGGACTTCCTTTGACCCGTCCTAAACCTCCCACCAAACACAGTTTCCCCAAAAGTCACTCAGAGTGGTGGTGGTGGTGTTTTGGCGTGAGTGCCAGCAAGAGCTCAGCATGGCACAGGGTCAAGTGGACATTTTTTAAATGGAGCCCCAAAATCCAGTGATCCCAGCTATGCAAGGGTGGCTTTTATGCTGACAGTCAATTCACCTTCTCTGGTCAGCAAAGAAATATCGTTCCTGTACTGCTATGGTAATTCAAAAAGGTTGCCAGATGGTCTGCATGTTAAATGACTTCCTGATTGGGGACTTCTTATTTCTTTATTGCAATCATTTATGTACTGCCCAAAATATTTTATTTCATGTATTTATTTGATGAATTTTTTTGCATTTTATACGGGATTTTAATGATTGTGAGCCACAATCATGCGATGGGGTGGCATATATGTTGTCTAAGTAAGTAAGTAAGTAAATAAATAAATAAATATCTGAGGCTCTTGCATACACATTCATGTCACAATTAAAGTCTGTGTTTTAACCAGGCAGGACTTCTATATCAGTCAGAACAGAATGCTAAGACCTGTCGGCATTATTTTGAAAAGGAGATGTCTCCTATGTACAAAATTTGCTGCATTCTATTCATGTCTCCCTTAAGCCTGCGTTCTTCAACCTGGCGCCTTCCAGATGTTTTGGACCACAGTTCCCAGAATTCAAGACTATTAGCCATCCCGGCTGGGAATGAAGAGATCTGACAACCAAAGCATCTCCAAGGCACCAGGACAGAAACCCAGTGGTTTGCTTTTATGCACTGGAGAGTATGTTCAGGATGTACAAACAGCTGATCTTCATGGTTTAATGTAAAGAGCTTAGCTGATATTTCTTTAGGCATGAATCTCAGCTTCACTTAAAAAAAAATTGCATCTATCATCTTGTAGCCACCACCTAGCAACTAGTAGCATTTTTCTCATGCACATTCTCATTTGTCCTAATAACTGTTTCATTAGGATAAGTTGCTTGTGTGCAGGTTAAACTTGTCTCTTTTAGAGCTGTGTAGCAAACAAGCTAGATTTAAGCTTTTTGGCACTCATTAACTATCTGGATGCTTTGCAGGGGTGGGGAATAAACCCCTTCTTCATGGGGTAAAGGTCAGTTGAGGTTAGCCATGTTAAATTACTAATGTTTTATCTTCAAACTGGACTTTATCTCTGGTAAAATTGGTGGGTGCCCACATTTAATTGCAATTTAGATGATGCAGACAAGAAGTTATGCCAAATGCAAACCCGCTTCCCCATGAATCTTGACTTTCCTGTTTGTGATCCCATCCGGACTAGATATCAATAGCTGAGCAAATGCATCTCTCAAGAAAGAAAACCACATTGATCCCGGAGAGTTAATGACACCACGCTGGCTCCCTCCCTGCCCAACCTGTAAATAGCATTGGTATCTGTGTCTTAAACACATTAATCCCTGAGTTGGATTTTGCAATATTTCCACATTCCTACTGAACACAAATAGTTATGTCCAAAGATTTGTGGCTAAGAGGGAATTGAAATTACTTCCCAGAAGTTGTAAAATTGAAAAAAAATGCCTAGACAGAGCACTGCAAAAACCTAATTTGTCTGGAAATAATTTCCTACGCATTAAGAGCATATTTCTAACTTGGGAAGTGCACATCAGGGGCACATTAAGCCAATGGTTAATGATGTTCCTTGACATAGAACAAACAGTTCAGATCTTTTCTTGTATAATGGCAGAAGATGGAATTATGTAAGGATCACTTAAGTGAGGACTGGTTGAGAGGTAGAGTTTTAACAATTTCATGAGCACTTCAGAGAAAAACTAGATGGAGTCCTGACTGATCAAAAGATATTTTTGGTCTCTTTGAAATTGGTGGGCTTGAATGTATTGATTGTACTTGTTTAAAATCCCTTGGCAACTTTATTCCATTTGACTTCATTTTACATATGTTTTCTTCTTTTTGCAAATGTTTATGTTAAGAAAATTAATTTTTTTTAAAAAAAAGCTAGGTTTTCCCCCCAAAATGAAACCCTCAGTTTCATGAGAGAGAGAGAGAGAGAGAGAGAGACCGTGTGTGTGTTTGCACATGTATGCATACAGCAATTCACCGTTTGGCTGTCTCATTTATTTCTTACTTGCATTTATATCCCACCTTTTTTCCTTCCAAGCAACTCAAAGCAGCTTGCACAATTCCCCTCCGCCTCTTATCCTCACAATGACCCTGTGAGGCAGGTTGGGCCGAGAGTCTGTGAGTGTCCCAAAGTCACCCAGCCAGGTCCATGGTTGAACTAGAATCCAGATCTCCTGACCTCCAGTCCCACACTCTTAACCACTACACCACACCGGCTTTCTGCATTGGGTGAGGCATGCTGCACAGTTGTGAAACTTAAGGATTTTATTTTATGGAATTTTCTAGATGAGGCCATTTTACCTGCTACTCCTGCTTCTGGATTCGGTGCAAAATTGAATTCAGATCTCTACAAGCAGTTTCCCCCCCTTGCTTTTTCATGCCTTCTGCAACGTAACAGCTAAGTGTCAGAGTGGTGGAAAGCAGTAACACACTGCTGGAAAGCTGGAGCCCATTTTTTCTGCTACAAAAAACCTCTGCAAAAGCAGCTAGAAGGCACAGTGTAGACCCTTGAGGATAATGCTCCTGCCTAGAGGGACTAAGAAATGGTCCGTTTACAATAAAAGCACAGTCACAGAAAAGTCCTGCTTTGTTACGTTCGGGCCACGGCATCCATCCTGGGATTCACGGCGGTCTCTTTTAAACCTTTGGTTGCAGATCCAGCAGTGCAGGAAGCCTTGCAATGACTCCTCTGGTGGGGCACCGGATGCATGTTGATTTGTTGTGATTAACCGTGCTCTAGCCTTCAGGAGGCAAGTCCTACCGAGGCAGCTGACGGGGGACCTAAAAATAACATCCTAATTAATAGTATCAACAAATGTGGCAACCAAGAAAAACAATAATCCAAATATCACCAGGATCCTTATTACAGGGACATGGTGGAAGATGCTCCTTGGCAAGGAGAGTACAGCTGGACCAGCTGCTTTCCACATGCACCTTTCTCTCGCCATGTGCTCTTCCCACAGGGAATGGAGGGGAGGTGGCCCCGGGAGGTGAGGAGGGGCAGTCCAGCCGTCATGCTCCTGCTGGAGGAGCATGTGCTCCCAGAGACAAAGGGCATCAAGGAGCAGCCAGTGCCAGATGAACAGGAAATCCCTGGCCCTGCGAGGAAGATGGTCCTGGGCGAGTCCCTGGAAGAGGAGGAGAAGCGCACCTCTGAGACATGGGCTAAACGTCCTCTTAGATCCCCAAAGTGGTGGCTTCCCAAGAGGCAGGACCCTCTCCCAGACCCCAAGAGGAGGAACCACAAAAGAGGTCTCCTTGTGAGTAAAGGGTCCCTTCTTCCAGACACCTCCGACATGCTGCAGCTGAGTCCTGGTGAGGCATTGGAAACAACCGTCTATAAGACTTCAGTTGCAGCCCATTAGCTGCTGGAACAACGCCTGCTAGCATGTTGCAGCCTAGCTTTCCTGATTTTGCTTGGAGTGCTCTTTTGTGCTGCCAGTTCCTGATTTCTTGCTAAGAACCTGCACCCCGAGCTGTGCCTACTTTGAACTGCTTATCTGTGCTTCGCCGTAGACACAATGTCAGATGGCCTCTGTCCCTGCATCGTCACCTTTGCCTGTCTTCCAACCTTACTATCTGGCTTTGCCCCACGGACAACCCCAAGAGTGAACCTGAGCAGGCCTGACCGTGATGGCCACCTCTTTCCACACGATGCTGTGTGGTGGGGGAGAAGTCCCTCTGGAGCAGGTGTTGAGGCCTTTCTTACCTAATTATTTTTATTTATTTATTTATCTATCGATATATATTCTGCAAAGGGCTCAAGGCAGCTCACATCATGCTCCTCCTCCATCTTATCCCCACAACAACAACCCTGTGAGGTAGGTTGGGCTGAGAGTCTGTGACTGGCCCAAAGTCACCCAGTTGGCTCCATGGCCGAGCGGGGACTAGAACCCAGATCGTCCGAGTCCCAGTCCCACGCTCTTAGCCACTGTGCCACACTGGCCCTCCAGTAATTAGATGTTCAAGTCCTTATACAGACAGCATTCCAGGTTTGTTCTTGCCCTCTGCGCCCGTCACGTCTTCTCACCTTTGAGCCTCACCCCGAATTGAAGCCTCCTGTGCAGCTAGGAACGTGGGTGGGGGATGTTCCATTTGGGAGATTTCCATCTGGAGAGGATTTCCAATGGGATATTTCCATCTGGAGTTCTTCGCCGCACAGCAGGGTTGTTTTGTGTGCGAGAGTGTCCTGGGCAGGTCATGGCTGGGCTCAAAACTGTTCATGAAAGAGGCAAATCTCCTCCACACAGTGGAATAGGAATTCCCCCCCCCCCATGTGACTTGTATTATCTGCATAAAGGTGGGTTTGCCGTAAATGGTTTGACACAGACCATGCCTTAAATGCTCCAAGTAGTTTCTCAGCCTCGATAAGATCGGAAATAAATTTGTCTTTGCTACTGCCACTGCTTTCTCATCACTGGCCTTCAAATGGAATTTCTGGATGCGTTCAGAAAGATTGGAAGCACAAGGCAACTGGAGCAGCTTCAGCTCCCTGGACAACTAAAGAGAAAATTGACACCAGTGTAGAGGAAATGGGCAGCTAGGATGGTTAGCTGTCTCTTCTGTGCACTTACAGACAAGAACTTTTGAAATGGGAGAACAAGCAGCTGTCCAACAACATCTGGATGACCATTCTTGGCTCAAAATAAGCTTTTGAGATAGGGCGACCCCTCTGTTTTCTCTTTGTACTGGATACAAAGTGCTTACAAGGTCAAATTTCATTTGTAATGTACCCTGAGCCTTCCAAACAAAGGATATATGCTGTGCTGTGCTGTGTTCTTCTGAGGTTTTGTCTCAAATAAGCAGAAGGCTTGTAATTTGGGAATTCTGCTACTGAGATTTCACATATGTTTCCTCTCTTTCTCTCTCTTGCTACTGTCAGAGTCTGCTTCATTTTCTTTGCCTTTGTGCAAGCAGAAAAACAGCTTCTCTTTGTTTGTATTATCAGGCAAAATAACATCTGGCTGTGCTGGTGTTTAATCCCAGGAGAATCCATTCTGCTAGGTATGGAAAACCTCACAGGATAAACAGACAAAATAAATATCTTCATTTTGTGGGCAAGGGGGCAGTGAAGGCCTAGGGAAACCGTGTAGGAGAGTAAAAATACATTCTTTTGCATTTCAGGGTTACTGTGTCTTAGACTCTGCTCAATTCTTTCCATATCTGCAGCTGCTGGATGCTCTGAGAAAGTGTTTTCCCCTTTGAGACGTGTTAAGGTAGAATCTTAGCTATTCTCAGCGTCTCTTACTGAGGTGTCTTGCACTAGTGGCTAGCCTTTTCTCTCAGAACAGAAGGCTGGATTCTACGAGTACAGCTATACTCACAGTTGCGTAAAATTAATTGTTGCCAGCCATTCATAAAATCACAGAATCGTAGAGCTGGAAGGGGCCAATAAAGCCATCGGGTCCAACCCCCTGCTCAGTGCAGAGCTTCAAGTTAAAGTTTCTCCAACAGATGGTTCTCCAGCTGCATCTTGAACGGCTCTAGTGTGGGAGAGCCCACAGCCTCCCTAGGTAATTGGTTCTATTGTCAGATTGCTCTAACAGGCAGGCAGTTCTTCCTGTTGTTCAGCTGGAATCTGGCTTCCTGTAACTTGAGTCCCTTATTCTGTGCTTTGTACTTTAAGATGATCAGGAAAAGATCCTGGCCCTCTTCCATGTGACAACCTTTCAAGGACTGGTAGAGGGCTATTGTATCACCCCTCAGCCTTCCCGTCTCAAATCGAAGCATGCCCGGTCCTTGCAGTCTCTCCTCACAGGACTCTGTTTCCAGTCCCCTCATCTTTGTCCTTTGAAACTTTTCTGGTTTTTCTGCATCTTTCTTAAACTGTGGTGCCCAGAACTGGATGCAGCACTCCAGATAAGGCCTAACCAGTGCTGAGTCAAGGGAAACTAGTACATCACATGATTTGGAAGGGATGCTTCTGCTAATGCAGCCCAACATAGCATTTCCCTTTTCACAACCACACCATATTATTGACTTACAGTCCTCTTCTGATCTACAACAATTCCAAGAACCTTCTTTCTTTTAGTATTGTTGAGCCAAATATTACCATCCTGTAACTGTGCATTTGGTTCTTTTCGCTTTCCACTTGCCCCTATTGGATTTCAGTCTTTTTTTTTTTTTTTTGGCCCAGTGTCCAACCTATCAAAATCACTTTGAATTTTGTTTCTATTTTCCAAAGTATCAGCTATCCCTCCCAATTCTGTGTGAACTGCAAATTTTATAAACATTCCTTTCAGGAATAAAAATGATGAAGAACAGTGTGCTCTGGACTGAAATCTGTGGTACCCACTTATTACCTCTCCCCAATTTGAGAAGGTGCGATGGACAAGCATTTTTTGAGTCTGATTCTGTAGCCAGCTGTGTGTCCACCTATTCGTATTTCCATCTAGCCCACATTTGATAGTTTGCTAATCAGGATATCACGGAGCACTTTGTTAAAAGCTTCGCTGAAGTCAAGATATATTATGTCCATAGCATTTTCATAGTCTAGAAGGGAGGTTACCTATTCAAAAAATGAAATCAGATTAGTCTGTCAGGATACCTTCTTGACAAATCCATCTATTAATCACTGCATTGATGTAAAGGTGTTTTCAGTATGACCGTTTTATTATCTGTTCCAGAATTACTCTAGTGATTGATGTCAGACTGACTGGTCTATAGATTGCTGGTTGTGCAGCTTTCCTTCCATGATCATACATGAACTTCATCTTAGCGCAACTCACTTTCTGAGATAGCACAGAGTATAGGAAAAAGACTGTGAACACTGCAGGCGTGTATACTGTGGAGCTTCGTTGCAATACCCATCTTTTCTCATTAGACCCACTTACTGTGGCATCTTCCTCAGCATTGTTCTGAGTTCATTAAAGCTGACTTTCCTAAACTCAGAGGTACGCACTTGGCTACACGTGGCTTTGTTTTCTTTAGAATCAAGAAGTATGACATGACCACCTTCCCCCATAACTACTGCTTTATCTACTATGTCGTTCTCTTCGATTCAGGCCATAGTTAACACGCCTTAGATAACAGTGAAGTGGAATGGAGACTAAGCATGGGATGACGCTTTTGGGTTCCTTCAAATTAAGATCTGAGAACTTGGTGACCATTCCCTGTTCTTGTGCCATAGGCTGAGATCGGCCCCACAAAACATCTGTGTCTCTGCCACTGAGGCACTCCTTGTCAAATTGACAAAAACAGTGTAAAGGAAAATGCATTCAGTGTGGCAAAACATAAGAATTCACTGCACTTGCAGAGTGGCAGAAGGTCAGGTAGCATGAAATATGTTCTATTGTAGAAACCACCTAGATGACTTTATTGTTACGGGATCCAGCAATGAGGATCATTTGAGGAATCTGGCACAAATTCCCAAGAGATAGGAAGAATATGGATATATCATGACACATGTGATATCAGTTATGTTTTGTGAACATACTAAAGGATCACACGAGTCACCTGAGAAAACAGAATGAATTTTGAGGGCATTTCATCCAAAGAATGTATGCATTTGTTCATTTGTTGGTCTTGTCAACTACTGGCATTAGATTTGCCAAATTATGCCCTACCCACTGAACCAGCTGCTTCAGAAAAGAACTGGGCATGGACTAAGCAGATTGCGCATACTTCAAGGAGGAAAGTAAGTTTGCCATTTCAAAGCCAGTGTGTCAACCCATTATACAACCCTGGGCCTGTGATGTTGCTCCTTTTGCTTCTAGATCTTCAGCCTGCAGACATAATTATGTCCAGATAGAGCAGAAAGCTTTTCTGGAGAGATAACACATTATTTTGATGACAGGAAAATTACCTTAGTTCCAGACCACAAAACGTTGCCATCCATTTTCAGCCCCATAAGGGAAGTTCTACAGGTGGGCAGAAATATTCTGCACATCATCCACACCTACAGTGAGCATCACACAGATCCTCAGAAGCCTTCTCCGCTGTGAACTGTGGACAACTCTGAAAGGGGTCAGAAACACTCCCAGATTTTTCAAAGTATACATCATTGTATATCTCTCTATTGTCTCCTGTCCTTGAATCCCTTAATTTATCAACATTGCATTCATTGCTTATTCTTTTTAATCCTTCTTTTCTGAACCCCACAATATCCTTATGGACACGTAATAACCAGAAGTATGTGCAACATTCCATGTGTGATTCGTCATAGATTGGTACAAAGACATTATGATATTGGCCATTGAGTTTTCCTAATCCCTAACTTAATTTCCTAAATATCCCAAACAGAATTAACCATGTTCTCAGTTGCCACACAATATTTTCATGGCATTGTCCACCACTATTCCATAATCTCTTTCTTGGGGAGCCATTGCCTGCACAGACTGCACCACCATTTTTGGAAAGATCCTTTAGGAGCTCTTCATAATCTTTATTCAGCAAGCTTGGCCGTCAGTCCTGAAAAAGTTAGTTCAAGCACTGATATTATCTCTTTCTCAGCAAATGCAGACATGAAAAATGTTTTCCAGCTTCTTTGCAATCTCTTCACCTCCTTTAGCACAGTTTTGTTGTCCAATGGGTCAATTCCATGCTTCTCACATATCCAAACGATGTTTTATTGATGTCGTTATCGTTTTTATAAATACGCTACTCAAATTCTTTCTTTTACTTTAGCATCTGTTATTTCTTGCTTCCATGTCGTCAGTCAAAGTTAGCTCTCCTTTTTGTTCTCATTGGTCAAGGCTTTCATTTGCTTGAAGGAGACCGTCTTGCCTCTAATACTATGATGGCTAGTTTTGTTTTGTTTTTAACCCAGTTATCTCAGTGCCACCTTACAGGGCCGTGTTTCCAAACCCTGAATAATTTTTGCCACCCTCCGCTGGACCCTTTCGAACTTTTGTGCATCTTTCTTAAATCTTGGTGCCCAGAACTGGACACAGTAACCCAGATGAGGTCTGACTAGTGAGGAGTACAGGGGAATGACAACTTCTCATGATTTGAAAATAATACTTCTATTAATGCACCGCAGAATAGTATTTGCCTTTTTCGAACCTGCATTGCAGTGGGGGCTCATATTAACCTGCATTCCACAATAACTCCAAGGTCTTTGTCTTTTTCAGTTCTGTTGAGCCACATATTCCCCAACTTGTATCGATGCATTTGGTTTCTCTTTCCTAGGTGGCAGACTTGGCATCTGCCCCTGTTCAATCTCATTCTGTTGCTTTCAGCCCAATGTTTAAGTTTATCAGGATTGTCCTGGATCTTCACACTGTCTTTCAGGTTGTGCACTATTCCACCCAGTTTTGTATCATCTGCAAATCTGATTATCTTTCCCTTTGCTTCCTCATCTAAATGATTAAGAAAGATGTTGCAGAGCACTGGATAAGGGAACAACTCAAGACAAGCAACAAGCCTCAGTAACTGGGTTCACACACATAACAAGCCTTTTTAAAAAAGCATTGTTGGTCTGCCATGTTGTCCAAACAGCGTTGTGGTATTTCACCATGGTAACTTCAGTATTTGGAAGCCATGATAAGAAGCAACAGTTTGCTCTATGGTTTCTCCATGCCATCATGGTTTGTCATATTGTCTGAGCCAAGGATCATGGTCCCCATAGTCCTGGTATGCAACTACCACGGAGTTCTCTGGAAAGAGTGGCAAGTACTGCAGCTGCTCTAGCCATCCAGCGTCTATGAGTGGACCAATGAGGAAGAGACAAGGAGCATAGACAGAGAGCATTGCAGCTTGAGACTGAATTTCAGGCTCAGTGGCTGACAAAATACATGCCAACAGCAAGAAGATTGAGAGGGAAGTATGAAAACCATGATAATGTAGAAATCACTCAATTGTTTGTCAGCTAAAAAACCACAAACCATGGTAACTACACAGAATTGCTTGTTGCATTCTGTGAACCTAGTCAGTGGGTTGGTTATTCTGCAAGCAGCTTACAGTTTGCCCAACAGGCTGAATATCAAATGTGGATATTTATGCAGCATAGTTGGCATGTGTTATATTCCAAAGCAATGTTTCAATGTGTAACTCTCTAAAGATGTATGCAGATCAACACTTTGATGGGTTTCAGAGTCCTTTGAATAGGGCAAGGAGGAGAGATTGACCTTCTCTCATACATATCTAAGGTTATTTATTCAATCATTTATTACTTTTTCAAGTGATAAATTATATTTTGATGTGTTTTCCGGCAAATTAAAATTATTCTCACAGAAGTGAAAAATGATGATATAGCAAAGGAAATAGAGTAACACTACCGCCTTGTGGGCAGGAAAATATCTATCCCGGAATATCTGTTGTTGCTGTTCTGTGAAAATACCAAAGCCAAAGCCTTATTCTGCCATTATATAGCACATGATCCGAATTCAAAGGAGTAAAAAAAGTACTGTAGGAAATGGAAAATCATGCAAGTGATATAAAAATGTATATAATAAATTATTCCAGCTGGAGAAAGAATTATTTTAGCTGGAGAAGGTTAAACACATGCAGTTTTGAAAAATACTTAACCTGATCTCTGCTATTGGTTTGATTTTTTTTTTAAATGTCTTAAGGCAATAAAACTACAAAAACATCACAGCTAAGCACAACAGTGCCATAACTGACTTTTGGTAAGATTCCTGTCTGTGCTTCTCAGTTTTTACAAAAGATGGTGCTGTTTGACAATGAATGTCGGTGAGATCTGAATGAGATGCCAAAATCAGACCTCTCAGTACAGTTCTTTGTGACATCACAGTGAAAAGCTAGAAAGAAATGGGTGTGCATACGGGCACACATTCACACAAGTCACTTTAGAATTCAAGTATTTATCACTTGGTGGTAGAAACAAAGGTGACTCTGTGTGTGTGTGTGCATGCACTGCCATAATGTTACGTACGTGTCAACAAACGTATACTAGCATGTTCAATGGTTTCTGCAGAGACATTGCAAACTTGATTTTGCATTGATCCATCTCCTGTTTGCATGGAGGCAACTCCAGGGTCTGTGAATTTAGTAGTACTGATGCAAGAGGAAAGTCATATGTTGAGCAGGAGGGCCATCTTTCCACAGAGCCTTGAGCAAATGTTGCATTTGCATGCATGCCCAGGTGCTGCATTTGCCACTTTTAATAACCAACCAATCACACGCTTGCCCCTGAGCGTCCCTCTGTGGGAGATGCAGGGCCAAATAACTGGATCAGTGGAAGCAGTGCGTGTTGTGCACACGCCCTATCAGATTTCAGGTGTGTTCAGGGAAGGCTACTTGCTTGGAGAGGTTTGACAGCTCAGATTCCAAAGAAGAGAGTGTTTCTGAAATGGTTCAAACCCCAGCTGTGTTTCAGGGTCCTGAGACTTCGTAGGAAGTAGCTGTGGGGAGAGTAGCCCTAGGGCAGATGAAGGGACCAGCCAGCTTGGCTGTGGGTACAGACTGGAGTGGCAGGTTGAGGGAAGAGGCTTTGAAATGGGTGGGCTTTTTTCCAGTGGGGCATTCCTGTGTCCTGAAGAGGCAGACCCGGTCACTAGATGACATCGTCAGAGAGGGGTCTAATTAGGACACAATAGGAAGGGTAAAGGCCTGCCCACTTTCACAGCGCCCCTCCCCAGGGCCAAGATGCAGAAGGGTTCATAAAGAGAGTTTTGGGTAATGAACAAGAGGAAGGTTTCAACATTTCACTTTGTGCATGCTCAGAGACTTGAATGTAACAGTAAAAGATTATTAGCAAAGAAACAGTGGTGAGATTGATATCTCTTGGAGGGAAAAGCTTGGCTCACGACAGTACTTGGAGAAAATAAGTAAGATTCCTATTGATTTTCTCCCTCTTATTTATTTTGGGTTGGATACATGGCATATTCTTTTTACTCCCAACACAATATAAAGTTAAGTGTAATTAACTCTGTGGTTTATTGGCTTTTTCTACACAGCAATGGTGAGATAAATTTATTGCCCTAAGTGAACATATAAAAGAATATTCACGTAGGCCGCAATCGTGGCTGGGGAATGTTGGCAGCTGAAACATTTTTCTGTCCAAATGTGCACAAGATTATTCCCTTAACTGCTTACTGTGTTGCACACTCCTCCTAAGCACATTTACTCAGAAGTAACTTCCACTGTGTAGAAACCTACAAGCACAGCAGTCTTCACCTGACTCACATCTTGCCCTGTCTATTTTTGTATTGTCTCTATTGGCTGTTGGAGAATCTCCAGGTTTCTTTCCCAACCTCATCAGAGGATGCTGGGGGCTGAATCTGCAATATTATGAATGCAAACCATCCTCTACCACTGAGTTACTACCAGGAGGATGCCTGCCAGTGGTTCTGGGGCATCAGGGATACTGGCAACATTTGCCACCCTCCTTCGGAGTTCCCTTTTTCTTTTAAGTTTGGCTTTAGGCCTCATAGGAGCTGTTGGAAAGTGAAATCTCCCAGTGACAGTATACTGCTTCTTATTGTTATATAAACTATTTTGTGGTACATTCTCATGAAAGGACAGTTACGGCCCATTAACCTTACAAAATGGGCGAAGAAACCTACTAGAATTGGTTTTTACGGATCAACACAGCGCCCTGCAAGTCTGGCTTCTCCTTCGGAGTGCGACTAGGAGAATCTTCTGATGAGTTCTGGGTTATCCTCTTCTTCAAAATTCCCTACTGCACTAGTGGCTACTCGGGGGACAAACAAGATGCGACGTTATACACACCTTTCAAATAGCAATGGGAGTTGGGGGTGGGTGAGGTGATAATGATTAGGATCACACCAGGTGAAGAAGTGGAGTTGAACCGTCCCTCCTCTGCCGTGATGCTGACAAGCATGGCTGCTGTGGAATTGCTATCGGCCTCGGGATGAAACCCGCCCTTGCGTCGAGGCCTGCTTGGGACTTGTGCGTCGGCCTGCAGGCTTCAACTCAGTGTCACTGCCTGCAAAGAGGCAGTGACACCTCAGCCAAAGCAGCTTGAGGATGGCAGCTCTGAAAAGAACTAAAGAGACGTTTTATATAACACTTCACATATTTTTCTTCTAGGATCAAATGATCAAGTGATCTTAGAGGAAAAGACAACTTGAAAGGTAGGACAAGCTGTAAACTCATTTGTGGAACCCATTCTAAGGCACAACATGGCCTAATCAGCCAATTTAGACATTAAGATAGAGATCATGCGAATGTACACACTAGCTTAACAATTTCTGGTAATGTCAGGTGGGCTATATTTGTTATTTTTATTAATTGTCCCCAGCAGCAGGTGACTTCTGATGGTCAGGAGGCCCATGGAATCCACTGAGAGCTTCATCCCACTTCACCTGAAAGTGTTGCCACCACCATAATTGCTGCTTACTTTGTGGTAGTGCAAGTTCTGGAAAAAGGAGTCAGTTCTGCAAGTGAATGAAGTCTGGGTGAAGGCAGGCCTTGCCTGCTTGTGGAATCGCCATCTTCTTTGCCACAGCTGTGGCTGCAGCAGTAAATTTGGTAGTGAGGGCACGGCCACAAAACAGCCAGGGGGACAGACACCTTCATGCTGTGTGTTGTCTACCCCTGATTTACAATGTTCTTTCATGAGCCTTCTTTTTACAAGGCCAGCTTTATTTTGTTTCCTTTTAACTGCCAAAGATCAGGTTTGCTTCTTAAATGAGACAATCCTTTATGATCTGTGTCTCCTTCCTTTTTGCCATGGAAATAATCAACAGAAAGTTAACACTGCCTAAGGAAAGTTACCTTGAAATCAAAGGTAGTTAAGTGTACTTGAACTTGTCTTTGTGGCACTTGATAGTTGCATGTTCTCATGCACCTGGTGCCACTGCCATTGCTAGTAATGACACTGTCCTGCTACAGTTGTGTTGTCTTCAGAAATCTAAGCATTTGGCTGCCTCTGTCAGTTTGTTTTCACAGGTTGATACAACCTGATAAAGTCCACGTTCATGGTAAAATACAAGGCACAAAAGAAGGAGCAAAACATGCTAGTCCATCAGACTACCTGCTGGTTTAACATCTAGTTGTAAAGGCGTCTTTGTGCAGTAAAGTGTAGCAACTATGTGCCACAGTTAAACTAATGCATATCTTCCCTTAAAGAATGATATAGGAATATAAATAGGCTTGCAGTATTTTTAGCAAATCTTTAATTGAGACAAGAATTAATGGTGCATTTGAGTTCAATAACTCCTAGTGTAGATAAGATGCCTTATCTACTTAAAGCTACAACACTGATAAGACTTCCTTGGTTTAATGCTGACATTAAGACAGTGAATAAATTCTGCAGTCACAGGACAGAGAAAGTAATCCATTCTCTCAGTTTAAGGTACACATGCACCAAACTTTTGAATGTTTGATGGTCCATTACTGGAGGAGGAGGAGGAGGAGGAGACTTACAATGCCATATATACAAATAACTGGCTTGCATGAGTTAGACGAAGGGCTCCTCTAAACCAGCTTTCCCAAACCTGATGCTCTCTAGACATGTTGGACTACAAATTCCATTCCCTCTTGATTAGGCATGGGGCACGAGGGATGAACGAAGTATGTTGGAGCTATTAAGGGTAGTTCTGGAAAGATATTTTTGTCCTCCAGACATGCCCCAGACCAGCTGGTGAATAATTCTCTCCCATTGGTTTCTCTTCCATTGGCTTTGCTTCCACACTTCTGGCAGGGCTTTGGTTTAGGTATCTCAGCAGTTCCTTTGTTAAGTTAGGATACCCTGTTTATTACTCTTTCTGCTCTGCCTGATAAAGTATGTCCATCTACCAGATAAAGAAAATGGGGACATGGTAGGTTAAATGTTCTCAAGGTTGGTGCCTGGTAGCAATTCTAGGACTGAGGTTGTATAAGGCTGGTCATATCAGAGAAGATTGTCATTTGCTGTTTTCAGTTTCCTACCACATCCAGTGATTCAGGCCTCCATCAAAAGTTACCTCACATCAGTCAACTGCTTGGAAACCCACTCATGATTTTACAGTACCATGCTGAGGTGTGGTTCCAAATTATTTATGAGAAGCTTGTTTTTGAAAAACTCCATAGATATACTTACTGTTAAGAGGCTCTTGAGCTTGTTACTGACTTAGTACCATGATATATATGCTAGAAATCAGCAGACATGAGTAGGAAATATGTTAGCTGAGAGTTCATGTACAAAAATCTCTCTGTGTAGTTGAAATCCGACAGATACACTGAAGCACACATTGGAGCTACAGACGGCACCATCGGGAATAGGTATGTTTTTGGACCTCGTTTGAGACGCTGCACACATTTTCTCTGTGAGCTGAGGCCTGCTCAGTTCCTGCACCCAAGCGGCGTACATATGCTAGGCCCACCGGGCTGTGACCCTGCCCCTCGGCCCACTCCTCTGCCCCAGTCAGCCTTCACGTGGTTAGGGAGGAAGCCTGAAGGGTGCTCCCACTTGCATTTTCTCGACCACAGATATAAGGCCCCTCCAGAGCTCCTTGCTGAACATGGGTGCGGAGGGCGTTGGCCCCAGAGGAAAAGGGCCAGGGAGGGACCAGCATGAATGGCCCCACGGGCTTCACATGCATTAAAATAGCCTGCTTGGGCATGGAAGGGATGTGGCTGTGGCGGCATATAAAAATGGCTCATGAAGGTACATAGTGGAGGTTAGGACAGGAGAGAGAGAGGCCATCGTTTCACCTGGAGGCTGAGCAGCTTCTCCAGACATAGCAGTCGCCCGCACCCTGCCCTGCCCTTTCGCGTAGCATTTGGTGTGCTACGTTTTTTTCTTGGGTAGTCAGTGTTAAGGATGTGCTCGTGTTTGCAGTATCCTCCTATTGATAGTGATGTATTTTATGTTTCTGATGCTTATTTCCATGCCCCCAAGAAAGCTTTTATTGGCAGGGACATGCTCAAGTCCTTTACTCCAAGACTCAAGTCAAGTCTCAAGTCTTTACTTTCCAGTCCAAGTCGAGTCTCAAGTCATTGCCAGAAATGCTTGAGTCGAGTCTCAGGTCTTTTCTCCAGTCTCAAGAGCCAACTTGAACAGAAAAAAGGGAGGTGGGGGTGGGGTATGTGTGGGGGTGGGAGAGTTGTCCCCCCCCCCCAATGTTCCCATCTGCACTTGCAATGGCTTAGCGGGGTATACTTTATAGTCCCAGTTTTGGAGGTACCTGACCACCACCTGTGATTAATTTCAGTTGATTTCATTTGTTCCTCCCTGGAGATTATGCAGGAGCTGAGCAGAGGCAGCAGGCAGAAGAAGCGCCGTAGTTCTTCCTGCTGAGGAGAGCAAACTGTGCCAAAAAGAGCCGGAGCCCTCCCGCTATGTCGCAAACCCTCGCCCTCCCCCGTCCCCCCGCCTCCCTCATGCCAAAAGAAGGGCGGAAGCCTTGCCTTCCCCAGTTGCAGCCCCCTCCTCCCAATGCCGCTCCCACCCCCTCGAAGCTCCCTCGCTACCACTGCCTCGGCTATGCTTGTGCCTGGATGGCCTGCCTCAGGGTAAGCCCTTTGCCGGTGAAAAATGTAGACTGACACTCAGGCAAAACAAATGCAGCAGTCTCAAGTCAAGCCACTCACTTGGCGCTTGCAAATCGACTCCAAGTCGAGTCACTGGCACGACCTGAGTTGGACTTGAGAGCAAGTTGTCCCCAACACTGGCTATTGGGTGGTGTTGAAATGCTGCAAATATTTTAAGTTACAAATATTCATTGACACTGACCTGTCTGTAAAACAAAATGAATGTAGGATTTTGCAAAGTGAGAGGTACGATCAAATTGACTGTTAAGGGAAGTGGATATACTTTCTTTATAGAGAGCATGAATTTGCAGGAATTGACTGGATATATCACGGTCCTGCTCAGATCTGCCCAAGCTCTTGTGATTAAGGTCTTTCAAGAGCAATTGGGCAATATATTTTTATATATATATATATATATATATATATATATATATATTTGCAAAGGTTTGAATTTGTAATTGCTATTAGCTATTAGCAACTAAACATGCCTTATTGCCATGTATTTATTAGTTGCCTTTCGGAAGATTTCCTGTCCAGTTTGTATCAGCTTGGAGGAAAGAAGGCTTAGTTCTCCACTGCTGCTCTTGATCAGAGCCAGAAATTCTGGCCTTGCATTGTTTTAATACACATCAGTCCGCTTCATCTTCTCTCTTCCACCCCACTTAGGAATTCATTCATAAAGATGACTTTTTCATTGTGTATAAGTGGATTACATTTGAGTTTAGCTGCCTGGATAGATAACACAGTCCAACAGCTATTGATGCCAGAACACTCCTATGAGTATCTACTCAAAAATAGATGTCATAGCATTCAATGGGACTTATTCCCGAGTAAGATAGGCTTGCAGTCCTAAAGTAGTCCTTCTAGGTAGGATGTTGCAGTGAGAGAAGATGTTGTGATATGTCAAAATTAAGAAAAAAAATCTATCATGCTTGCCAATATGGTATATATGGCATCCTTGGGCTGCAATTTTCTGCCAGGTTAAGCTTGTGCAAGCCCCAGAGAAATCATGGATATTTGTGCATGAAGAATTATGAACAGCATCTCAGTCCCCATGGAACGCATGTAGGCATTTATTTCTAAATGGTCCAAGCACACTATTCCAGGATTAAGTGGAAAATAGAAACTATTTATATTCCATTATCTCTTCTGTGGCAAGGCTTACCTCTGCATTATTAGAAGCCAAACAATGACTGAGAAAAGGAAGACAGATTAGCAAATGTTAATGAAAACTCATTTGTTTCCTTTATGAAGGCTACTTGGAATTTGTTAAATATAGAAGCCATAGACAGAGAGGCAGAGGTAGAGATAGACACACCAATTTTCATGTCCCCCACCCCGAGTATGAGTGTGTATTTATAGCTATATATTTAAATTAGGTATTTATGTTTGGGTATGTCTATGTGAAAATAAGTTTGTTTCAGTTTTTCATAACTTACAACGATCAGACTTGCTTGCAGTGATCTTGAATTGTCTGGTTAAACTGGCTGCCTCCCTGGTGTCCACCTGGCTGACCCTGCAATCCAACCAGGCGGCCATCTTGGACAGCTCATGGCCAAAGTTGTACCATCAGGCAATGGCTTGCAATGGTACCCAAACCATCTTGGTACCCAAGTATGGTTTGAGAAGCAGAAACCGCAGCAAGCTTAAACAGCTTTTGAAGAAATATCTTTTAATTCAGGCTCTCTCTGACTTCATACTGTTCTTTTTAAATGCACTTATAATTTTACCACTTTTATACTGGTTTCAGTATTGCAGTATTGCATTAGATGCAAATTTTACCCAACTTACAGAACTTTGGCTATCATATAAATCAATTTGTATAAATTAATTAATCAATCGATACAATGTTTATTCATGTCACAACTTTAAAAGACAGAAAAGACACTGGACGATAGAGATACAATCTAAAATGGTTCCTGAAGAGACAAGTCTGGAACTGCATCATGCAACATTGCTGGGGTTGAGAGTGCCGATCGTCCCTTTGGAGGCACATGTTGCTGGCCTCCAGATGATGGGAACTTTGGTTGGTCATCAGCCTACAGCAACACACCTGCCTCTCAGGCAGTGCTGCTGCCAATACAGGTGTGCTGGTCTCAGCTGCTGGTATATGGCACCCCAGCAACCAAGACCAACCTGCCCTGCATATGCACCAGCTTGCGAGAGGGTCTGGCGAGTGTGGGCAGAGACCGTAGGCTGCTGTGTTCGACTGCCCAGGAAGCCTTCTTAGTTGCTCACATTTGAATAAGTGTCAGTACTAACCCAGGAATAATATACTAGAAGAAAAAAGAGTTGCTTAGGGAAATGGCTCATGCATTGAAATGGGCACAACGATGCACCCCCCCGTGCAAAATGCATGCTGACACTTGTTTATTGCAGATGCCTCATAAGAATGGGTAGCTTGAATTTATCTGAGATTAGCTCCAAGTTCTGCAGATTCATAAACCACTGGGATCTCTAGGGGAATAAGCAGTTAATTCTCATCATGCTGTGGAAGGCTCAGGATTAGTTCTCGTATGCCCTCACGGGGTGGGCTGCTGCATGGACACCATGTGAACTGCTGCATTTTTCTTCTTTGGTCAAGAAGGCAAGTTTGTAATTTCAAAGTGATGAATTGTGAGCACCAGGAGCACTCGTAAATTCATACCAGTATGCTGCCATGTTTATCTTGAAAGAAAGCTGGTTCGTTGCCCTGTTCAGTCTGAAAATGGTGTTCGTTTATGGAATAATAAAAGCAAATGGGGAGATGTAAGGGATTAGAGTGGGGTGGGGGAAGCGTTTCTTTTTCTCTAGAGTTGCCACAGAAAAGCTGGCGAGACTATTTCTTTTTTCCTCTCCAAGAAATACCTTCTGGACAGGAAACTCACAAAATCTGTTTTCTTTCCCCTACATAGCAATTTTGCCTTTTGTTTTTAACTTTCCAGTATTAGAAATACAAAAGTGGGGAGCACTTCTGCAGAGTATTACACTTTAATCCAGTGAAAAGAAGGCCCCTGGAAACAGAGTTAAAGCTCCTTTCAAAGTGGTGTTCAGGAAAGCAACAACTCTGCTCACTATCAGTTATATAGCAGAGAAAGGACTCTTTCAGACACTTCCGTGGTGTTCAGTTAATTCTAACCTGGAAGGCCATTAGTGTATGAAAGGTGGGAGCATTTTTGCTTTTCTCTCCCTGTCTTCTTGGCCTTCCCTCCCCATGTAAGGGTTCTGGGGCTAAGAAATTGCTGAGGTTGAGGGAAAGCCCCTGGAAAGATGTGGAAACCAGCTGAGTGAGTGCTGTTAGCCAAAAAGAGAGGAGGAGAATGGAATTAAAATGCATGAGTTTTAATGAGGAAAAGTTATGCCGAGCTATTTGAAGTGGGAAATACTGGGCATTCTAGTTAGAGTGAACTACTGAGGAGGTCCTGCCTTCCACTGGGACCAGATTCTGATGTTATAAGCAGTAGTGTCCTTGATCTCAAAGAAGGGCGCTCAGGGTGGCTAACAATAATACCCAAATTTGGTTTTAATTCCTTGTAAACTGCTCAGAAATTAGGGGAATGGGGCAGTATATAAAATAAAAATAAACAAAATATAATCAGAGTTTAATTAAAGCATAAGGAATGTCACTTGCACTCTTTCCTTGCTATCAGTCTGTTGGGCAGAAAAGGTAAGGAATCATACAAGTATAACATACAAAACTTGTACTCACAGTGGGATCAAGTGTAAATATTTTGTATGCTATGGCAGAAACTGAGAGAGCAAACTCACCAATTATTTATACTTTGGTTCCATAGATATTTGCGATGTCCAGTTCCTGTTCCTTTGCTATATCATGTGGCCAAGACATTCTCAAAACATCTAAGCCTTCTGAAAATATAAAGGGTTTTCAGATTTAATGCATGTTTTCTTTGAGGTTTGCAACACACACACTTATTTTGCTAATAAGTACTTATGAAAAGCAGGTATAATTAAAGTGAAATGTGTCTCTATCAGCCCATTGTGAGTGGGCATGAATGTGAATTCTTATATTGCTACTAGCTCCCTTACGATTATTAAGCACAGTGACATGAAAACCCGCCGTTGGAGGCTGACCATGGGTTGAGAGTGGGTTGTCACTGAACCATGACTTGTTGCTAATATGGCAGTTATTGTGTTGTCAGAATCCAGAATCCACATTTCAACAAGCACTATCCATGGCTCAGTGCCAATCCCCATTGGACCCTTGCGTGTTGCTTACTATGATGTCTAAACTCAGTCATCACATTCAGATCAATGAGACTGAGGCTGCAATCTTGGATGTTTATTGGGAAGCAAGTCCCATTGACCTCCGTTGAACTTACAAGTCAGCACACTGAGGACTGCATTGTGAAAGTACTTATGTGTGGCTGGACTGTGCCCCTGATTACTAATTTAACATGTAACAATGTAATGTATGAATGAAGTAAACCATGTGTATCAGGTGGACACGAGAAATTGAGAAAGCCAAGACTGTCTTTGTCTCCAACGGTTTATGGACAATCTAACAGGTTAAAGAGACTGACATCATGGTGGCTGGTGCTCCCACGCAGTTTCAGTATGTCTTTCTCATATGGCGTACACGTGTATATAGGTAGGGGTCACCTGAAATGTTGAATAGAAGCCACGTAGTTCAGAGGCTAAAACTGCGATCCCATGCAAGTTTAGACAGAAAACTGGGCTGCATAGCTTCTTTTCTTGTTGAAACTTGGATTGGATTGTGCCCAAGGCTGACTCTCCTGAAACGAATTCATTCTACCCAATTAAGGAGTATGCAAATGCATATGCACGTAATTGCAAACAGCAAGTTTGTTGCTGTACTGCTTTGGATGACCCTTCATAGGCCATCCTGTGTGAAGGGATGCGCCGCTGAGTTAGAAACAGAGAAACAGAGCGAGTCAGAAGGAGCCTCCCGGGCCATCTAGTCTGACCTCTGGCACCAGCTGGCTCTGTTCACGACATGTCCACCATGTGCATGTCCACTTGTCCCCCCTTCCTCTTCCTATTTTCATGCTGAAAGAAGCCCTTTTTGTTGCTCTTGATTTTCTTGGCAAGTCTCAGCTCGTAATCAGCCTTAGCCTTGTGAAGAATCCTTCTACGATGGGCCTCCTCCTCCTGGTATACCCTTTTGTCTATTTGCTCCAGTACCCATTTCCCACAGAGGTTCCTCTTTCGTCTACTCCCTCTAGGGATTGCGCCTCCAAAACCTCCCTTTTAAGTGTCATTCACCCCTCCTCAACTCGCTTACCTTCCAGTAACCCATCCCAGGAGACTTTCCCCAGTCTGGCTTTCAGTTGGCCAAAGTTGGCCCTCGTGAAGTCCCAGCTTCTAGTGCTTGACCTGCTGCACGTCCCCAGTCCCCTGATCTCAAAGCAAAGGATGGAGTGATCACTCGCATCCAGAGCTCCCCTAATCTGTACTTCATCTATCAGTTCCTCTCTATTGGTCAAGACCAAGTCAAGAATGTTCCCCCCCTCGTCGCCTCTCGGACCCTCTGTGTGAAAAGCCCTCCCTCTATAGCTTCTAGGAAGTGACATGACCTGGCTGTCACAGCCGAGTGAGTCTCTCAACTAATATCCAGGAGATTGAAATCTCCCATAATTACTGTGTCTCTCCCCCAAAATATCCTTAGAATCTGGTCTGTCAGGCCATCATCCAGGGCAGTGCTTTTTTTGTAAGAAAAAAGGTGCTGGAACTCATGAAATTATTTACCTTTCTCACGTAGTCAATCACTGTACACACACCCACACACGTCAGTTGTGTAACAAAACATAATGGTCGCTGTCCGCACTCAGCGCATGACCACATGACCAATCACAAGCTGAGCAGCACCATCACAACCAGTGCGTACAAAGCACGCATGCATTGGACTTGACACACAAGCGGCCTGCATGCACCGTTTTAATGATTTTGTCACCGACCTGCTATGCTCGACAGGGCTATTCAAATCCACATGGACCAAACATCAAATTTTCAAAAGTTACTTTTAAAACTTGGAAAATCTGTTGGAAAAAAGGTGCCAGAACTCTGTTCCGGTGTGTTCTATGACAAAAAAAGCACTGATCCAGGGTCTCAAATTGACCTGGAGGGCGATAACATACCCACACTGTCAGGTCTCTTTCCCTGTCAAAACCCCTAAGTTTCACCCAGAATGCCTCTACCAAATCCCCATCTGTGCTGCATTCTATCTTACTGCATCCTATCCCTTCCCTGACGTATAAAGCCACGCCCCCACACCTCTTTCCCTTCCTGTCCTTTCTAAAAAGGTGATACCCTTCTATGTTCACATTCCAGACTTGCTTTTCATCCCACCAAGTTTCTGTGATTCTCACCAGGTCATACAGCCATAATAAAATATCCCAGAGTCTGTCATGGTTACTACTGATCTGATTGCATTTGCAATCCTATATCTAGTTATCTAAGAAGTAACTATTCAGGTGCATAATGGAACTCATTCCTGAGTAGACCTGTACAGGATTATAATATAAGAGAGGCAAAGCTCTCCTGGATGTGGTAAAGAGTAAGTCCATGGGTTCTACAAGAGAGCAAACTAATTATAAAAGTCTATATACCATTCTGAAATTATATTAGGTTGGCATTTTTACAATACTGAAAGCATGTTTAAGATGCATTTGAATTGTTTCCAAGAACCTAATTAATTCTGTTGAACCAGTATTTTTTGTTGGTTGGTGTTCTTTGGAAAAACAGCGAGTTCCATATTAGTAAGGATAGCATATAATATTAATTAAGGTGAGTACAGTTCAGAGACAGTATATTATTTTAAGTGGGTTTGTCATTGGCTAGACATGAAGTGTTTTAAAAAGAAATAAGATGAATAAATAAAAAGCATTAGTAATAGCCTTGTTTGCATGCATAGCATTCTGCCTTTATGAATAATAAGCACAGCTACAGACTTCAAATAGCGCCATTCTATGGATGTTGTCAATGTGCAATTACCTGGTTTGAAATATGAATTAGCCCAGCTCGTAATGCTCAGACATATTATGCATTGACTGTCATTTCATCAAGAATCCCACTCTGATTTGGAATGCAAACTGCAATTCTGCACATGAGTGCTTACTGTTCTGGAGCTGTGTGCATAAAAGTTCTTGAATGTGAGCCCTTTACTCTCCATGAAGTGCTTGCAAAACTACCCTGGAAACTCCCAATGATCGCTGAGAAGCTGCATGAAGTACACAGTCATCAGCTTTTTAGGTGGATGCACATAAATCCATTCATTACTGATAGCATTCTTGTGTAAAGGGACCGGCTCTTCATGCTTCCCGAGCAGGCCCTGTGCTTGCACCTTTCAGTGTTAAAAAACAAAAACAAAACAAAACAAAAAAACAAAAACAAAACAAAAAAACAAATCACCTTGGAGCATTGAGTGTGCTGAAGAGATGTTCTTCACATGATTCCCCCCTGCAAATAGCATTACTTTTAAAGCATTTGTATTAATCTTCAGAGAGAAACCTCAACTGTAGCAAAAAGTACATTGAAAAACGTGCCAGTCTTTGAAGATGATTGGGTTGCTAATTGCAGCTGATTCATTTCAAAGGTTTGAATGCAATTTTTACAAATGACTTACTGATTTTACTGCCTTTCCCTTATGACCAAACCAGATGTTAAGCACATGACTGAACTTTCATTGTTGGTTTATGCTGTTGTGGAAAAGAGGGGTGCTGAATCACGCTGGATCAACTGTGATGGCACAAGTGGATTTTCCCATCTAATCTCCCCATGGCATCCTCTCTAGTCCCTTGAAAATGCTGCACAGAGGGTCAAGAGAACCTGCTGAATGGGGTGAACTCTGGTGAGGGCAATTCCCCAAAACTAGGCTGAGGAAACTTCCACAAAGAAAAGAGAGATCTTCCTCTGGGAGTCAGCTCCTTTGTCCCAGAATACAATCCCAGAACCTTGGTTTGGGGAACAGAGAATTCCAATCCATGGTGGCTTCATTCTGTTTCAGGGCTTCCACTGATGGCTAGCATCTCTGCTGAAAAGCTGCTTTGCCACTTACTGCACCCACAGGGGGACTCGCTTATAAGCTCCAAGTTGAGGGTGAAATGCAGAACAATTTTACTCACGATAGATGTAAATCAATTATTCTTGCTTTCTTTAAGAAATGTTATAGGTAAGAAGCTAGTGGTCTTTAATGGAGGACTCAGCACCTTTTCTAAACCACTCTTTTCCAGATTCCTTCCTGCTTTTCTGCTGCTTCACCTCTTGAAGACACAGCAGAAAAGTCGAATGGCTCCACTACACCAGTAGAAGTGGTGCTTTAAGAAATAACACCTCATTTGCCTCATTAAAAAAACAAAAAAACAGGAAACAGCTCTAATAAAAGAGAAGTGAACTTGGAGAATCACAATGGCCTCTCAAGAACCCACAAACAACTGTGCATAAGAAATAACAAGGACACAATAGATGTTTGGTGCAGAGGAGCTCCAAATCAGGGTGAGGGGATGAGGTTTAACTATCACAGAGCAATTCTTCCTCTTCTCATTTCCGCTTCCTTTTCTATATCTGTCAGACAAATCTGTTTCAAGAAAGAGGAGAGAAAGGAAGATCTTTTGGCAACTTTCTCTTTACAACATCGATAGATTAAACACTTTATTGAATACAGTACCATGATATCCGTTTCTAAGAAAATGAAGAAAGATTGACGTTGTTATGGATTCTTTTTATATCACATCTGGCATAGGCAGTGCTTTTTTTGTAAAAAAAAAAAAAAAAGGTGCCGGAACTCACGTTTTGGGGTCACACTTTTACACAATGGTTGCTGCCGGTAGTAAGCACTCAGCGCGCGACCACACGACCGATCCCAAGCCGAGCAGCATCCCAATCCGAGCAGCGCCCTCACAATCAGCACCGACACACAAGCAGCCCGCAGGCACTATGTTAATGATTTTTGCTGTGGATCTGCTACGCCAACAGGGCGATTCACAATCACTTGGAAAAATCCATCAAAAAATGGTGCCGGAACACCGTTCCGGTGCGTTCTATGACAAAAAAAGCCCTGGGCATAGGTATCTCTTGGAGCATTTTTCAGTTCTTCTGATTTTCCTTTGCCTCCTGATGTTATCCTCTCCACTGTTTTGTAACAATTCACATGCAAAGCAGAATGCTGGGGCTACTGGTGATGATCCTCATGGAAGAAGAAAACAAAGGCTTGTTTAAATTTGGCCCAGGTAAGCGAGGAGCTGAAATGCATTTGGGTACTATGCTAAATCTCTAATGCTAATGTTGTTGTAAGGTGACTAGCACAGGACCATGATACTCCTTTCACACCCAAAAAGCAAAGTCTGCTTTTCCGCAATAGCTGCTGCTTTGGGATGACAGTCTGTGTTGATCCAACTTAATTTCACTGTTTGGAACTATGAATTTTGATAGCATGAATACAGTCATTCCTCTGGTTCTTTCCAGGGTAAACAGATTCATTTTCTGTCTTGGCTCTGCTCCGAGACTCTATGATAGGTTTTGACTCAGCTGTCTTCATCATTTTTTCTTGAAAATAATGGAATAAAATGGCCCAACACCCTGTAAGATTATGAAGCCACTTAAGATCTGTCCTTTGGAATGATTTATTCATTCCATTTTGACAGATGCTTCCTTTAGCCACTTCACTTAGCAAAGGTTTAAGCCCAGATACTGAAACTTATCTGCATTCACATTACAGCTCCCTTTTCCAGGAATATCTGCTCTCTCTTCCAGCTGATGGAGGATGCTGTCTACAATTAGACCCATACTTCCCTAGTGGGATAAAAAGCTTGTTCCATGAGCTTATTCTGACAAAATAAAATCAAATGACCTTCCTCTGGCAGTATCCAATAATTCTTATGGTGTTCATATTTAGGCAATGCCCATATAGTTTCTCCATGGAAGAAAGGTTAAATAAAATGTAACACATGTTAAATATTTTAAAACCCAGTAATTCTGCCCTAGAGTCCTTGAAATTGAGACTATCCACAAGGCAATGGCAAGATGGTAATACACTATGAAACTGAATATACTGTTGAATAAAAAAAAAAGTCTTGCAAATAGCAGAATGATTGATCAATGATATTTTTATCAGCCAGTTACCACTGCTCCCTTCATTCTTTCCAAAAACTTCGATCATGAACCTTGCATCTGAAATCCCTTGTGTTTTCATTACTTCTGGCTGAAGTAGTGCACATTTTTAAACATCTGCTAAAGTTTAAAAATATAGTAAATATTTTATGTTATCATCATATACAAGAGGACTTCTCTTATGAATAAATATGTCCCAGTTGTGTATACAAAGTTCATATTGGTCCAGAGCCAGCATTCCACCCGCACAGCGGGATGGAATTTCACTTGGTCTCCTCATCCCCTTCAGCATCCTATGAACCCTCCAAATCTTCTCCAGCCAGGCTGGGGCACTTGCTAGAGCAGATTGGAATTGGAGGATAAGAGGTGGGGGGATGTGGAAGTCCCATCCCACCAGTGGTATCCTTCTGGTGGTGAAAGGTGGATTCTCAATCCAAGCTTCTGAAATGAAATATGAAAAAGGTGTGTATGACTGTAAAGGACAATATCCCAGAAGTCTGTAAAGCACACTATACCTTGGTGGCTATATATTTTATATGTTATTTATTTTATTTTATATTTTATTCCGATGCCTTCATCTCATGCCAGGTTTTACAATCTACTTCAACAGATAGGTTTCCTCCATCTTTGAATGCATGAGATTTAATTGATCCACTTACTAAGTAATTCCTGTGAAACACATTCATTCATTCATTCTCCACCTGCCAAATGAACACACCTATTCTCTGTGTACAGTGTCAAATTAGCCATCTGCCTGCACCAACACTGTCTACTGTAAGCCAGCACTGGCGTTCCAAAACCTTTTCCTGATCGGCTGCCCCAAAGCCCCTTCAATGGTGATCTCGGCAATGGAACCCAGGAATTTGTGCAAGCAAAGCAGGTCTAATTATACAACTGAGCTGTGTGGCTATGAAGTGCTGTCATATTTAAAGCATGTCTTAAAAAGAATGATGCTTTGTGATTTTCATTGTGTCATGCATTATTCCCCATACCACAGAGGAAAATAGCTTTTAAAATACATTTAATTTAAGGTGGCTTTCAAAATAGTAATAAACTGAAAGTGATGGCATTGTTCACCTAAGGATAGGTCTGTAAACGAAGATGGAGCTTAATACATGGCCGGGGCAAACCTCTCTAGGTCTGCTCAGAAGTAAGGCCTATGGATTTTGATTAGGCTGACACTCAGGTACAGGGTACAGGTGCAGGTACCATGCAGGCACTGCTCATTCCACGACTGCCTGAGTCTTATAGCTACAATAATGCTATTAAACATGCTGCTCATGCAAAAGGGGGGTGGGGGCAAGCATATAAAGGATCTTGATGTGGGTGTTTCATGGCTACTTTCTTCCGAACCCTTGAAATTGAGACTATCCACAGGGCAATGGCAAGATTTAATCCTGGGAAAGGCTCACTTATCATCATTACATATTATTTGACAGGTGGAATAATGTAATGAAGCTCAATCAGGCAGAGCGTGCTTAGCAAAAGACATTAAAGAGATGCATTTAGCAGTAGTGCCATGTGAAGTCTTCAAATTAGATGGCAGAGAAGTAAGTGCAAGATTATAAATACTCCCTCCTTCACCTGCACATCCACACAGAAAGTACATCGTGATGCCGCAGACTATGGGCCTAACTGCTGTTTTCATCCTTAAGCATTAGTCAGCTCAAGTGACTCAAGACATCAAAATTTAGTGCAACTGTATTTCGCAAATGCCCCTTTTCTCCTCTGGTGAATGCACAGCTTTTCAGAAGCAGAACACAACCAGTTCTCTTCTTTGAAGGCTTGAGCTGGTTTCTGCAGTCATCAACATACGTCAAGTACACATATCCTCATTTGTACTTGAGTAAGAGTAAGATGGGTCATCGGGGTTCACCTTAAAAACATATGCTTCATTAAGTTCCAGCCTAGTTCCACAGATATTTACTTTGAAATGAGCTGCACTGAGCTTGCATCTAAGTACATAAACTTGCAAGGGATGATTTCTGAATGTGCCACTTCTCTTTATGCTGTATTTCTGCTCTTTAAAAGGTAGAGAATAAATCCACTGTAGATCATAACAGTGGCCTAGCTGTGACAAAAGATGGGTGCATCATTTCTGAAGGGCATCAAAAACAAAGGTTGTTATGCTTGTTCAAAGCAGACATTCCGGGACTTTAAAGAACAAGCATTTACTTCTGTGATTGGATGAGGCCTTCCCACAGCTTAGTGACAGCTTTTCTTCTGTTTTTTCCAAAGACAAAACTCCCACTAAAGTAAACAGAACATTTTCCAGGTTTATATGAATATTGACAAAACCTGGACTCTGCGCCAAATCCAGATCATCACTCCTTTTTCTTGCCTAATAACTTTTGTTCCACCATGAAAATGCTATCTTGCTACATATAATGTAACCAAGCTTGCCTCTTTTCTCCTTTTTCTTGTTTGTTTGGGAACTTGCAACTTATTCTTTGTTCCAATGTCTGCCAAAAACCTGTCTGCACCCTCCATCCTAAACTTCGTGTAGTGGTCCTGCTACAATGACCTCTCCCCCGCCCCCCCGCTCCCCACACACATATATGCAAAAGCATCCCTTCAAAGTTTTCCTTTTTCTTTGAAATGTCTTCTTTTCTTTTTTCTGCAGGCGTGATCAGGTGCCAATATAGTTGAAATGCTGCTATAGGCACAAAGGCTGTGTCAATATGAAACCTAACAGGGAAATCAGACTTTATCTGGACCCAGCTGCCTACGTATAATATAAGCCTTGCTCAACATCCATTTTCAAAACCACTCTTTCAAAAAGGTAACCACTGTCACTATATAAGAAATGGATACTTTGCACAATATTTGGAGGAGAATGAGGTCAGAAAGGTGATTGCAGGCAGAAACTGAACAAGTTGATTCAGTAAAAAAGAAAAGTAAACTCCTGGACTTGGAAGCTTTAGCTTATTGCACTGGTTCTCTCACTGCTGTAGGGTGTTAGTCATGTGATTTTGACCTTGGCCTTTCCTTATTACAAAAGAAAGTGCCACTGCTATGCTTTGGCAATTCTCAGTCCACCGGTTTAATAAATACTGCTTGCTGTATGTAGCGTGAAGAAAGTAGAGGTACTACTACTTGCAGCTAGCTAATTTTGGAACTGTTCATTGGATCCTACCTGGTGAAGCTACGCTGCCCCTTATACAGATCAGGGACAGATAGTACTGTGCATGTTCAAAAGCTACACTTTTATGGCACACCTGATTAACTCTGGGGTCTAACATGAAAACGAATGGTGAATGCCATCAGCTTGTTTAGTTCCATCAGGGCGGGAGTTTGGGTGATGTATAACTTCTTTCAAGCTTTTCAGGAGACTTTAGGTTATGGATGTTGGAAGACTCTGGACACAGGTGAAAATACAAGAGATTTTGCCAAATCTGCCCTCTGGATTGTGTTTTGTTTTCTCCATGTTGGCACTAACTTGAGCTGATGTGAGTCAAACTAGCACATGGATTTCTGCTTTTAAAACAGGATGTGATCTGTGCAAGTTGACTTAAGCCAAAAAGTTCAGGAAATTTGTGCAAATTGTGGTGCCTGAAATTGGTGCAAACACTTGTTACTGCCAATTGTCTCTCAGCACGATGGTTTTCTGCTAGGGATGAGTGATTGCAGACATCAAGTAGACACGTTTTTAAAATCTTTTTTCAGTTACTATTTTCCAGCTGACATTTAGGAATCATCCCTTTTACTTTCTATTCCCCATCCTCATATAATAGCATTTGCAAGATTTGGTGTGCAAATTCCACAAGCTTTACAAATGCACATGCACCCAAGTTTCAGATAATATTGGCTGGAAGAATGGGATGGGTAGATACAGATGAAAAAAGGACCCCATTTGTACAAATCGTGGGAGCTAGAAAATAATAATAAAATGTGCCTGATCTGCACACGTCACCTAAACCTAGTGGAAAAATGAAATGAACCCTAATTCTGCACCACTGGGATTCCAGTCCAGCTCTATAACTGCAATGCACTCCAAGACTTGGGCCTGGACAGGCAAAGCTGTCACTTTTGAAATTATCTGCCTTGGAATATTTCTTTCCATATATAAAGACATGTGTTAATTTTTGGCAAATACCAAACTCTAGCCCTAATCCAAACTGAAACAAAATAGCCAACCATCCTGGTTTTCTCTCATACTAAGCTGAGAATCGAATTGAATCGTACAGCTGGAAGGAGCCCAGAAATGCTGGTCCTATGGAAAAGTCAACTGCAGCACCTGCTCTGTACCAGTACTGTACCGTGACAGTAATGCTATTGGTCAGTTTGGTCAAGGGTGGGCAATTATGACTTTTGACATGTTGTTGGCCTACAACTCCCATCCCTACCTGTAAGGGTTAATGAGAACTGCAGACCACAGGTTGGCTAATGGTTGTGGAGGGCCACAACTTGCCTTCCCTTGAAGTAAAACATGAATAAATCTGAGAAGAAATAAGGATGAAAAGCACTCTAGAGAATGCATGTAAATCTTCATGAGAGAGGCCATAGTTACCTCCCTATCAGATTTCACTTGTTGAAGTCTTTCCTCTTGACTAAAAGTCAAAGTCCTCTTTAAAAGGTAGACAGAACCACAAGATCCCGACCTCAAAGGCTACAGCCCATTAGAATGGTATTTAAGTATGTTATAAAATACTTTCTGGGGAGACATTTTCATATCTCAGTAGTAACAGGTAGAGGCCCCTTATAAGACTTTTGTAAGTCATATTAAGTGAAGAGGTATAATGAGATAAGGCAAGAGTTTATTGTGCCTGACTTTAAAACTTAACGGAATATATTCTCATTCTCTTATTAGCGTGAACATATCAATTGTTCAGTTCTGCTGAAAAGCAAGATTTGGGTTTGACTTTAAATGAACAGAGCCTCAAGCATATGAATTTCACAGGATATTAATCAAAGTGGATTTTATGTGGGTTAGTTATTTTAACAGGATCCTTAGATCTCTGTTTTCATATGATTATGGGTTCAGTAACATAGAGCTCTGGTGTCTGCTGTTTAGGTGTACTTAAATCATTCAGGAAAGTGATTTTGAAGCACAATCCAAAGCATGTTTAGGCAGAGAAAAGATCTATAAACCCCATCAATCCCCAGCCAGCCAGTTACTTAGTTAAATTTCCAAAGTGATGAACTAGAATGTTGCAAGGATATGTAGTGTGGAAACTTTGACAACAAATTCAGAGCTCTTCCATCACTAATCCTGAGTATTTATTTAGAAACAAATTACATTGATTTCAATCAGTTAATACAAAGTCATTCAACTTATTAAACACACTAGTTTCTAAAGGCAGATAAGCACTTTAATCTTGATCTAAAGATGAGAGATGAATACATTTTAAAATGTACCATTGTAGCAAGGAAATGTTATAAAATAATGTGCTTGCAAAGAGTTACTTTAATGTAAATAATTCTTGTTTGCATATACTCTTGCTGAGCTGAACATTGGATTAGTTATAAAGGGTATAATTTAGCCACTACACATTCATTTGATTTTAATATGATCATTAACTCTGTTACATTTAAATTAATGGATCATAAATATTAAACATGTTTGACTTTGGCTGGATTATGCCCATAGATTTCCCCTCCACACACATTCTTCTCCTGAAGAGTTAATACCAATAGCATCAATTTAAACTAAAAAAGAAACTTTTAAGTATAAAACTGTGGTATGTTGACATCAACACTCAACAGATAAAATCCCTGCCAATGTTTTCCAGCTTAATTCTAGCCACTAATTTTAGCTGGCCCAATATGAAGGTTTTCCAGGATCTTCAGAAGATACTAGAGAGTTTAGTGGGAGTTATTGCATGGGTCATGGAGCAACAATTTCTAAGACATGGTGCTTCCGTTTGCAAATGCAGTGAAGTTTTTCAGTGACCATACAGAATTAGTGCATCTGCTGAACCTACATTCAAGATGACAACTTGTGTATGTGCTGATATGGTAGAAGTCTTAAGATACTCCCCCCGCCCCCGCCCCCGCCCCCGCCGCCATTTCTAAGGAATTTCGACTATCCTTGTCAAACCTTTTTCAGAAACTGGTGGATTATTGTAGGCAATCCATATGGTCCAATAAAGGCAATAAATGATTAGGACACCAACTATATCACACTAGTTGATATCTCATAAAATCTAGAGTCTGCTCCCAGTAATAAAAATCGGCATTCAAAAAAATACTGTAGCATTACACAAGGAATGTAGTTTCAATGGGTAATGAAGCAAAAGCCTGAGGCATATGATTTCCCATAACACCCTAAAAAGTTTATATTTGCTTGACCAAACCTTGATGGTGTCTTTATGTTATGTTAGTCGTGAAGTCATGCCCGACCCATCACAACCCCATGGACAACATTCCTCCAGGCTCTCCTGTCCTCCATCATCCCCCAGAGTCCACCCAAACTCACCCCCACTGCTCCAGTGACTCCATCTAGCCATTTCATCCTCTGCCGTCCCCTTCTTCTTCTGCCCTCAATCATTCCCAGCATCAGGGTCTTCTCCAGTGAGTCCTTTCTTCTCTTTAGGTGGCCAAAGTATTTGAGCTTCATCTTCAGCATCTGCCCTTCTAAAAAGCAATCAGGGTTGATCTCCTCTAAGACTGACTGGTTTGATCTCCTTGCAGTCCATGGGACTTGCAGGAGTCTCTCCTCCTTTTATACTAAAGATCCTGACTGACCATGCAGGAAAACCAAACACAAAGACACAGTAATCACTGCATGGTGCTGTAGAAAGGCAATTTTTCATGTAATATTTTCCTGCCCAGGTAATTAAAAATGCATGTCACCTGGAAGAATCTAAGAATGGCTGCATCATTGGATGATACCCATTTGGACACCAATGACCAGTGTATTAGAATAATGTCCTCTAGCATGATGCCTATAGCAGTAGCTGGTATAGCGGAATTCCCTGGAAAACCCACTGCACCAGTTAATACAAATAGTAATACTTTAGATGTTCCTGATGCCAACACAACTTTGTTCAAGTTAGTGCTAGTGTCTCACTGGATCCTACTCACTGTATTACTAGAAAAGTGATATCATGGGGGTAATAAGTGATTCCTGGAAGATATGGATCTCACAGTCACCCTACAAAGATGTGCATCTCTTGCCCAGTTTCTGGGGGCAATTTCCAAAATGTACCTTAAGAGACATTTGTGATGGCCAGTTGGTGTTTCAATTCCCTGTTCCTGAGAGTCCAGAGCCAAGCACAGCAGGCAGAATGCTGGCCAGGGACAGAGGGTGGCAAGAGGCGGGTTAATTTTCATCCTGGTTTCGAGAGGTAGGACCCTATCTTCTCAGAATGAGTTATAGAGGCTGGAAGGCAGAAAAGCTACCTCAGCCTAGAGCTGCAAAACTGTTATTTGATAGGCAAGCACCCACATGTTCCACCTGGAGAAATAAACTTGTTTTGTTTCTGGTTACCCTTGGTGTGAGAGTGGGTGCCTCAAGGAAGGACACCCCATCTTTGGGGGTTATCTTTGGACACCCCATCTTTCGACAGAAATAGAAGAAGAGGGCAGTGAGGGAAATGGGAGTACCCCAGTCATGATCCTAGTTAGTTCAAAATTGTTGGGACTACCAGCTTGTGGTGAGGGGGAGGTGCCCCATGGAACAGCGGATGTCTGGGAGGGGTTGGGAAGAGGAGTCAAGCTGTGAATCCTGGGTGAGAGACAAGCACGACAGATGAGAAGAATACAGTGCACTGGGTACAGGGCCTAAGCATAAAGGCCCACAGCTTGATTAGGGAAGCTACACACCCAAAAGAGAAAGGTGCTTAAAGACCAATGAACCTGCTTCCACAAAGGTGAAGCAGTGGAATGGTTCACCAAGCTTAGTAGGGAAATGCAATGTCGGAAGCATGCAACATCAGACACTCACAGAAACCAATAGCTCAGTCTGTAAGACAAATAAAGAAATACAAGCAAATAGCTCAGACCAAGTCATAAATAAGAAGAGAAAAGCATGTCAACATTCTTACGATTTCTACAAGGATCTGTAGCTCAGATTTTATGTGCTACATTTCTGCACAACCAGGCATTCTTTCTCCTCCGGACCCCTAACTCTGGTTTTTGTTTTCTGTAATATTTCTGGATGATCAGTTAAGGGAATGATCCATCTACACGCCTTTGGCTATTTTAGGGTTGTTGTCTGTTTTCAAGCAGTTGGGCTGACCATCTTTGATCCGGAGAAAATCCTAGAGTCAAGATGATTTTCATGCTGGTGTGATGACTGTCTCAAATCTAAGAGTTCACCCTGTAGCGCATGTATCATGTTTACCTGGGACAGGTGTTAAAAGCCTCTCAGTAGCAGCCATGACCATGCAGTGTGCCCACGGACCTTTCATCTGAATGTGTCTATGCTTCCCCTCACAGTATGGTAACACATTTCCCCAAGCCTCCCAAATTGCTTTTTTCATCTTCACACAGCAGCCTATCCTTTGCTACCCGCCTTACTACTATTTATGGAGCATGACTGAAGAACTGTCAGCAAGAAAAAGAGAAGATGTGGTACCCATCGCTTTCCACGCCACGCTGGGACTACGACATTTAGTGTGCAATCCAACTCAGGGGCTGATGGGCATCCAGTCCATGGAGTGAGCTGCAGTGGGGGGCATCCCATGCAGGCAGCTGTTTTCAGCTGCCTAGATTTAGTGCCAGAGAGAGGGAGGAAGAACTGGCCGAAGGCATAAGGGGATAGCTGCAGCCTCTTCCCCTCTCAGTATAGGTGGGATATAAATGTATCTAATAAGTAGAAGACGGTTGTGAAATTTGGTAAATTCTTATAAAGAGCAAACTGGAACAAAATGCTCACGCATCCCTAATGTGCATGTGTGCAAGCACACACGTGTGTAAACATACCTCGTTTTATTTTCCCCATATTAGCATTATGTAGTTTGATTGATTGATTTATATCCTGCCTTTTTCCTACAAAGGGCTCAAGGCAGCTTATATCATCTCTCCTCCTCCATCTTATCCCCACAACAACAACCCTGTGAGGTAGGTGGGGTTGAGAGCCTGTGACTGGCCCAAAGTCACCCAGTTGGCTCCATGACTCAGCAGGGACTCGAACCCAGATCGTCTGAGTCCCAGTCCCACGCTCTTAACCACTGTACCACACTGGCTCTCCAGTAGTTATAGCACTATAACATTCATTCAAATGACATTTGGCACTTTGATTTCGCTTGAGTGGAGTTTTAGTTCTACTTAAAAGACCAATTAAAGATAATAATGGGTGATAAAAGTAGCATCCACTGCAAAGGATTTAAAGAATGTGCTGAGCAGTGATAGCTCCAACGCAGCTGCCCACTAAGTCACCACCCACATAAAAATCCCATCACTGGAAATGGCGACAGTGTGGGCAGAAGAGGGTGAGGTGTACTTGCAGAATCTGCACAATAGCCCAAGACTGCAAGCTGCAATTCCTCTGGTGAAGCGCAATGATTTCCCAGCACAAGGAATAACTAGGACGCAGCCACAGACAAGCTGTTTTATAAAGTTCCTAATAAATGGAAATGATAAAGAACATTTTTGGGAGTGAGGCTTCCCTCTGGCATTGTTCATGGGGTTTGTTTGTTGAATTCTGAGAGAAGCCTTTGAGGACAGTAGCTGATGTGACTGCATCTTCATTGCCATGTTCCTCGGTGGCACCAAGGCTCCGTTGCCAATGAACTCCTCCATCCAAGTAAGCCGGCGTGCTCCGGTTCTTTCAGAGCAGCATGACTGTATCACAGGACAAATTTCAAAAGGCTGTTCCCTATCACGACACCACAGATGACAAAAAGAAAAAGGCCCAACCACGGAAATGTCAGAAATCCTCATCTCTTCTTACAGGACTAAAAGCTACGCCTGCTGCTCTCATGAGCCCTCTAGCAGGACTGCTGTCTTTCGAGGTGGATGTTTGTAGTGCTATTGATAGAAGCGTCAAAGGCAGGCTGTGGGTCCCCTCCAGTTAACTGAGTTGCCAATCTTGGCATGGCACAGAGTGGAGACATCATAATGGTGGCCAAGCTTATAGCCTGCTGTGATAAGTCAGTCCTGTAGGTAATGGACCCCTTGCTGTGCTCTCCTTGCTGTGCTCAAAAGGAAAATGGTTTTTTTTCCTCTTACCTTACAGCAGCTTCTAAAGAAATGTATGATCAGCCTTTAAGACCCTTTGACATAACATCAAAAACAACAGGGAGCAATGATAATAGCATTTTCCACAGACTGAGATATTGATGTGAACCAAAAACGTCCTGCTGTGCGAAGGAAAACCTTTTCAGTTCTTTGAATGGCATAGGACGAGGCATCCAAACGAGGCTAGAAGCTCAGGTGAGCACGCCACATGCTCCGGGGCCAGACCTGAATTTCCTCCACAGACTTCACTGTGGCCTCCCCGTGAGACTATCTCCAAAATAAATGCTTTGGTGTTGCAGCTTAATAGCCTGCTCCACAATTCAATTATGCGGAAGCACTTATTTTTAAGGCTTGCTTCTGCCAAAGTCAATAAGACTTAAATTGGTTTTAATACAAGCACTTTCCATGACCCACATTCTGTATCTAACTCAAAATGTGGAATTGAGCCATTCCACAGCCTTGTTTGTGCAGCAACATGTCCCATATAGCTAGCTTTCAAGTATGGGCTGTCTTGACAAAGGGACAGACTTTGGTGGAAAGGTCTCCAGAATGCATCGCACTGCTCTCCCCTCCGTGGAGTTGGACACTGTAGTGTCAGTGATTTGTCCAATTTTACAGACGTCAGAATTATAAAGTCTTTGTGATGGCTCTCACTCTGTGTTGGATTTTCAGGCAGGATTGCCACCCACCCAGAAATACAACCAGTGTGGCATCAACCATCATACAACCGGTTGATGCCACTCATTCCTGGCTGTTATTTGACACAGTTGTCCATAGGGAAGCCTAGTAGATTTCTTTCTATTTCCTTCTGTTCCCATCTTTACTAATTTAGATTTTTATTCTTCTAACCATGTATATGCTCTTTTCCCCTGAAAAAAACAAACAAAAAAAGGGAAGGGGAGAGCTGATTGGCCCAAAGTCAACGAACGTCCTGAAAGAACAGGGATTTCAGTCAGGGTCTCTTCCAGCTGAAATGCTGTCAAAAATATTTATTCCAATATAAGCACCAGCCTAGCTTTAATTTACAAAACTGCGTAGTTTCCATTTCACAGTTTTCCTTGAGCCATAGGATCACACCACAAGGAAGAGGAAACCATACCTCTTGGCATGTATAATAGAAGGTGGGCTACACACTCTGACTTGGCACACTTCCTGATGGTGGACGACTACTGCTAATGTTCAGAAGGCATTGTGCAGTGATTCTGTCTTTTTCCTTAAAGTTTTTTAAAAATTTCATCATAATTTAAAATGGTGAAATAAGTGGTAAGACGCAATGGGAGCACTACAAATGGAAGACAATGTTGTCTGGAGTTTGAAGCCCTATAAAATGTCATGTATTAGGAATTAGGCAATAAAGCCCTTTTCTGGAAAAGCAGCCTTAGACAAATATCGGCAATTGTTGCATAAAACTGTTGATTCACTCCATGGCTGCACATGCAGTTAGAACAGAGACAACAGCAGTAAGCCTTAAGAACCCACTTTGGAAAGCTGCTGATACAGTGTATGTTCTCGCTCTCGTTCTCACTTTTGCTCTGTTGGTGTGCTTTGCAAAACATTTCTACTCACAAGAGAGCAAATGAACTAAACATAATATCAAACACTGAGCATAAGATTTAAGCCAGTCTTATTGGCAGATGTTTAGTATATTTATCAGACAATTAACAGTATTAAATTATCCATTTCAGATTGATATTTCTTGTTTCTGTATAGTGTTTAAAAAGAGGTCACAGAGCCCAGATGAATATACCACCCAAAATATAATCCTTGTAAAGGCTACATTTGTGGGAACAATGAGCGCATCTGGTAGGGAGGAGATTGCTGTGGCAGGTGCTACCTTCAGTCTATGAGAGCCAGTGTGGCGTAGCAGTTAAGCGCATGGGACTGGGACTCAGAGGATCTGGGTTTTTATTTATATTTATATTGCAATTTATATCCTACCTTTTTCCTACAAAGGGCTCAAGGCAGCTTATATCATCTCTCCTCCTCCATCTTATCCCCACAACAAGAACCCTGTGAGGTAGGTGGGGCTGAGAGTCTGTGACTGGCCCAAAGACACCCAGTTGGCTCCATGGCTGAGTGGGGACTAGAACCCAGATCCTCCAAGTCCCAGTCCCATGCTCTTAACCACTACACCACACTGGCACACTGGTATGTTCATCTGGTCATCTGCAGGGATCATGAGCAGTATCCAAGGCTGCTCAGACACTAGCGGGATTCACGGCTAGAACAATGGAAGCCAGCATTCCTGGCAATAAGAAATGAGCCTGCACACTTGTTTCCAGAAGGGAGCCGGTTAGCACAGCTTGCAAAAGGGGCCTCTACTGACCTGCCCCGTTCCAGAGAGGAGCGCTACTGTCCCTTTCATGGCTTCCTGCTGGAAGTACTGGTTTCAGCAATGGCCCCGCCGGTGCAACGGAAACAGCAGGAGCACAGTGACAGCCTTGGACAGTGCCCTTTATGTACACATGGAAATCTTTATTTGATGAGGATCTCCTAGGAATGCTAATGACCACCATAAAGGGGCTTTTGTGAGCATATGGAAAGCATAATTAAGGAAAATTCCATGAAGAAAGGTAAAAAAATCCCAAACTATCTGGCCAGGCCAAAGAAAGAAAGAAACAGACTTGACACTTACCAACGGCAAATCACAAACCAGCTTGGCACCACCAAACAACAAACCACAATTATACCTAAAATTATGGAGACGAGGGAGCTACTGGAAAGCCTTCCAGAATCTGAAAGGATGCAGTGTTAAATTTTAATTCCTCAATGAAGAAAAGGTAAAGGTTTTATTATGCTGTGTGTGAGAGTCCATTAATCTGCAAACGATAGTACATGGCCCACTTTCAAATTCTCTTCTGCTTCTTGCGACCAGTTCCAACCCAGCTATTACTTGGGCAGTGCGACTGCTGTGAGAGCGCCATTTGGGATTTAGGTCACCATGGATGGTGCTGATGACCCCCAGCACTGTGATCTTCACAATGCACAATACCTCCAACTTGTGCAGCGTGACAGATCAAGCCTTTATAGACTCTGAGAGGCATACGCACTGAATATTCCCTTGAAGACTTCATATGCACTGAATATTCCCTTGAAAATCATATAATCTCTTCAAAGCCTATCTATATTAGACACCAGAAGAATTTATGCCCTGAAAATCAAAGGACAACCAATCTGACAAACAAAAATGCTTTTGGATTCAGTTGCTTTTAAATTTCTTCAACTTATAGAAATCTCATTACACTGTTGAAGCTTGTGCAGGAGCCAAAAGTGACTGCCACTCTCTACAGAAGTTTTCAGTGATGGCTGCCTAAGCAGGTCTCACACTTGACCAGGGTAGATGCCATGGGGTAGCCCTTGCCAGTGTACAACTCCAGGTGGGCTGTGCCTTATACTATGCCGGTATATAGGAGCTCCAGGTGTTGGACCAGTAACATGGTTGCTATAGGGTCCTTCTCCAAGAGCCATCCCCAAAGGAAGTGAGGGGCCTTCCCTGTGATCTCATCCCATCTATGGAATACCCACCAAAGGAGGAGTGCCTGCCGATGTCGCTGCTCTCTTTTCAGCTTTAGGTAAAGACATTCTTATTTAACAGGTGCTTTAATAGCTAATGGCTTTAATTATTGTCTTAATCTAATTGCTGTGTTGCCCATTGCATTTTTTGCCAGTTGTTAGGTTTTTTACTCTTTTAATGGATTTTCTTTTAATTGTTTTTATCGATTTATTTTTTCTACTGCTGTTTTATTGTTGTTTATCATTGTTTTACTGCAATCCACCCAGAGAGTGCTTGGACTATGGGGTGGCATATAAATGTAATACACACACACACACACGGACCTTACTGGTAAAGTGGGGGATGTAACAGTGCTTACCTCAGAGGAATTGAAATATAATAATACTAATTGCAAGGACCTGTAATATGAACAGGAAGTCCAAGCTGTGCATGGGGCATTCCGTGCAAGCACACAGGGATTGCATCAACTGATCTTTCGTGTTGTGCACAGGGTGAGTATCACTGCTTATGTAGTGAAAATGGCACCAGGCTGACAGGAAGGGTAAGCATAGCAGCCTCTGAGGAAGCTCGAGTTTCAGAAGCACAAACTCTTCTGCAAAGAGGGGAAGCCCTCAGGGGAAACCCCTCCAAAATGCTTAGTGAGGACCAAACACATGACAAACGATGTTTGAAGAGACTGTGGCTGATTCCAAGCATTAAAGTGAATGGGGTTTGTATGTGTGCACAGCATAAAATATTACTAGACCTCTTAGAGATTTTAAAAGCACTTCAGTCAGGAGCCTGAAGTTGCTGGAATAATGCAGCACATGCTAATCATTTTTAATTTGCTCTAAATCTGTACATCCCTAACATAGCAATCATCTCCAAATTATGAAGACTGTTTTGAGATAAAAAGCAAATCACAAGCAGCTCAAGCTGTTCTTGACTTATTTTATCTCAGCATATGTCAAAATTCTTTATTTATCATGTTGTCAAGTGCACCAGTTTACATGTCCACAGGCTTAGCCAACGCTGAAGTCTTTGATTTAAACTTATCTTAAAATTGTAAAATATTTTAAATTTTAAAATATTTATTGCACTGACATTTCCATTTTGTCCTGTTTTTATAGGATTGAATATTTGATCCTGATGTTCACTGCCCTGAAATCCCCTTTGGGATGGAGGATCTTTTTATCACAAATTTAAAATAAATTAATGAGGCCTGGTGACTGTGGCAGTTTATGATTCACCCTGCTGAATGCCGCTGCGTGTTGTGGCTGCTCAGATGAAGCCCTGCTTGCAAACATAAACTCAAAGGCCAGACAAGAGGGATTGAAACTGGGACTTTTGCATGCATGGCATGAGTTCTATGACTGAGTCATGACCTTTCCCTCAGGGAAATTCAACATCTGATTATTTTGCTATGAATGAATCTGGAATTTGCTACATCCTGCTGTGGGCGAGATAACAGTTACCTACCTACCATGCATAAAACAGAGTACAGGATGCTGGAATCACTGCCTATCCTGGTTTCCTGTGAACAAGCAGTGTGTGGGTGCACGCAGTTCATTTGCTCCCCCTTCGTGCCTCCCTTTGCACGAACAAGCCGGACATGAAAAGCTTTGTGTAAAGTCCAAACTCCACTTCCTGGTTGGTCAGTCTGAACCAAACACATTTAAGAACCTGTTAGTTTGGGAGCAATAAATCAGAAGCTTGGAATCTGACATCCTGTAAAACTTGCCATTTCTAATTTGTTATGCCCATACATGTAAGGGGGAGAATCAAGTGACCTGCATGCATTCTTGTTCACAATGAACCAGGGCAATTCTGACTTATTGCCGTGGGTGAATACAATCAACGCCTTTCATAGGAATCAGACACCCTGGCGCAGGAAGCCCTCCCTTTTTTATAGTAGCGCACATTAGTCATCAATCCCCTTTGCCTTTAGAATCATCTAGACTGCATGTCAGGTCTAATCTGGCCCTAAAATAGGGGTGTTTGGGAATAAATAGCTGTTGACTGATTGAAAATAGTAAGGCTGAGGCATTTAATCAAGCACAAAGGATTCATGGCATGTAAAGGAATACAAATGGGCCCCATGGAAGATTGTGTGGGCTACCTACTGCTTCAGACATTTTCATTAACTGTCTAGAGCTTTTCTCCAAAGTTTATATTGAACTTTGTGAAGTCTTGAAATTACGAAGCTTGTGACATAATAGAAAATAAGTATGCCTCTGTAATTCCACCTGTGAGTGGTGTTCACAGCTGTCTCAAAATATCATTGGTCCAATGAATTCTGCAGGTCACACTCTGGATCTGGGATTTTCAATATGGTGGAAGTGAATAGTGTGGAAGTACAGGCAGATGATTTCCTGGTGCGGTTTAGACTGGCTAACCCACTCCACCAGAGGTGGTGGGTGTCAACACTATTTTCATCCCAGCACTAAGATACACCTGATCTACCAGACATTTTAAAGTTACAGAACTAGTTTATGCATAGTTTGTTCTGCTGTTTTTATGCCCCTAATTTGTTTTTATAAAGGTGTTATAACATTAAGTTTGTGGCATGTTTTAGCTTTTTCATGCCTCCTGTACACCATCCTGGTGTCATGGGTATCAAAGTAGTTTTAATAGATAAAAATAACGATCACTGTTGTTCTCCAGAAAACAAATATTTCTTCCATGCTTTTTTACACTACCAGAGCTACAGGAGCAAGTGCCTTGGACTAAGGAGATTTGCTTCATGTAGCCACTCATTGATGAAATTCACCTGATGGCTGCCTACAATGATTTGTTCTTTCTGTGGCAGATCTTCAGCTCAGAAAGCTAGGCCCACCTCAGAAGACTGATGGACTAATCCAATAAATTCCCTCCCAGGCCAGGTTGAAGGTCTTCATGCTAGCATATAAAGTTATGCACAGTTTGTAGTTACTTGAGAGAGTGAGCCTTCTCCCTGACCAACCTGCTTGGTCTCTGAAGCCATAGTATGGAATGTGCCTGATGTGACTTATGGCTTGACTGGAGTCTGCCTGGAGAAGAACCTTCTGTCTCGCAGCTCCAATTCTCTGGAACTCCCTTCCTCTGGAGGTAAGAGGCTTTGCACCATCTTCAACCTCCTGAAAACATATTTTGTTTAGGAAACCTTCCTAGCTAACCAGCCACCATTTTATTGATACTATTTTGACATGCTGTTCTATTCTTTTTATCAGCTTTTTTTTAAAAAAAAAATCACAGCTCTGGAATCTCCATAGTGGAATTTGGAATGTGTAAGTGCTGTAAGTAGATAAAAATAAAATACCTATGGTCATTCCCTGTGTAAACTATGAAAATACAAAATGTGGAAAGACAATGATGTTGCTTTGGCATGCACATCTGCAGCATGTGTGAATGATGGGTGTAACTCTGAGATTTCCTCATAGAGATAACAGAAGGGATTCCTCAGGGAGGATTTTTTCTGAGGTCAAAACTTGGATGGACTGAAGACATTTGCATGGGCCAGATGTGGAACCTCCAAAGGAAGCACAGTGCTTCCTTTTCTGCTTTCTGCCACATAGTCTACATGGTGCTATCATATAGCAGAAGAGCATAATCGTGCCAGTGAAAAAAATGTGGGTCTACATTGCCAGTTTAGACCCACATGCTGGAAGGTCTGTATCCCCAGTGTACTTTTTTTTAGTCAACAAAGCAATGTAGGCATCTTACCTCTGCATGTTTTTCCATCTTCTGCCAGTTCATAAGGATCTGCACAAAGACACTTGAAGGTGCCTTTGATGTTCATGCATTTAGCCAAGGAGTGGCATGGGTGACTGATTTTGTTTTCACATTCATTGAAGTCTACACAGTAACACAAGAATGATACTATTATAAAACAGAAGCATGCCCTTGGAAGTCAGACGGCAGCAGCACAACGGAGCCATTGGCAGAGTGGATCAAAAGTAATCCCTGTGCAACGACACCAAGCATAACATTGCTGAGGACTGTACAGCTCTTCTTTATTGCCAGGGTAAACCCTGTAATAGGAATTCCATCATAGCATGCTATTGACCTAGAGATGAGAAGCACCACCTGCTCCTACTCTGCAAAAGGGTTGACCCTCCCAACCATGTCACAGAATTGTGTCCCAAAGCCAACAAAATGTGCCAAACACACTAAATGGCCACAGTACAAGAACTACCTCCTGGAACTTATCTTTGCTTATCTTAATTTCTCAGGTTCTGGGTCTGACCTTTCCAGAAACTGAACCACTGAACCACTGAAGAGTCCCCAAGTGTCAGCACAGGGAACTCCAAGCCTGAAACATGCTGTCTTGGATGGATGTTCTCCTGGCATGTTCTCACAAGAGCACCAGAGAAGTGACATCCCCGCATAGCAGCACTCTGAGTATGAAGCAGAAAGCCAGGAACCCACAGCCAAGTCGGAGAGCCTAAAAGTGTTTCCACATGATGCTGCTTATCCGCTGTTTCGGTTTTTTCACAGCACTGAGATGCAAGTGCTGCACAGTGCTTCCTTTTCTACCTTCTGCCACATAGTCTACATGGTGCTATCATATAGCAGAAGAGCATAATCGTGCAAGTGAAAAAAATGTATTTTTTCACACTCATGAATAACAACATATTTTCACTTGCCAAATGGGGGACACACCACTGTTTACAAATTGGTGGGGGGGGTGTTGCAGTGTCAGCTAAAGAACTCATAAACGAGCATAAGTACAGAGTGATACAAGCACTCAATGAGCATCGTATGCAGAAAATTGGTAAGATGATGAATGAGCCCAGTACAGAAGGCAGCTATTTCCTCCTGCTCCTGTTTGCAATCGTCCTCATCTTTCATCTCTATGGCTGGAATTAGCACTAGTGCAGAGCCCATTGATGGAGGCTAACATCTTTTTGACTGGATCTATTACTTGATTTATTTCTAATTTGCTTCACTGTGTGTTCAAGAAGTTGCATAACTATGCATCAATATGTTGCATAAACACTCATGAAACAAAAGACTTTCATACCATAAAAAAGTGAGCAAACAGCTACCCAAGCAGCCTCCCATAGCATCTTTCTTCTTAGTTAGCACATGTCCCATTATAGTTCTTTGTTTCCATGCAGCAGCTAGATTGCAGCCTATTCGAGTGGCTTAATGTATTAACACAATCTGTGAGAAGAAATGGCTGATTCATGCGATTTATCCATTCTGTTCGTTGCCAGATCATTAATCTGCTGAAGGGGCCGGGTAGGAAAGTGTTATAATTCATTTAACAGCTTTATTTCTTTTGGGTGGCATTAAACAGGTGGAATTGAGGGGATATACCAGACATGGATAAAAGACAGGGTTTCAATTGCCCCATCACACCCCATTACAACTGTACACGTGTGGGGATGGCTTTCTCCTCCAAGCAGCATTGATGCTCAGACTTCATGGAGGGTCAACAGGAGCTCCTGCGTGCAAATATATTCGCCATGCATTACAGCATCTTCCTGCACGTGCTTGCTAAATCTTTTCTCTCTCCAGTGCTTTCACCGAGGCTGAATATGCATGTTCATGGGCAAGCTGGGAAACGCTGCGTGCAGTGGCCTGCGGAAGTGCAAAGCAAGTGAGTGTGGAGTCCCAAAGTGATAGAGCGCATTGGAATGAACGCCTGCTGTTTTCCTCTTTCATGGTATGGGAGGGGAGACGCATACGCAGAGTGCTAATGGAGTCAGGCCCCTGCAGCATCGAAGCTAGAAGAGCGAAACCTGTGGCTCCCCTAATACTCTCTCCTCCCTGTCCCAGAGATCTCCATAAAGATGCTGTTAAGCCATGAGGAAGGATCATGCCATGTGACTGTGGGTGTGTGCACTTGCACAAGTGTATGCATATGCTTTTGTGCACGGGTATGTATGTGTGTGCATGCATGCACACGCCCCGTGCCCCGTCACAACTCTGGGCCAACACCCCATGCAGCCCTCAGGACTGACAAGTGGCCCGTGTACCCCTGGCTATGAGGGTGCTTCTAGCCAAGCCTTTCATGGCACCATTGCCCTGTCTCACGCAGGGACGTTTGTGAAGGGCCAGAGGATGACATCCTCCGCTTGTGACTGTCCCGTGTTTTCTTATGGTTCTTCTGTCTTTTTCCCTGATGCAGGAAACCCATTAAGGAGAAAAAGAATGAACAGCTTTGAAATACCTTCTGATTGTTACCATTAGGAGTCCTACATCTAAAAGCACCCATTATTTCCTAACATGAATGAAGAGATGAGGAGTTAATCTTTCTGTCGCTCCCTGGTTCCTTTCTCCATGTCTCTCAATTTGCTACGGATTTGGGAGAAAACATGCCAATATACTCTACACTGAACTGTACACTGCTGTATGTGTCAGTTTCTTGACAACCCAGGTTCATGACAATTCTTGGTTCATGTCCAGTTCCTTTCACTGCCTCGCTTCTGAGACTTCCTGGACACTTCCTCCTTCAGATTCACCACAATCACATGTCTGCTGTGATTGTGACGAGTGGCTGCTTGTATTGTCACCGGCAGCGTGCAGCTGGTTCTGGCGATTTTATCTTCCTTTTCTTGCACCTCGCAGCAGCTGGGTCCATGCGGCAAATGACTGCCTATGTGAGGCTGGCTGGGGTGCATCGGGCTGCAGCTTGTCACAAGGATGGCATTCCATACGCCACAGAAAGAACGGCAGCATGTGCCAATTGAGCTAACAACGTATCTGGGAACTCGAGCTTCAAATCCCTCCTCAGCTGCAGCTTCAGTGGCTTTATTACTTGCCCTCAGCCAACTCCACTGGATTGTTATGAGGTTAGCCTGAAGTTTGTCAGGGAAGGAAAGGATACAGAAGCAGCACTCATTCTTTTCTCCTTTGATCACTGGGAGAGAAATATCCGCAGCTAATGCATTGACTCCAAGGTGGCGAATTGCCTCTGCAATGGGTTCTAGACCTCAGTACTGACTGACACCTCGTGAAAGTTCTTTTTCCTCCCCAGCCACGACAGGCAGTCAAAGACTGCCAGTTAAATCAAAGCGTCTCTGGGCTGAAAACCTGCCATGAACAGCACACACATTTTTAATGGATTCTGTTTTCTATTTCCCCATTTCTGTGCATGTGTGTACAAAAGGTGCTAGCTGGATAATGTCCCTTTTCAAGTGAGGAATCTGTACAAATGTGTTCCTGCTTCATGTCTCAGGTTTACAAAATGAAGTCTTCAGCTTAAACCTAGACAGCTTGGCTGAATTCTATTATGCCTTCTGTTAATTAAATCTGGCATGCTTTTTAGTTCCCTCAAAGACACACACGCAGGCCCTCCAAGGACATGAAAGCATCCAGTGCCTGCATGGGTCCTACTGCTTTTTCTTTTACCTATAATGCTTTACAATAAAAAGAAAAGGAAATTTTGCCAGGCAGGCTTATTTTGGTTCTGTTTTAGTTGAATTCTGGGAGACTTGAAACTAGCTCACAGGTGTTTTGAGATGGTCACAACTTTTGAGCAAGGTACCAAGAACCATATGTGAGGCAGAAGTAAAAGCAAGACAAGGGACCACTATGAAACCCCAAGAAATTGAAATTCAAATCATACAGATATAAATATGAAAAAAATTATATATGAGGTAACCAACTTGTTCTTCTATGATGCTGGAGTACATCGCAGAAGTATTTTTTCAGGATTCTTTGCAATTTATTTATATTTTTGTTTCAACAAATTTAATTCTGACCTTAGGATAGATGGATCCTGAAGCTGTAAAATGAAACGTTAAGGATAATCAGCTTCCTTCCTTCCTTTATCAGAGCATCAGAAAAGGAATGAGTTTTCACAGTAGGCACATTTATTGGACTGATTTATTGGATTCTTTAAAATGAATTATGTTTAGACCTTCTAGTACGGTAATGTTATTCTTACTGAACAATACTAGACAACTACAAAAGAGAGGCACCTTGGCAGGTGGGGGGTTTTGCATTCCACCTTCCCTTTGTACAGGTGAGCTGTTCTTCTCCAAATAGTTTGTACCCTTGGTGGCATGAGTAAGTAACCATGAGTTTTCCAGCATCTAAACAATAAACGAAATCACCGTGTTCCACTCTTGCTGGGAAGCTACAAGTCAACTCTAGGAACAAAAACAGAACATACACTAAGTTGTAAACTAGTCCACATAAACTGGGCTAGAACATCATGCACACCTCTGCCCAGACTCAGCTGTCAGCCATATGCTTATTTACCCGACCTCAATAGGACTACTTCCGAGTAGACACACACAGAATTGTTCCACAGTTTGTTGATGGGGAGGTTTGGTATGCCAACAGAGTTCTCCCATCCATGGGGATTCACCTGTAGAGTGTAAGGCAGGTGTGCAAAACCTGCAGCTGACGGATCACCTGTGGCCTGCCAAGCCTCTTCTGATGGCCCACGAGGTGAATTCCATATCACATCGCCCTGCAGCAAAAAAATCACCATGGCACTAGCTGGGTTCTTCCTTGGTAGCACAAGCTAGGGAGTCCCTCCCATATCTCCATTTCTATGACAGAGAAGAGGAGCTCCATTTGCTAGTAAGGGTACTGGCAAGAGAAAATTGTGAGTGTGTGTATATCTGTGCATGCACATATTTGTGTCTGAATGCAAGGATGAGTGTGTTCATGCATGTACAAGTGCACATGTGTTCCCCTGCCCCAAATGCAGCCAAAGGTTTTGGGAACCCCAGCCTTCCCACGCAAAGGTTTTTGCGTGTGTGTGTGCATGTACATGTGCGTCAAAGAAAACACACGTTATATGAATAAGAAAATTATGAAGTTACTACATTGACTTTAATATATAAAAAACATCCGCCAATGCATGATTTTTTCAGTGTTAACAAAGGTTACCTAGATTGGAACAACTCTGTTCCATCAATACTTCCTTTCATTTCTCCCAATAAAATAAAAGTTGATAGAGCAAATTCTCCCATTCATATATCGTGGAGGTAGTTGATATTGTCAAATATTTTGCAAATCTTAGCCCATCAGCAGTGATCATATAAAATCAAATAGCTGCAGTGAAGCAGTTCATCCTTCTTAACAAATATAATCTTTTACCTCCATATATAAGGCAAATATAATAGATTTAAGCTTTTCCTATGAGTTTGGTGGTTTTAACTTTTTTTGTAATCTATCAGGGAGAGAATCCAACATACCAGTTATAATCATGGATTGTTAGTGTTCTCTTGGATATGTGCACATTCCCTAGTGTTCTATTTTACCTGAATCTTTCTTGCTCTATGTTTTCTATCATAATAACTTTTTACAAAGTCTGAATCTCCATAGGCATTGTGCTACCCCTCTTGATTTTTGTTAGTGCCCTTGATATATATCACCCAGTGGAATGATACACATGCCTGCTCAAAAGTAGGTCTTAAAGAGTTTAATAGGTCTATCCCAGGTAAGTGTGCATGGGATTGCTCTTGAGAAACAAAAGGCTTTATGTCTATCCTATGGTCTACCAGGCATAGCAGGAGGAAGATGAAAGTGCTTTTGCTGCCAGTTATTTCTTTCAAACGTTTTTAGAGAGACAGACCTCTGAGATCTAGCTGATTTACCAGAAGCTGATGGGGAAAATGCTGGAGGGGCTGCAGGTTCTCACATATCCACTCTTCTCTGCTCCCTTTCCAGAGTTCTACCCCCTTTCTGCACCCTCCAAGTACTTCCAAGAATGACATTGCTCTTTGGAAGAGCAGTCACTGTGATGCTTTCTGTGGCCATAGCAAAAAGGAAAGGGAATGGCCCAGTCTCATAAAATAGGAGCCTCTATAGCCACAGGCGGAAATATGCTCTGTCCTATGATCCCAGCGATGCTCTCCCAGAGACTGCTGGACTCTTCTGCCCATCTGCTGCTCCCCATAGCTTTTCCAACCTCTTTTGCAGTGTCTGTTTCTTGTAGGATTTACTTTTTTTCTTACATTTTTTCAAGAGACTTTTCTTTTTCATTATATTATTCAGTTCTTGCACGGTGATATTTGTTACTAATTTCAAAAAGGTAATTTATACAACTATTCTGAATAATGCACTCAGCTTAATTATAATTTCAGACACATAATGTCTAAAGTGATTAGTTGCCTCCAATGTCAATTTAAATTTGCTCATCTGCTTTCAAATGTGTATGTAAAGTATATAATTAAGAAGGGCCTGATTCAGTGATAGTGCAGACCAAAATCACGTGGCCTTGATTTTTAGTGCAAAGAGCCAGCAAAGAAGCATGCCTCTCCGAATGTGACCCTATCAGCTGCTTTTTCCCAGGCTGGAAGGTCTCAGAGGGTCTTTGCCTCAAGTGGGCTGTGGGAATTGGCTTTCCCCACAGTGGAGGAAGATCAGCCTTAAACAACTTGGAGGACCTTGACAACTAAGAACAACCAAGATGGGGAATCTTCCATTTGTGAATCTATATTTCAGAAACCAACTCCAAATAGTTCTCTTGTACTGTGCCAGACTCTTTAAGTGCAATCCTATGCAAGTTTAGAGAGCAAACAAGGTCCAGAACTGTCACCATGGTCCAGCAACATAACCCAATTGGCTGGGTTATGCTGGGAGTCCTTAAGCCTTTTTCTGCTTAAATTTGCATAAGATTGTGCTTTTTCAGTCAGATTTAAAGCTAGAATGATGTTTGCTGTTCTCTTAACCTCTAGTGCACCAGCACGATTCTTGATTCTGAGTCAATACTAAGATTTGGTCTCCTGTCAATCTTTTCCCAAAAGTGTGTTTCTTTTCCTGTCACTCAAGTTGCAATTATTCAATTTAATTTAGAATGTGCCTAAATGGTGGCATTTTTACATTTTTAGTGGACTTAATGCCATAGTTAAGATGTAGCACTTGGTTTTAAACCGATCTCATCGCACAGAGTTTCATGAAATGAAAGACGGCTCTTTGGGTTACCTAGCTGTGGGTCAGGCAGTTAGCATGGAAATCATTGCTAAAGATTGCTTTTGAGAAATGTTCCCACTGCTACCTTTACATTTCTCTCATGCAGTGCAGGCAAGAAACACTGCTTGTACCTGAGGGCAATAAAATAAAATAAAATAAAATAAAATAAAATAAAATAAAGACCATTTCCTATCCCTAGCAAAACATTACCATTATCTTCACATTGCTGGCTAAAGGGACAACATTCAGGAGGCAATACTGTTCCCACTTACCTGGGAGTAAGCCCAAGAGACTCAACAGAGCTTACTTCTCAGTAACGATTGCACTGTTAATCTTTGAATTACCTGGTTGGAGAGTTTCCTGCCAAGCTCCTAAATCCATGCTGGGTATATTTGCACAAGACTCAAAATCTTTAGGAAATTTTCCAAGTATGAAGGCATCAGGAGGAGCCTCAGTGAGGCCTGTGTTATCACAGATTAATCTGGATAAAGAATATTTTCCAAGTTCACGTCTTTGCGCTTCGGTAAAAACATTACTGCTTTCCCACCAAAATCTGTATGAAAACAAGACATAAATACACATGCACACACCTTGCAAGTTATTTGTGCAGGTCTCAAACAAACCTAGAACAGCATTCTCTTCAGCTCACAGATTTACAGCGCTGTGTTATTGCCAGGGCACTGACTAAGACTGAGTAGGCAATGCATTACAAGGCGTCTTGAAGACATGTTTGAAAAACATGGGAATGTACAGTGTGCATTGTGCTGAGGAATAATGGTATTTGCTTTTATATGGGCATGTCTTCCCCACATGGTGGATTAGGGGCATCACCATGGGAAAAGATTAATAAATGCAACAAAATACGTTGTTCTATTCAATAGTATTATTTTTATTGGTAATGATGCCATTGATCATTTGTACAACAGATGAGAAAGAAGGGATGGATGGACGCAGGCCAGTGCCAAGGGCAGGCATGGTTGGGCACCTGCTGACTCACTGACAAGAGCTTCCTAAACTTGATTCTTCGCTGCATCATTGCCCCTTGCTCAGGCCCCCTTGCTCAGGCGGTTTGCAAAGGAGGCGCGATGGCTGCCACTGCTAAGTTGCTCACCAGTTTCCTGTTTCTCAAGCGAGTAAGTGGTAGCAGTGATGAGAAAGAGAACTAGCAGCAGCAGCATTTAGTGGCAATGGCATGAGGAGGTAGAGCAACTGAGGGAGGGAGCCCATTGAGCATGTCTTGAAGACCCCCAAAGTCTGGAGCTTGCACTGGGTAGATGTCACGCTACCAGCATGGGTTAGGTTGTGAATCTTTTACAGTTCTGAAAGTAATGAACCAATGTAGGCATATGATACACCAGTATCAAGGGGTGCTACTAAAGAACGAAAATCTGTCCTTGGCAGGTAAAGTAGTATTGAGCTACAGAAACACTTTAAATAATAGCAAAAACTCCTTCAAACCACACTATATCCTGGCAGTTGACCAGCATATGGGAAATGCTGGCTTGGAAGACCTGATGCCAAAATCAATTGTTCATGCCTCAAAAGGTACGTGCATTATGATAGAGATGATAGAGCACATTCATATATAGACACATGAAGCACAACAGCACATACAGTGGCTTTTGGCTAGCAATTAGGTTCTATATAGAAGTACATAAACTGTCACAATGCTTAGTGAGTACTTTTTCATGCAGAGGGCGAGACAGGAATCAAAGCCCAGGTCGCGGATGGCAGTTTTTGTTGCAACAAAGTCCATTTCATTCAATTTGCTGCTGGTGCTTGGAAATGTCTTGCTCCATTCAGCAAGAACTATTTAATTATGTCAAATTTTATAATAAATACTTTATGAAATCTGGATAATTCATCATGGAGAGGTGGCCATTTTTTTGACTGCTCAGCCAGCTAGGATGGATTTTAATGATGACACAGACAAGCATCTGTTAGCAGAACTCTGAACCAACTTGGCACTGGGGCAAGAACTGACCGGCCAGTTTTCTGACCTCTGGGACAGCTGCCTGATTTTTTTTTGCATTAAAAAGCCAGAATGTTGGGTAAAGATTACATTTTGGTAAGCTAAAGCACTCGGAGGTTTTTTCACTGGCTGTGCTAGCTCAGGCTCTGTACTCTACACATGTGCATTGAATAGCCAGGTTGCTCTGTTCAGCCTGAGCTCTCGGTCTCACACGCTGCTGCATGAGAGACCACGGCAAAGAATCTCCATCATTTCCATCCGATCATGAGGATAAGATGCTCCACAGAGGCCAGGAGGGCAGACTGAGTGGCAGCAGACCAAAGTGCCCACTTGGCAATTGCCGTTGTGCAGAGCGCTGCTATGCTCACTTCCTGCCTTCACTCCATTTAAGTCTCAGGTTTTTGTTCTTCAGGTGTGTGCTGGCCCATGACAGCATAAGAGTCCACCCCCGTCATATCACAACACTCAGGCTCCAGAAGCTGGAGGAGATCTGCCCACCCCACCCTGCAGAAGCTGCAAGTGAAAAATAAACACTTCTCCTTGGCCCCACCCAGGGACCAAAGTTTCTATTGGGTAAAAATGAGCAATTCTATTTGGTTGTTCTTTCCCAAGGCAGCTGTAACAAAACAATAAACTTACCGATCACCATCTCTCAGTGCTTTCATTTGCTTTCCAATTATACATGCAAACAATGGTCCTGTTGTAGCATTCGGAAGCAGGCTTTCTACTATACCTCCTAACCAGACATCAATGTTGTTGGGATTCCTGTACAGGTCCATGATTTTTCTGACAACTGTTCTGTTTTCCATCACTGTTATAAAGTCACTTTCAGTCCTTAGTCTTGGCAAGTCACAGAATTCTCGCCAGTCATTGTAACCTATAAATATCGCATTCCCAGTCAGATTCAAACAGTTAGAGATAACTAAAGGAGCTATCCTTTCAGAGCAAGCACTGTCTAATTCTAAAATGCTAGTCCCAGACCTGATTCAAACAAGGATTTTCCCTAGAAACTTTCACCTTAATCTGAAATGTGTGTGGTTGCTGACTGTAGTAACTTAGTGAGTTATTGTTGATTTATTCAATATATTTAAAATTTGCCCAATAACAAAAGTCCTTTGGCCATATTATTTGAAGCTAAAATAACAATAAAAATGCAATACAGGGATAGCAAGAAATTGTGCAGAGCAAGTCAACATCAATTATATGCACAAGCAACCATAATAGCTAATCATTTTAAAAAATACATCTAAAATTTAGATGTAAGAGTCATTGTGTTTTCATTATTACACTTCCTGTTGAAACTTCTTCTGGAACGATGTTTCCACATTTATAATCATTCAGTGCCAAAGGGTTCTGTAATGATCAGGAAAAGCCTGTATGTTTCTGTTTGTGTGTGTGTGTGTGTAGGTAGGTAGGTAGGTAGGTAGGTAGGTAGAATCATACCTTGAATAAGCAGAAGTTCTCATAGAATACAATCTACTTTGCTTAACCTCCAAGGAAAGGTTTACAACATCTGACACCGATCATGCTTCACAACATGGATGAACTATGCATGATGGTCCACCCTAATATGATATCTTAATCTATATAGTAGTATAATATATAGTATAGCTTTTAAAAAAGAATGCAATCGACCTGGAAGCCCATGGTCACGTCCTCGTTGTAAATCTAATGATGCTAAATCCAGTGAACCATTAGTAGATGGCACAAAGAGTTTCTTCGTTAACTCCTCATTCAGCAACTGATCTTGCACCTGTAGCTTTGCAGGTGTTGCCAAAATTCCTCTTAGTAAGGGATCCAAACCACCTTAGAACAGAAAGGAGAGGTAACCGTGGCTTTTGTCATTCTTCATGGTTACAGTCCAGACTTATGCCCAGACATGAGATAACTCTGCACAGACTTATCTTCTAGGTTTCAGAAATGCAGCAATAACTGAACAACTTTAACACCTGTTATTGAATATTGTCAGGCAAATAATAGCAATTCTATGCACAATCTTTTCTATATAAAAGGTATGAATAAGAAAGTGAGCAGACTCCAGGGAAGCAAGTCTTAACTATATCATCAATGTAACACCATGTTTTGCTGTATTTTGTATGCTTTTATACAAACTTTTTTATATCACTTCAACCTCATTAAAAGAATTCAGCAAGTGTCTTAATTGTTTCTTAAAGTTGCACAAACCTGCCTGTGCATGCATTTGTCTGTCTCCTCATTCACCCCGTCCTCCCAAAATTGCAAGCTTTGCTTATTAAGACAGACAAAGTAAATGAAGAGTTTATTTTAATTTCATCTCTTTCTTAAACACTAGCCACAAAGAACAAAATGCTTCAGCACTTGTTCTTTGTATACCGTTCAACTGCCAGAATTTAAACAAAATCCTCCTTGTTTTTACAAAAATTCAATTAGTAACAACTTAGCAGTAATGTAAGAAGATGTAATCACATTAAAAAGTACCTTCTTTAATGAGTCTCCAGGGAGTAAAAAAAACTTCATGCAGTTGAAGATTAGGAAGATTTGGGTCATCCTGATACTGAGTGTTAAGTCTCTTTATTACTGGATGAATTGCAGCATGAGCAAAGCGAAAAGCTGCTGTAGAAAATACATTGGCTACTGTAGGATTTACTGTGGGATTGTAGCCTTTATAAGGACCAACATATTGGTTAAAAGCATCTGGACCAATGATTTTGGGGATATAGTCTCTTAGGGTAATAATCTGAAAAGAATAAAGGAAACCAAAACATTTCACGGACAGCATATACACCAATACAGTAAGCCTTCTATTTCTTTGAATCATTAGTTAAATAAAAGCAACCTTGAGAAATGACGGGCTTATCTATCCATTATTTATTAAAATTTGTGTAAGCCACCTTTCTGGACCAAGACCTGGGCTCCTTAGAAACCAACAGGCACCCTTCTGTTAGAGGATGCCCCAGGATCAGCAACAAGAATACAAACATTCTTCTTTTCAACTAAGTGCATACATCTCACCCATGCCAAGGGGCTTGTGGAGCACAATGAAGCTTTGAGCTATGCCGTGCAGGGGCACCCGAGACAGTCAGGTCATAGCAGAGAGCTCTGGCAAAATCTGATCCACTGAAGAAGGAAATGGTAACCCACTCCAGTATCCTTGCCATGAAAACCCCATGGACAGCACCAAAAGGCAAAAAGATATGAGGACGGAAGATGAGCCCCTCAGGTCGGAAGGTGTCCAATATGCCACTGGGGAAGAGCAGAGGGCTAGTACTAGTAGCACCAGAAATAATGAAGTGACTGGGTCAAAGCCGAAAGGACACTCAGTTGCTGATGTGTCTGGTGGTGAAAGGAGAGTCTGATGCTGTAAAGATCTATACTCCATAGGAACCTGGAATGTAAGATCCATGAATCAAGGCAAGCTGGACGTGGTCAAACAAGAGATGACTAGACTGAACATCGACATCTTAGGAATCAGTGAACTAAAATGGACAGGAATGGGTGAATTTAATTCAGATGACCATCAGGTATACTACTGTGGGCAAGAATCCCTCAAAAGAAATGGAGTAGCCTTCATAGTCAATAAAAGAATAGGAAAAGCAGTACTGGGATACAATCTCCAAAATGACAGAATGATCTCAGTTTGAATCCAAGGCAAACCATTCAACATCACAGTAGTCCAAGTCTATGCCCCAACCGCTGGTGCCGAAGAGGCTGAGGTTGACCAGTTCTATGAAGACCTACAACATCTTCTAGAAATAACACCAAAAAATGATGTCCATGGGGGATTAGAATGCAAAAGTAGGAAGTCAAAAGATAACTGGAATAACAGGCAAGTTTGGCCTTGGGGTACAAAATGAAGCAGGCTGGCAGAATTTTGTCAAGAGAACACACTGGTCATAGCGCTCTTTTCCAACAACCCAAGAGACGACTCTGCACATGGACATCACCAGATGGTCAACACAGAAATCAGATTGACGCGTATGTGCTCTGCAGTCAAAGATGGCATGATAAAGAGCCTCTTGATGCTGGTGAAAGAGGAAAGCGCAAAAGCTGGCTTGAAACTCAACATTAAGAAAACTAAGATCATGGCATCCGGTCCTATCATCTCCTGGCAAATAGATGGCGAAGAAATGGACGTAGTGACAGATTTTATTTTCCTGGGCTCCAAGATCACCGCAGACGGGGACTGCAGCCAAGAAATTAAAAGATGCTTGTTCCTTGGGAGGGAAGCTATGGCAAATCTAGCCAGCATACTACAAATCAGAGACATCACCCTGCCAACAAAAGTGCGTATAGTCAAGACTATGGTTTTCCCAGTTGCAATGTATGGCTGTGAAAGCTGGACCATAAGAAAGGCTGAGCACCAAAGAATTGAGGCCTTTGAATTGAGATACTTGGAGAAGATTCCTGCAAGTGCCTTGGTTTGCAAGATCAAACCAGTCAGTCTTAGAGGAGATCCACCCTGACTGCTCTTTAGAAGGCCTGATACTGAAGATGAAACTCAAATACTTTGGCCACCTAATGAGAAGGAAGGACTCCCTGGAGAAGAGCCTAATGCTGGGAACAATAGATGGCAAAAGAAGAAGGGGACGGCAGAGGATGAGGTGGCTGGACGGAGTCACTGAAGCAGTCGGCGTGAGCTTGAGTGGCCTCCGGGGGATGGTGGAGGACAGGAAGGCCTGGAGGAATGTTGTCCATGGGGTCCTGATGGGTCGGACACGACTTCGCGACTAACATAACATTACATAACATAACATGCTCTTCAGTACTGTTCTTCGCTTGGAGGTAGTTTTGGTGCACTCAGCTTGGATTGGACAAGCGTAGACACATATTTCACTTCCTAAGAGCAAGCACATTTCATACCAAGCAGCATACTTTCAAAGAATCCTCAATGAAATCATCTTAAAAGGTTCAGGATCATACTGTGAAAAGCCTTGAATAGCTGATGGATTTCAGGAAAAATGCTAAAGAATATCTAAGCATTGTAGCTGGGTAAGAAATGGAATAAGGATTAATACTGGCATTATTTTCCTGCTATGGGAAATTGTGACAGTGGCTTCAAAATGTCACATTTAGTTGGGCTCCTACTTTCTAAGCTGGGTGTCAGGGAATAAACCAACCTAGCTAGACTTAGGTAGCTATAACCAACCTAGGTAGATCCTTCGGAAGCCTCAAGGTGTTAGGACAGTTTCAGATGGTTGTTGTTGTTGTTATTATTATTATTATTATTAAAATCTTGAGCCTTACATGTGGTTGATGATGAAATAATATTGTTTATTTCATCATCAAAAGCAGGGCTTTTTTTGTCATAGAACGCACTGGAACAGCGTTCCGGCACCTTTTTTTCCAATGGATTTTATGAAGTGATTTTGAATCGTAGCAGATCAGCAGCAAACATCATTAACATAGTGCCTGCAGGCTGCTTTTGTGTCTGCTGTCTGCTAGTGAGATAGTGAGGGTGCTGCTCTCGGCTTGGGAAGCTGCTCCGCTGCTTGGCTTGGGATTGGTGTGTGCGGTTGCGCGCTTACTTCCAGCGATGTGAGTTCCGGCCAGAGACGTGAGTTTACAAAAAAAGCACTGTTTATGAGTAATGCTGTTGGGTAGAGAAAAGAAGTATCCTTGTCCTTCCATGCTCTTTCATGGCATGCTAATATAAAGGTTTACATTATTGACCTATTAAGATATCTGAATTCACATTGGCCTCAAGGTAAGGGCTTAAATCAGGGGTCCTCAAACTTTTTCACCAGGGGACCAGTTGAAAGGTGCTGGTGCTGGGCATGGGCCGGAAAGGTGGTGCTGCCGGTGCGCGTGGGCTGGCGAGGGGGTGGGGGCAGTGGTGGTGCGTGCGGGTGCATGCGCTGAGGCGAGGCATGGGCAGGAGCGGGCATGCGCCGGGAGGCGGGCGCACGAGGCAGTGGCTTGCTCACTTGGAGATCATTTTCTCTGAGCGAGCAACCGCTGCCTCCCTGCGCACGGGGCAAGGTGGGCGGCGGTGGGTGTGCACATGCGCGTGGTGGGATCTGGCCCGCGGGCCATAGTTTGAGGACCCATTACTTAAAGGAACAGGGTGGGCAGACTTCAGGCTTGTCAGATCAACTCTGAAGATCCACTAAACATAACCAAATGCTAAGCACACTCAAACATAGAATTCAAGACTATGAACTTAACTCTTTGTTCTTTCATTAAAAAGTCCCCTCTTGGTGATTCTAAGCCTGTCCTTCCCAACCTGGTGTTCTCCAGATGTTCTGAACTACAATTCCAAGCTTCCTGATGCTGGCTCTAGCTGATGGGAGTTCCAGTCAACTGCTTTTGGAGGGCATCAGGATAGGGAAGGCTGGAACATAACCTCAGTGAAAGCCGAAAAGAGCTCATTGCTGGAATGAAAGGCCAAACTGCCTCTTCCTCAGAATCAGTGCTCCTAAACATTGTCGAAAGTTCTGCACAGTTCTTAAGCTGTGGCAGATGGGTGAGTGAGTAAAATCTAGGGTAGCACTGCAGAACTTAGTCTTTTGGATGACAGCGTGTTCCAGCGCCTTTCTAATATATGCCTGTTTGCAAATACAGCAGTGGACTCAATTGCCATGTTTAAGCAAGCACCTTAATGCCAAGGGAACACAGCCTCAGGACCAGGACAAATCAGGCCCAAGGGGATTCCTTATGTGGCCACAGCCCTTTCATGATGACCAAGCATTTGGTGGTTTCCTAGGTCTCATATAGTTTTCCTCCCATTCTAAAAGAATGCAATGATTCTCCGCGGTCTTAGTTAAGGACAGTAAGAGTTTTAAGCTAAAACATGCTAGTATTTTTGTCCCCACTGCTTTTGTCTTGGTCTTGTCTTGTCTTTGTCACTTACTTTGACAAACTACTCCATAACTGAATTCTGCCTTCAGACTGAAAGAAGTTCAGTGTCCCTGCCTTAGCATCTTAAGTCCAGTTTTGAGAAGATAAATCTAGCAGATGTGTAAGGAACTGAAATGAGATGCTTCAGTACATAGTTAGTAGATCTAATTCACTGTGTAGACTACACATGATGTATGTAAAGAGGTATGTGAACTCCAGGTATATGCAAAATACCTCACTCTCTGCCAGTAATGCAACTATTTTTAAAATATAAATTTTAAGAATAAATAAAGCAGACTGGTCCCAAACCGAACTTTCTACATTTGTTTTCTCTTAAAGACTATAAACAGGTCAGAAGACCAGATGAACCATATCATTATTTATTTATTTATTTATTAAAACATTTTTATGCTGCCCCATTCGCCGAAGCCTCATAGATTTAATGCACTAGTTTGCCACTCCTCAAAGTCAGGGAGTGCCATGAAAATTATGTACATGGAACCTCTTTTTGCATGGATGCTCATGTGTGCACATGCTTTTATGCTCTGTATTAACTAACAAGAAAACCCATGGCAGGTACATCAACTCCTACTTATCCCTCAACATTCTCCCTGTAAAGAAATCCAGGGATGAGCCAGTCACCCCTTTTGTATTAACCAAGGTAAAAATTGTGTCTGGGAAAACAGAACTCAGGACCATCCCGCTCTTTCAGAAGTCTACAGATGCCTGGACACACAAGCCTTCCTCTCGCTTGCCTGCCTTGCTTTTCAGACATACCACTAGCACTTCCCTTTCTTGCTCAGCCCTTCCTCCTTTCATCCCCCAAGCTTGTGATACCTGCTTTTGCCCTCCTGGATATTCACCCTCCCTTTTGGATCACAGAATTCTAAATACAGATGTTCCCAGATCTGCTTCTTTAATCCCATTTCCTGCATTTTCTCCAGGAAATATTCAATATTTTTGCAATATTCCCATCCTATCAGTTTTGTCAAAGATGAAGGTAACCTCATAACCACTCCTTTCTTCTGCCCATGGAAAAGTGTCACAATTAACCAGTTCACTGTAGTTGTGCTATTCTTTCAATAACAACTCTCTGAGCTTTCTCCATTGTTCTCGAAGTATGGAATGAAAGGATTCTTCTACCCAAGCTAACTAATCTCTTACCCACAGTTTGCTGCTTTGTATTGGTCAGCATGTTGGCATGACCAGGTTGTCATTTGGTGGAATAGTGCTAGGGTCAATACAGGGAGAGCTTTCCCCTGGCACACCTTTTGGAGCTATTTATATTTGGGAAAGACTTAATCCCTGAACATGAAGTAGAGCACCTACAAGTTTGTTTTCACAGCCAATTTCCAAAAAGGGGCCTTGCATCCTTACATGGGATTGCATTACCAGCCAATTCACCACTCTTTATCTGTCCCTTTGCCTCCTAATTCAAAGCTGAGGCTCCTTTATAAAATCTTTGATGTGTTTTATTTTAGGAAAAAGCAGAGTGATGGACCAATTCACCATCAGCAAGGCAGCCTGAACTTACAACAGCATTATAGAAACTCCATTTAGGCATCTTGTTCTCAATTCCATTATGTCACCTGCTTTTTGGCAGGAAGGTTCATTCCTGTATGTAAAATTGGCCAGATTTTAAGATAACTTGTTCACAAAATCGATTTGATAAACCCATTTATACCTATCAACAGACAATTTATACTCACCTAAAACCATAGAGTTTGTTATAGAAATGCTGATAAGTGTTCCATGGCAAATGCTTTTATAATGTAATAGACTTATTGAAGCATATAGAAAAAGCTTATAAGTAACACTGATCAAAAGAGAGGAAATGATATATTGCAATGGATAAAATGAAAACTGCATTGAAGATTTAAGATTACATTGGACTTAATAAAGCATAATGGGATGAATATGAAGTATAGAGAACTAATAAAATACATGATAGGTTTGATATAATATGCAATAAACTGAACGGGCAAAGACACTATGCATTTTGATATAATGTGTATTGAAAAATCTGGCAGGGACAAAATAGTTTCATCAGATAATGTGTTTCATTCTTTCTTACTTTGGGGTGGGATGGGGAGGGGAACAGATACACCGAAAAGGCAAGTTCTGACAAACTACAGGCTGTAGTCCTCTCTTAGCTGGCAATATTCATTCCAAAGAGGCTGAGCTTGGCTTCTTTGCCTCATTACTTTCAGCTTTCAGTCATGCTCTTTGTAAATTAACCATGCTGAGGCAGCAAAGTCTGAAATATGATAGATGGCTAAAGGGCTATGCATTTCACTGTATGGCTCAGTTTCCCAACACAGTTCCCGCCAGATCATTAGTTCTGCTTGAAAGAGGAACATGGGTTCCATTTGGGCTCATTTACTGGGAGGCTTCAAACACCACATGGTTGGGCATGGCCGGTACACACCTCTGCCCCTCAGATAACGATTTTCCAAATGCATCCAATTTCCTAGCTTCATGCCTACTGGCAAATTTTGGCATCCAGGGTATGTCCCCAATTGTATACCCAAGCTTTCCCCAAGACCTCACAAACGTAATTTTCTTTTTTGTTTCCGTGAGTTTTGCATTTATTTTGTTTGTTGCCTGAGAGATAAATAGAACATCACCCATTGTGGGAAATGACCTGGGGCAACTGGAAAAGGGTTTTAAACCTTTAATAGTAGCTCCATCCCCACTTAGCCATTCAGCAGCAGTACAGTTATAGTATTTGGCTTTTCTCCTACCACCTCGTATGCATACCCAATCACTCCAGTTCAAAATAACTCCACATTATTTTAATGACTATCAATGCATTATATGCATTTGTAGGCTGATTTTAAGCCTTGCCTAAGTTAGACCCTGCACCTGCATCAATAGCTATTATAGCTACAGGATGGGGAGACTTCAGGCTTGTCGGATCAACTGTTTTTTGCCTACAATCTGAATATCCACTAACCACAACCAGACACTAAGCACACTCACATATAGAATTCAAGACTATAAACTCAGCCCCCTGCCATTTCATTAAAACGTCCCCTCTTGGTGATTCTAAGCCTGCCTTTCTCAACCTGGTGCTCTCCAGATGTTTTGAACCACATGTCCCAGTATCCTGATGATGGCTGTAGTTCCAGGCAACTACTTTTGGAGGGCATCAGGATAGGGAAGGCTGGGACATAACCTCAGTGATAGCCCAAAAGAGCTCATTGCTTGAATGAAATTGTCCCTTCCTCAGAACCAGTCTCATTGTGCCATGCCTGCCTTTATCTGGTTCCCCAGGATCTTGAAGCATGCCTTTTTGGCCTGCTGTTTGGCAGGTCATCCCCCATAAAGCCCTCAAAAAAACTCTCAAGTAACCTGTGATAGGTCTCTTCCTCCAAAAGCTTGTTCACAATGTTTATCTTTTCTCTTGTTCATAACCAAGCAAACTGAAGTAACAAGATTTAATAATGAGTTAAGCTGCTGTTTACTGAATATTTCTAGTCAATTCTATTGTTATTTTAAAAGCAGAATTCCAATAAATCTGGAGCCAACTGATGTCTTTCAGTGGCTGCCACTTGCCTACACCTCTTGAAATGTTTCTCCACAATTTGGAATAGGGCCTCATGTACTAATGAAACTATTGGGACAGCAACAGATTGAATGCATGGATCCACTGGCCTGATCTGGCTGTATCTTTAAATTAGGTGTCAATATTTGCCATTAAGTTCCTAAGAGTCTCTTCCAATGATGAAAGAGAGCCCGGGTTTAGAGGGCCAAAATGCCAGAACTCTTTAATTAGCAGAGATGATGATGAAGTAATCTGCTGTCCCTGCCAGACTTCCCTTTCCTATGAGTTTAGTTGCCACCTTCACAGTAGCAGGGAGAGAAATATATTTTCTCAGTTTCAGGACAAAATGAGCAAAAGCTTTTCCATAATATGGCTGCTAAAAGCTTGATATTGTAAGAATAGCTTTAGACTTAAGGTAGTCACGTGTTACAGGTCTTGCTTCCCAGGTAGGTACACCTTAGAAATGCTGAAGGGCCTGTCCTTTGGAGGCACACTCTTAGACATGTTAATTGTTTACCTGTCCTGAAGGTTCTTCACATTGTGTTGTCTTAATCACTACTGTTGTATTCTAAGGTGCCTCGACTCTGTATGGGATCTCCCACCTGATTCTCTGCCCCTCCTCCAGACGGCGTGGGTAAGTTAGATAAGCATCTGGTACAGACTCCATCATGGTAGTCCATGCCACATGTTATTTCCTGTATGTCTGAATAAACTGTAAATGGTCTTTTGACTGTATTCCCCCAGTGGACCCTCTAAGGGTGGTTTTTTTCACTCTTGTCACCAGCAACAGTATCGGTCCAGTTTGCAGGGTGGTAGGACACAGCTGGCCAGCCGGCATTAAGCTTGGGCATGCTGGTCAGGTCTTCAAGTGTTATCATGTAATTGGAGCCTCCACGTGGTCAGGGATTAAGAGGAATCCCACTCCAAACCTCAGACAGCTCACACTCCCAGGTAAGCACAGAAACCACCCAAATTCAAAAGTGCCAATCAGCACATGTGGCAGGAATTTCAAGCAACTGTGATCATTAGGCAGGGGTATAAAAGGGCACTCCACCAAGCTTTCTGGGTTGATTGCCCTTTTGCTGTGATTGAACTTTATTCTCGAGAATAAAAATACTGGGTTTTTTCTCATTCCTGTCATGTTTAAATGGGCGAAGAGTGCCAGGGTCGGACCCACTGGGTCCTTCCAGGTGATTGATAAGCCACAGTGGCTTGTTAACTATGCAGCTGCATCAGTACTTTCAGCAGTGCAGCTTAGCACATTATCATGGGTAGCAAGCCACCCAGAACCATCCAACAGCCAACGGGTTCTGGGCAGCCATGCAGCACAGCACCTTTAGTAGTATGTTTTTATTTAAATAAAAAATTTCAACTTAAAAAAAATTTCAACCTGGCTGGGTTTGGACAACACTACAAGCTGCACTGTCCATGGTAATTATGCTAATCCTACTGGCATGTGATGGGAATACATGGTTCCAATTGTGTAGACTGAGCCAGTGTTGTGAGCTAACAGGGTTGTGATGCCTGGTCCTGAATGGGCAATGAAGACCCATTAGAATTACAAAATTCCTGCTTCTAGTGCAGAGAAAAGGGTTAAATCTGGCTTTTTGACTTGGAGAGAAAATGTTTCTCTCTGGGGCCGGGAAGAGAAACTCCTGGAAAAAGTGAGCTGGTAGTCTTAGATTGTTTGGAGATCGGTTGTGTCCCTGCCTGTCCATTACTTGTGCAATTTCAGGTCTCTCCAGTCAAAACACTGCACTGCCCTGTGCCAGCTCTCTGTTGTATGACTGTCAGATAATCCTAATAAATTGGGTCTCATACTATATCTTCTTGCGCGCGCGCGCGCGCGTGTGTGTGTGTGAGAGAGAGAGAGAGAGAGAGAGAGAGAGAGAGAGAGAGAGAGAGAGAGAAGGAAAGAGAAAGTATATCTATCTATCTATCTATCCACAGACACAACAATAGATCTACATAGCTGCGTGTATTTTTGGACTCTCCTTAAAGGCTTGACTATCAGGACTGTTACAGTGAATGCCTGTAACATTTCCTACTCCAGCCTTGGTCCTTTCAGTGCTAAACACAATTTAAGTCTCTTTTTGCATTACTACCAACAGGGAAAGAAAATCCTTATTCAACCAGACTGTGTTGCAAAGAAAGAAAGAAAGAAAGAAAGAAAGAAAGAAAGAAAGAAAGAAAGAAAGACACATCTTTCACCTTTACAATACAATTTTGACCTGAACTGAGCAGATCCATTGAATAGAAAGCCAATGGAATGGCCTGGAATATAAATTGAATGTCCCCTGCAAGGGGGGAGCCTCCCCTTCCATATGACCACCAGTGCAAGTGCCTTAGAAATGTAAAGATGTTGGGACTGGAAGAGCAAACTGTGTTGCACTTTTCGTTTCTGAACTAAATGAGAACCAGAAAGAAGTTAAGATTGTATCTTTCGTAGATGAAAATGTGTAAACAGAAGACAGCCCCTGAGCTCTCTGCAGCCAAAACAAAAGACCAAAATGTCAGGACCAGCACACTGCTCAAGCGGGCGAGGTGGAGGCTTCCTCCACATGATGCTCCTGCGAGGCGTCCCTCCACCTTTTCAGTGCTGGCTGAGCCTCAGGAGCAGCAACAGTGCTTAGTGGACAGTATGGTTTTTATTTTAAAATTCTACATGAAAATTGACTGGGATTTTTAAAACCAATGTTACAGCATTTGGATTTATCTCTGTTTAGTCCACTCAATGTATAAATGTAAGCAGGCCTCTTTTTCAATCAGTGAGCCAACTCCATGAGCCCAGAAAAGAGGACAAAAGAAGGATGCTAGATGTAGATTCAAGTTTATGTAATTGAAATCAAACCAGAATACCTGTCATCATATTGGAGAAGACTGTGAGCAGGGTAGCTCCTGCTTGTTCAGTCTAGTGACCAGATGGGCCATGTTGAGGCCCTGGATGCTCTCTCTTCTTATAGTGCTTCTTTTTAAAAGTCTTTAATCAAGAGTTGGACTGGACAACCTTCAAACAGAGGACTGTCCTCTGTAAAGTAGGCCATGTGACCACGTTACTCAGTGTCTCAGCTTCCATCTGTTCCGTCAATAGTGACCAAGCTGGCAAGGACAGCCACCAAGGACAAGGATGCTGGACAGACCGAACTAAGTAGCACCTGCTACTAAAATTAGAGAAAGGAACCCTAATGCATTCTTTGGGTTACAGAACCCTTGCATATGAAGAAGCCAAGGTGCCTTGTTTCCTAATACAACAAGGCCAATATTCTGTCCCTTATTAAGCAATAAGACCAAGAACCCTGAGTTCCTCTGAGGTATTTCAGCCTGCACCAAATACTCCTGTCCATTATGTGATTTCTCTTTTAGGGAGTGCCTGTGACATCTCCACCTCTTGTGCTCCTCTAGAACAAAACTTCTTTCAGCAGACACCCTCTTCGTTTCTTAATGTTATAACTGCTTTTGCACCCATTGATGAAATGCATTTCTGGGAAAGTGATCTTTCTGGCATTAATGCTGCCTCCTCTCTTGAAGTTCCCAGCTGGATGCCCATCTTTGCATTTCAACCCCATTATCTCTGTCCAATGCACTTGCTGTGGACTGGGAATGCTGGTCTCGTTGATTTTCTGGATTTACCCTAGCACTAAGTCAGAGATGTTGAATCTCTTTTAGTCTGAGGGCTGAATTTCCTTTTAGATAAATTTTCAGGGGATGCATTCCAGGGGTGGAAAGAGCTGGAGGCAAAAAAAAGCATATTTTGTCTTAAAGCTCTGGGAACTCTTGAGATTCTGTATCCCTACAATATGGATTCTGCTTGCCCAACTTCACTTTGCTTATCACAGCAGATAAATGATGAAGTAAAGCATCTCCTTCTTGCTCCCTGTCCCTGTATCTGCAACTGTATCACTGCCCATGCCATATTTATATTATTTATTACAAGTTCTATACGGGACCTGTTGAGAAGAAGCCTGAAAGATGCTGCTGTTCTTCCACTCTCCCTTCTTTCTGGGATTACTTTCAATAGATTGGTTGTGGTTTTGCACCATTTGGTTTTAATAAAAACTATGTTTCTGGCTTAGATGCCAACCTCTCAGCTTTGCTTCCCTTCATTGGGAACCTTCTGGTAATGCTCCACCAACTAGACGAAGTTGCCCATGCTGTTCTCTCAGTAATTTGGCGAACTGCAATAGTTTCTGGGCCAAGACTGGTAGCAGCCAGTCCTCCAGTAGGAGTAGAGCCAGGAGCCTCAATGAAAAAGGACCAGACAAAATTTCTGGATCATCAGTGGTACTGTGGTGCTGGGGCTCGCAGAGTCAAAGCAACATGGCTTTTTAATTAGCAAGGACATTTATATTATTTGAAGTCTTCACTGTTGGCTCTCAGCTTAGTTGCAATCCTCCCATCTGGTGAAGAAAAGGATTGTGAGCATTACCAGTATTGCAAGGAGCCAGGAGTCAAGGGGGTCTTGGTCTTGAATGGGCAATTAAGACCCATTAGCTTTACAAAAGATCTGCTGATGAAGGTACAAACTTCTGCAACTGGCTTCTTTACTTGGAGATAAAATATTCCTCTGATTACTAAGAAAAAGAACAATTGGAACAATCTTGAGCTGACTGTCTTATGCTGATTGGAAACATGTTGCTTCTTCATCTTTCCCTTTCTTGCACAGTCTCAGGTCTCTGTAGTCAAAGTCCTACTCTACACTGCCTTTCACCAGATCACTAATTATCAGCAGATCTTAATAAATGGCATATTATACACAGCTTTGCACACTCTGTGTGTGTGTGTGTGCATGCGTGCATGCATGCACATGTAAGCTGTCTTGAGTACCACCCTGAATGCCATTTTTTGGTAGAAGTTTGGGCACAAAGAAGATAAAATGAAATAACAAACACACACATCAACAGAGCTGCCTGCGTGGCTGGCTTTCCTTGGGCGCATGGTTAAAGAAAGTGCCATGATAAGCACTTGCACTTAAAAATCTACCCCTACACCACTGCCAATCATGCATGGTTCCTGAGAGACTTACTCTCCAAACTTGAGGAAGAGGTCCAGGTCCAGGTATCTCTAGAGATGCATCCTGGATGTCAGGAGCAAACCTAGGTGGCACACTTCCTGAAGGAATGACATGCTATCTCTCTATTTCTCAGATTTTTGTTTAATGCATTTAGGATCATCAGTCATCAGCATGGGAAATACATAAGTGGACATGCTCCTAAGAGACCTGAACACATACTATCCTTACAGTTTAAGTTCCTCATCTCAAATTATTTATATTATCTACGTCCTTCATGAGATTTTAATGGATGGGATAATAGCCTTGCTTTATAAATCCCTTGTTAGCAGTATTTTCCCAAAGGACAGAAATAAATATTGTTTCATTACTCTGCCATCTCTGCAAAGCATATATATATATATATATATATATTTGTTTAACAATTTGATTAACGTTTACTTCTACAACTTTTCCACAAGTATATAAAAATCTGCTAAGGTATCTAACTCATTCTTTTCCCCTTTTGCTTTTTACATTTTCAGTTTCCTGAGAGACTTTTTTCCAAGGTCGTACTTGCTTGGAAAGAATTTTTAGAGTGGAAATGCTTGGGCAAGCTCAACTCTAGAGGCTGCAGATGCTTTAGCTGTAATATTCTATAATCTAAGTGGCCAAGTGTTGCATATATAGATGGAATATGTGTCCCTGAACTGACTAGATGCACTCCAAATCATTTCTAATGTGCCACAGGCAGATCTCATTAATCTGTGATACTCAGACAGATGATGGGTAGCCCAGAGTCATACACAGAAAATGCCTTTTGGAAATTATTTTGTCTAAGGGCATGAAATGTCTGATTCGAAGCCACTCACATTTGACTGCCCAGAAGCCTGGTATGCATGTTTTCCCCACTCCTTCCAGACTTGTTCTCTGCTAACTAGTGCCAAAAAGCCGTTCTGAGCCTCACCAAGCAATTATTATAAAGTAAACAGCACATTTTAGACAGAGAGACTTGCATAGTGTATATGAGGAGGCTAAGGAAGATAAATGCTCAGTCTGGTTAAGAGACCTTTATTAAGATTAAATGAAGTATGCATTTTAAAGGTATCCTAGCTACCAATAAAAGAAAGAATAAAAGGGAGAAAATACACAGAAATGTATGCTGCCTCACAAAGAGAATAATTTAGGTTAAGAGATCACGCAGAAAATATTTTCACTGGAGCTGTATCTTCCTTAAGGGTTGCATTCCACTTTAGGACAATGGCTATATTCTGCATCTGTGGACATGAACAGGAGATATGCACTATTTGCATTAGGGGACATGAACCAGGGTTCAAAAATATGACCTTAGGTCCCCTTGGAAAATAGAAGCTGGTGCTTGGGAAGACACAAATGCCTGCCTGATGTCCTTGCGTGCCATGATTGGATGAGGCAACTTGATACTGAACATCTCCTTTGCACCAATAACTCTTAGCAAAGGGAGCCAATAGATCTGTCCCATTTTTTTCAAAATGTCTTTTGCCCCTTGGTGTTGTTTCCTTCTCATGATGCTGTAGCCATGGGAATCTACAAGCTGTATGAAACTGCATTCATACAATTCAATCACTACTTTACTTTTATTGACCTCTTCCTGTACCCACTATGCAGAAGGCCTCGTCTATAAATACCCCAAAATGAATTGTTAGAGTGAGGTGACGGAATGGACTACTGCTTCAGACTTGAAAGTACAAGCCACATAGGCAAATGTTCCCCTCTATAAGAAAAGCAATTCATCTGTGGAAGTAAGGAAAACCTGTAACAACTAGAATTGAGCTGAGCTAGAGCCTTTTTCTCTAAAATGCTGGGGAGGGGAGTTATTTGCAAGGAGCTTTCCATGTAGATTCCAAATGAAACAGCAGATGTTTTGGACCACTGATTCCCATCAGTCTCAGCTACCATGGCATAAGTCACATGGGGAGCTGCAATCCAGCAATGTCTTGGAAGGCTACAGGTTCCCCACCCTTGAAGCCAATATATGTCTTCCTTGCAGTTTGAAGTCCTCTCTGCTAGTGAATTAAGATTGAGATTATCTGTCCTGTCCTTCCCCTGAATCAGCTTCATGCTGGTCATTCAAGCTACATGCAGGATTCAGCACATAGCTAAACTATGGAATTCACTTCCACCAACCATAGAGGTGGACACCATTCTAGATGACTTTAGAAGATTGGATTAAATTGTGGAGGGTAAAACTATGAATAGCTACTAGTCTGGAGGGCTCTACACTGCCTCCAGTGGACAGCAGGCCTATGCTGTGGGGGAACGTGGGTGGGTGCAGTTGCACTCCTGTCCTGCTTGTGGACTTTCCATGGGTAGCTGCTTGGCCATGGTGTGAATGGAAGGCTGGGCTAGTTATCTGAACCAGTATGAGCATTCCTTTGTTCTTCTGTACCACCTTGTTCTGATACCTGTGTAGACCAGGCCAAAACAACCCTGCAGTTTCTCTATAGGATTGTTTCCTGCCCCGCTTGATTTGGAAATGTCACCTAGGACAAGTCTAAATATAGGTATCATATTTCTTTTGAAGAATTGTAGCAGCAATCCACCTGAGCAATGAATTAATTCAATTGGATCAATATGGGTAAGCACCCATAACAATGTACTATGAAAAACATACAAAAGACTATTGGTATGTGCTCCCCAGAGAGGTTCGCCTGGCACCAATGTTATATTGCTTTCGGCACCAGGTAAAAAGCTTTTTATTCACCCAGCATTTTAATACTTAAATATTTTAACTAAGTTTTAATGGTCATGCTCAGTCACATTTTATTATGCTTGCTATGTTATTGTATTTGTCATGTTTATTCATCGTTAGGTTTTATTTATGTTGTAAGCCATCCTTGGACGTTAAGGATGGGGTAAAAGTATTGTAAATAAATAAATATTGAATCTCATATTTTTGCTGGGGTTAATGGCTAACTACAAATCAGGAAAGGTGGGAATTGTAGCTGACCTGGCCATCACAGAACTCCTAGTGAAATACACAGAAATTCATCCCATCCACTGACTGAGGAACAAGAAATATGCAAACATTGCTGAAAAGGGAAAAAATGGACCTATTAACATTCTGGTTTGCTAATTAAAATATATTGCACATTTTTGCGTTAAATAACTCTGTGTAGTAATGATATCAATATATAACGAAATATTATCAAGAATTGAATACTGTGGCCAACATGGAAAATTTTATTTGAGAATCAATTTGCCCTTTATTGATTTACTGAGTCACACTTGTTCTACTTCGAATATACCCACTGGGATGAATGGATCTTAAATTAGGATAATCTTGGATACTGCATGTATATGCAGGTCAGAAACGTGCAAGTTTCTTTGTAGCCTTGATAGATGTAAGATGCATGTGTTAAATGGCAGTCTATAATAAGAACGGAAAGATGTCAGGCGCATGAGATTGACTTTGATTTTAACTAGACCGCTAATGTCCATCAACCAATGACTATAAATGAAACCTAGTTAGGACTGATTCACATGATCACCACTTTGAACAATTTGACAATTTGAATGTGTATGGTTTGTCATATTGTTAGGATACCTGAGAGTTATTTAACCCTTGAATAAGCCACAGTGCACAAGTTCTGATGCCATGGCAAGCTGTGTCCAGACAGTGATCAAATTGCACCCAGAACATACTAGATATGTGCTGTGGTTTAAACAACTTGTCATGATTTGTTTAAGCCAAAGTGAACATGGGAACCAGGTCAAAGCATTAAAGCATTTTTAATTGAGGAATTTGTTCTAACTACTGAAACTGAATGGAGCCCCCAGTCCTCCCACACAAAAATCCACTTCTGTTACCCCAAGCTTTCTTGCATTAGCAGTACAATTAGGGGTGGCAGTTAGGTTGTGGAGTCATTTACATGATACTATTGTTAAAGAATCTGAAGCCAGAAAGTCTTGCTAATCTGCTGGATCTTCTACCAGGAGATCCAGAATTACCTTCTATCAGCCCCTGCTCTAAAGCATAAAAAACATCCTTTGCATGTTACTCAAATTTCAGGCACATATGGGCACCTGGAAAGGAAAAAAACAGGATTCCTCTATATAAAGGCAGTGAAAATGTTGTGTATGTGGATCATGCTCCATGTAATCAATTGTTGTGCTTTTCCCTATTTTATTTCCCAGAAGAGTTTCTTTCATGTAGTTAAAGCCCTCTACAGGGAGAGAGTTTGTGCATCATTAATCTCAAAAGTATTTTAAGGAGGGTAGTTATTTGCGTACAAAATGCAATTTAGCAAACTGTGCCCAAAAAGAACAGTGCAGTGAAACTACAAAGAGATATTTACCAAAATAAAATGCATGCAATGGCTGAATGAGAAAATAGGAAATGCCAGGGGAATAATGGAAAATGAAAATCTAGACTCGAGCTATGAACATTTTTGGCTTCAAATGGTCAGAAACCATTATGCTAAATGCATAAAGGGGGAATGGTTTCAGGTTGCATGGATACAGCTTCTGTGCAATCAGGTTGTATATGCACGGATACTTTAAGCCCAGTGCTCATGAGTTCATGGAGGCTGGGACAGGTGCAATCTTGTTTCCAACCTTATATGCAGACTGCATAGTTTGAAAAGGACAAGTGAATGCTAAAAATCAAGCTGATTCAGGACAGGAAAAGTTGTACCAAAATCTGACATAGAGAATAGATGTCTGGATCCAAATTTAGTTATACTTGGAGCAGACGCATTGAAATCAGTGGAACTTAAATTAGTCATGACTTACTTCTCCCATTGATTTCAGTGGGCCCAGACCTAGTCCTGATTCAGTCAAGAGTCTCCTGCTGAAAATTAGTGATATCATGAGTCATTCTTTAAAATCTGGTAAGATTAATACAAATTGTAAGTCCTTGCATGTAAAGTGCATGCTCACTGAGGACAGGTAAACCACATGGTACCTCCATGTACCAGTGTGCTCCTGATGCCTCTTTCCTAATGCCTGCTAAGGTACTCTAGCCCTCTCTTAACACATTCCCTATCTGACAACTGGGATTGCTGAGAAATAGGTGCTGAGAACTGTGGTTTCCAAGGAGTTGTTTTGTATGCTGATGCTGAGACTCCACCACTCCTCCAACTCAGTCTTTTCGGCAGGTTACTGTTCCTTTGCTCTACTTCTCACAGCAGCCATTTCAAGATGGTGCTCAGTTCCTTCAGTTGCCTGATATGTCCGTGGCCAAAAAGGGTTGCTTGCCCCTGTCGCCCAGGGAAGGAGTGGGATATGACCCGCCTCTTGGCCTTGGCCCCAGCCTCTTGACCTCATATACACGTTGTTTCATTTAGCATTCACTGATCACATCTGCATGCTCCGCACATAGCCAACTGAGCACCTGTGAGTTGAGGGCTGGGACAGGCAGCGCAACCACTGCTGCTCCCTTCAAGCCACAGGCCTGGTTACCTGAAAAAAGTTGTACTACTGAAAGGAAAAGGTGAGATGCTCAATAACATGCTAGGAAGTGACAGCCTACCTGATGCAGAGCGCCAACAATTTTGCGAGCCTCTTGATAGACAGATTCAGAACTCCAGTGTGGATTAAGCCTCTTCAGTGCTCTTGCCAGCCGATTATGCTCTCGCAACCACAGCGTATGTAAGGCTGCCAACGAAATGACTTCGCTTGACCTGGTGTCCCCTGCCGTAAAGCATTCAATCCTTTCTGCTTTATCAGCTTTGGGGTCCTGAGCACAAGGAGAAGGCACTTTGTCAACAAAAGGAAGGTATTCACGGCCATTGTCAAAATAGTGCATGTTTGTTCTCAGGAGGCCTTCTTTGCTTGTCAGATTCCTCAGTTTATGCTCTGCTGTAGTTGTGCTGCCATAAACAGTAGATGCATCAAGGAAGGAGGTAAGACTGTTAATCTGTTGCCTTGGAGTTAAGACTGATAGGTTTCCTAAGAGAACTCCCTGGTGACCAGTGGTGCATGCAGGAGAGGAACGGTAAAAAGGCATGCAGTCCATGCTAGTGGAGAATGTATCCTTGGCATTAACCTGTGGATGAAATTAACATCTTCAGGAGCAAAATACATATGCAGTGCTCCATAGATGGAGTGGATTTGCTAATTTTAATAGTACAATATGTACAAAACTGCCATGTACTGTTTGATGGAATTCCATAAATCTCCTCTGCTATTACATGTTTGAAGCATTTTGATGCTACCTTGTTAAAGCACAGGTGGCTGAATTCTTGAGGTTACCAAAATAACTTGGCACAGATCTGGATTCAAGCCAATATATACACACACTATATCATTTATTAAGGGTGCAGGTACTTGTGCACAAATCAAAGCGTTCCCCTTGTTACTTGGCACAGAGAACATGCACAGAATTCTAATGACACAATTTAGCTAGAACAAAGGTTCTTTGTTAAGTGTCACTGTTGAGGTCTTGCAAATTATCCCCTTCTCATCTAATGCAAATCATCCAGTAAGCTACAGATCCAGATCTATCTTTCGTCCATTCCAGCTGCACAGTGTACCCAGTTTGAGTGTACGTTTTTTGTTACAATGGATCTTCGTATGGCATGAAGCAAACAATATACAAGGATCCCAGGAATATAGAGCTGCATGAAAGATCTGAACAGAATTCTTTGACATGAATGGAAAATGTATCTGTTTTTACTGATGATGTATAGGTAGGTTACAGAACTGTTTTTGCTGGTCCCAGTGAGTTCCATTTTTAAATTCTTTTTCTTGATTTTGAGAATATGCCATGGAAAATATGCCAGGTTCCAGATAAGTATTAATTAATACTATGTTTGTTGCTACATACTGTCAAGCCATCTCCAACTTATGGCAATCCTATGCATGGATGCCCTCTAAAATGTCCTGCCCTTGACAGCCCTGCTCATGGGAAGAAAGGGCATAATTAACTCAAAGCTGTGACTTCCTTCCTTGATGGAACTGATCCATCTCATACTTGGCCTTCTTTTTCTTCTGCCTTTGACTTTCCCTGGCATGATTGTCTTCTCCATGGAGTCTCATCTTCTCATGATGTGCCCTAAGTATCACATCCCCAGTTTTGCCTGTTCTTGCTTTCAGGGAAAGTTCTGGTTTGATCTGATATAAAGCCCACTTGTTTGTCTTTCATTTGGTTCAGGGTATTGGGAAAGTTCCCATAGCTTTCATAGGATTCATTTGCTGTGAACTTTATTTTATGACTGTAGGAATTAAGACATTTGAAGGGAGGGGAGGGGTTACGATGTTATGTGAATCCCCCCCCCCAAATATCATGGAAATAGAAATTGTTAGGGTTCATGTAATCTACTGAAACATTACAATGTAGTAATTTCTGCAGGTATACAAAACATTTACTTAGGCAAGTATGTGTGACAGTTAAGGACATTTGCTGATGGAACAGAAAATCGTGGGTCGCCTACCAGAACTATCCCCAAAGAGAACTCCTTGCAGAATATCCAGACTTTAAAAAGTGGACATTGTTCTGCCTTTCAAAAATGTTTTTTTAAGGATCAGGTTCTTTTCAATAAAGATGCTAAAGTAATTATATGAAGAAAGCTTCTAGCAATCAGTCCTGGAAGCACCATAAATATATTATCATCAGTTCCCTTCTTTGTTCTGTTTAAAAACAAAAAGACATAAATTTACATTGATGCAGGTGGAAAAAAAAGTGGAAGAAACATCCTGAATAGGAGAATTGCCAGAGGCACAGAAAGCAAATTAGAGGTTTAAATGAGATGATGAAGGCTGAAGGATACTTGTAATGGAACTTTAAAATCTGTGTCTTAATGGCATTTTTTATACATTTATTCAGTAGACCATCGGCTCCCGCCCCTCAAAACAGCACTGAAAACTCATTACTGTAGGGAATGTTATCAAGTAGGCTATTATGTTAAATACTTGCTTATCTTCTAAGCTGATTAAAACTTCTTTGATTAATAAATGCTCCCACTTCTTCGCTCATTATTTCAGTGGGAACAGTTCCAAGGAGTGATCCTTTATTTTGACAATGAATATTTCACTGGTTAATTGTGGACTTTATTGCCTCTTTTGTGTAATCAAGTGTTTTCTTTGCTTCAGTTTCTCCTGAACTAGTGTTTGTTCCCTCTATTCATTTTTTTACTTTGGCAAGTCTTCTTTGCCCTTTCAGTTGACAAGGAGTAAGGGCAATCTTGAGGTCAAATTCTACCACCCTTTCCTCAAATGAAGCCTGAGCATATGCAACTCTGCTTGCTCGTCCCCAAGAACTGATATCACTTTCATTTTCCACAAAGGTTTGTCTCCTATCATTCCAGGACCAGAAGCAATAGGGCCATTTACAGCAGGTGGCTGGAGAACAGGGTTGGGAGGATGTGGTTGCCTGCATGAGCTGCTTATGATTCCCAAAGGTAGCCAGTTGGCCACCAGGTGAATTGAACACTGGACTAGATGGACCCTTTTTTGAACCAGCGCAGCTCTGCTTAAGTTCTTATTCCCAGCACTGACAACATTTAGGTTGCAAATTTATCTGAGCAGGAAGTGCCTAGGAATGATAATTCCTGTCATGGCTTCCATTTTAAGACTAAATGTACATGATATCACCATTTATATTTAATCTTCTGCTGTTTTTAGATAGCCATTTAAGCCATGGAACGGGGAGAAATCACTAGGCACAGAAGTATATAATGGGCCGGAAAGAAAGAAAGAAAGAAAGAAAGAAAGAAAGAAAGAAAGAAAGAAGAGAAGAGAAGAGAAGAGAAGAGAAGAGAAGAGAAGAGAAGAGAAGAGAAGAGAAGAGTATCTAGCACACCCTGAGTGGCATGAGAGTTTGCATGGTATGCATCTTCTGGCGAATTGCCTCTGCAGTTTGACTCCACATCATTCCATATTCCTGCAGAGGGTGTAGCAGTAATGAATGCCAAAGGACTGGTGGAGCTGCATAATGAAGTCTCTTTATTTTCTTTTTGATGTGATGAGAAGTGCTCTGCCAAGAGCTGAATGTGCAAATGAGGATTCCCCTATGCTGTCTTTTAAGTGGCATCAAACATGACCCATCTATTTCAGTTGCAATGCTTAACATTTTACTCCAGGGCTAAAGAAAACTCTTCACATGAAGCTATTTTCTTAGCACGCCCCCATGCCTAAGGGAAAGCTCAGCATGGCCACAGCAACTTGCCACACATAGTTGTTTATAGTATATTGTGAAAAAAGCACAATGGAATCTGCTTGCATGGAGTAAGCTGGGGACGCATGGCCATGGCATGGGGAAAAGGTATTAACTGGCTGAACCCAGTCAAAGAATCAATAATGAGTAATAATCTACAGCTTTCTAACTTTCCTACTTCTGTTCCCTTATCTGCCTGCTTTCACAAAGCGAGCAACTATCTCATGAATTATTGGAGTCACAGAGGGCAGGAAGAGGAATTTCACTCCTTCCTCCCCTGCTGAGATCCTAAGGAAAGTCAGTACTAAGGGTGGCGTATTATTTTTGTTTTGGTGTAAATGATGTGACTCCAAGTGGTCCCTGGCTTGATGTGGCCACCAGTGAATGTCCCACAAAAATCATGTTTACTAAGACCCAGTTTCCCCAAGAGGCAAGAGCCTACGTTGGCAAGAAAGGTTTGTCACACTTTACAACTGGGAATATAGTCATTTCTGTTCTGTCACACTGTGTATGAACAAGTCATTGTCTTATCCTTTGATGAGACTAATCTTAATGGAGCCTTGCAGAGGAAGATCAAAGACAAGAATTATGTGCTCTCCATGCAAAAGAAACCATTCAATGTATTGACATGTGCTTCCTGTAATTCTGCTTTCATTCCTTCTGAGCATAACCAGAAATGCTGAACAGTGGGTGGAATGAATGGGCAATGCCTGCAGGAAAAGTTCCATATTCAATGCTACGTTGCTGATCCTGTAGAAATCCACTGGACAATTCAACTCCTGGATTTGTTCCCTGCCCTGTAAGTTTCCTTAGTGCTTTTGCAATCTGCTTTATTCAGAATCTGGAAGTTTTGCTCATTTGCTTTTGCATGAGAATGAAATGTGTTATGGGATTTTGTGGAGTTCAGAATACAGAAAATAGAGGGTAGTAGCCAATGTGCCGCTGTGGTAGCAGGAATGAACACGGGTGCAACAGGATGCTAGCCTAAGCAGAAACTACTCAAAACGACTGCTTACAGCATGGGACAAGTCAGCAGAGACTGTGGGATGGAGCTCTGCTGATTTGCCCCATTCTGGCAGTGGCTATTTCTAAGGCTGGGCTTGCAAGTGCTAAGTTCCTATCGCGCTACCATCATTACCATTACCAGTAATGCAATGTTTAGAACTGGCAAATTCCCAGCCCCAGTGAGTGCCCTTAGTCACTCTTGAACATACATGTTCATTCACTTTATATCCTAGATTTTGTAGCCTTAAAGCAGCATTTTCTAGAATATGGTGGTTGCTCATTGATGTATGATTTCTGCAGTCCTAAAGCTATGCAAACAATTGTTTATGAAAATGACATTATAGGTGATAAATATGCAGCAAATTCAAAGAAACTTTTTGAAGAAAGCTGCCTACAATCTCAGAACTAAATGTTGCATTGATGGAACCAGAAATATTAATTCTATTCTGGATATAAAATTATATTAATAAATGTGGAAGCAGCCCACATATTGTGCTTCAAAGTATTGCTGACTTTTTCCCTCCCATCTAATCCCCACAGCTGCTTTTTAAGAAATAAAAAGAGGAGTTTCAATCACAGCAGCATATGTGGCATCAAGTTTGACCCATGGACATCTATGCAGACTCTTTATCACATTATTTTGTCTGGGGATGACAAAACCAGTCCTTAGAGAGATCTGATGTGCTGTCTTATAATCTCTAACCCTCATCAGTGTTCCCCTCCAAAAACACTACAGCACTGCTAGCACTTCATTTTCATTCATTAAGCACGTAAGAGCCCTGCTGGATCTGATAAAAACCCTTATCACCCATCCAGCGCCTGTGGATACTGAATACACATGAAGAGGATAAGTATCTGACTTTACTTCCAAGCAACATTGATTTGCCTGAGCATCTAAACACATTCCCCCATCCTGCATATTAAATGGTATGCATGGAGAGCTCTGGGCACACAACTGAGATTGCCTTGTCCATACAACTGGGTTTCTGCAGGGGGAACCCTTTGTGAGCACAACTGTACATGTGTGTTAGGGGACAATTTTACAGACATTCAGGAGAGTGTGTGTAACTTAGATGTGGAACTTGTTGTCTGTCTTTAGATCCTGAAAATATCTTCAGATATTAAGGGCACAGTCTTATGCAGGTTTAGACAGAAGGCTCCTACAACTCCCAGCATCCCTTTAGTAGGTCAAGCTGTGTGGGGCATATTGGCAGTTGTAGGAGTTTCTGCCTAAATATCCATTGGATCCTAAATCACTGAATGGGGTAAAGTGCAGCGATCTGGCTCACATAGTGGCCAACTTGCCAAGTGCGTCTGGAGAGACCAGAAGTTTGGCAAGAAAGCAACAGCTCTCTTATGATATGTGTCTCCAGTATATGATATCCAAAGGAATAGCAGTTATGAAATACTAACAGAAAATGTCCCATCTGAAAACAGAGTTGCACTGCATGTCAAATAGTTAAGGATGAATACTTCTATTTAAAATTAGAGATAGAATATTCATAGGATGTTTCATTCTTAATCATTGGAAAAAATATTTCCAGCTATTTAATTATATTTATCACCAGGGCTATTTTAAATAAAATATAATTACAATGCTGACTTTTAAAAATTAATTACTGCAGAGACCATCAAATAGCTACCAGCAATTACAATACATCTCTGAATTGTAATTAACACACTCAAGAGGTTTCTTCTGTTTTAAGAAAAGCTATCCATTGCTCAGAGGGATATTTTCTTACTCTCAATCCTCAAGAAACTGATGCAAGGGAATGAAGGTTGAAAAAACAAACTTTAAACATAACTTGTTCAAAGGGGTAGAGAATCCTTTTAGTGCTATAATTCTTTAAAAATGACTTGTCCTGATGTGTTGATTAGGCTGTTAAATGTCTTAGCATTTTAAATCAGAGCTATATATAGCTTCTGAAGTCTATACTTGTATTTACATTCTGAGTGTTTTTATTTGAGAATTTTTACTGCAGTGCATTTGATGGTGGTCACAGTGGTGTCATGTGACTCTGATTTCACAAGCTGGTATATAAAACCAGACACAGCTACTGAAATTCTTCCCAATACTGCTCCGAATGTGAAAAGTATTAATGAAAATTTCTTTAAGTTATCTAGCAAAAAGTGATTTTACCAAGTTAGACTGTATATACCTGTATCCCAGTATGGCCTTGTTCTGAATGGATACAGCTTTTGAAACATGGGGCTTCCAAACCCATGGACTTAAGAGAAGGATGAACAAGTGGGTCCTAGATCAAATTAAGCCAGAACTTTCCCCAGAAATAAACTTGACAAAATTGAAGTTGTTGTGTTTTGGGAACATCATGAGAAGATTCACTGGAGAAGATAATACTGTTAGGGAAAGCTGAAGACAGAAGAAGAGAAAGACTAGCTATGATGTAGATCAATTCCATAAAGGAATCCGCAGTTGTGAGTTTACAAGAGCTGAGCAAGGTTGTGAAGGACAGAACAGTTTGGAAGGCATTCACAGGGTCACGATAAGTCAGAGATGATTTGATGGCATGTAAAAACTACAGCTACAAAATGAAGCAATAAACATACATAGAAACATAGAAACAGAGTGAGTCAGAAGGGGTCTCCCGGGCCATCTAGTCTGACCTCTGGCACCAGCCAGCTCCACTCACGACATGCCCACCATGTGCACCACATATACACACATACATATACATTTCTAGAATGCACACAAACAAACTTTAGTAAATGAGTACATGCATCCAAACATGAGGTTGACCTGAAAAAATGGACAATCCCAGTGAGATCAAGACTGTCAATTCATGCATTCCTAGCATGCACTATTTCTCTTTCAACAGTCATATGTGGATTGCAGTCATGATAGAACTGCCACATGTAGCTCCTGCAAAACACAAAATTGGTGCAGGGAGCCTGTTCAGTTGTTGCCAAAATCTTAAGCAGGGGAGAACTACAATCCCTCCCCGCATTCAAAAAAATTATTGACACTTCCATTGGACATGTGGCACACAATGAGTTATCTCTTCTGGACACATGGCATTGTTATCTTTGCACAGGATGAGTGCAGGATACAAGCTGTGGGTGGTAACACCTGACATTTTCATTCTTTAGCCAATTCGTTGAGGATCAGAGTTTTTACATAATTCTAAAGGGAAAACGTTGATTTTTAAATAGATTTTTAATGAGGATATTTTGTTAGTTCAGTTTTCCATCCTAGAAAAACCAGGGCTGTCTTAACAGCATGATGGGCCCTTGGCAAAGCAGTGTACTGGGGCCCCTACGACAACTACAACTACTGCTAATTTTGGAAGTTTACCAATTTTCCAAGAGTTAACATACACAGATTAGTATGGGGCCCACGGGCAAGTGCCCATCAGGCCCATGCGTTAAGACGGCCCTGAGAAAAACATGCCCTTTGTTGCGGTATTGAGTTTTTTATATATTTTCCCTGGATCGTGACGTTATTATTTATAACATTTTATGTAACAGAAGTTCTTCAATCTTTATCTAATTCTTTTGAAATGGGATTTGAAATATTTGATCTTGCCATAGAACGAAGCAGAGCATTTACAATCCATCCATGCCTTGCAAGGCAGACCTTGCAGATGGAATTCCAGGGTGTACATGGAACTCGAACTGCAAGGCAACTTATTCATTTCAATGGAGGGATAATCTGCTACATTTCTTGAAATTAACAGAGCAATCAGGATGTGTGGAAGTTACAGGATGAGACAATCTTCCCTGATCTGGGGGGACTTTTGTGAATTCTCTACCCCCTCCTTCCCACAGCAGGCCCTCTGGCCATCTGAAAATTATAGGTGGAGAGTCCTGAGGTCCTGTTAGTGGTGGGGGGTTCCCAAAAATCAGGCAGGGTGATACAGAGCCCACAGTAATTCAACGAACAGCAAAGCAGAATTGTGGGAAATCACTACTTAATACATGAAAACAAAAACAGGAAAAGCTGCTCAATCACTGTTTATATTAACTAGCAACCAAAATGTTTATTTTTTAAGATATCTATATTAAGTAGCAGTTGGAATTGCGACTTAGTATAAAATAGCCCATGAATGCTGACATGGTCACCCTATATGTGAGCCATCTGCTTTTTGCAGCCCTCATCTAATGACTGTTCCACTATATGCTATTATTTAACTTCCGTACCACCCAACAGCTGAAGGTCTCTAATTAGATTACAGTATAAAGCTTCCTAAAGTTATGAAGTCTTGGGTCATCATGCTTCTACGCAGCTTGACAGCAGTAGGGATTTGAGACTATTATGGCTATTATGTAACTTCTCTTTGATTCTACTGGTAGTGTTTGCAGCTTTAATACAAGCCCTTTGGAAGTGAATGGAAGCTTGCAGCATCAGTGACTAATGGACTGCACCCAATTTTTAAAATATCATATGGTATCAATTGCATTAAGTTTCTTAATTTGGCTGTACTCCTAGCCCTAGAAGAGGACTTGTACCAAATTCCATGTCTGCTATGAGAAAACAACATGCAAGGTCCATGCAATTCACTTTCTTCTCTATTCTCTAGATGCTTTCCTAACAAATTATCCTTGCAAAATGGAACTGGTGAGTTGAGGGGGCAGGGCTGCTTACATGAAGGCACGATCTTATCCACATATAGACAGGGAGCAATGCAGAATTTGCAGACAGGCCTTTTCCTATCTAAATGTTTGTAGGATTTTCTATTCCCAACTCTATACCATTTCCCAGTTTGTTCCAGACAGTCCTCAAAAAAATAAATATTTTGTCAGTTTATCGTTGGGAAGTCAGCTCTTCAGACTGGACAACCCAGGTTAGACATCTTTCCATCAATTAGATGATTGATCCAAATCTAATTGTTATTCAACTGTATATAGGGCAGGGGTGGCAACAATCTAGTGGTGAAAGAACCAGCGTCATTTGAACTTGTCAGGGTTGTCTGTTTTTTGCCTCATTGCTTGGTTCGGCTCATTCTCCTTGCTGAACTCAAGTACCTTTTGTTTCTTTTTCAAACAGAAAAAGTGCCTTTTTCCAAATGGGAAAAAATGTACATTTTAAAGGTAAGTGCAGAAATGTGCACATTTTCATCACTGACCAAAGGCTGAAAGTGTGTCTTTTTGGTAAAGAGCAGATTTTCTCAAAAGGATGCATTTGCAAATGTAGCTGAATGCTCAAGAATGTGTAAAGTTCCCTGCCCACCCCCCAAAAAGGGGTTTTGTTTGGGGTTGTGAGCAGGGAATGTTCAGCTATTTGCCAAACTTAAAAAAAAATTCTTGTACCCTCCTAATCAGCAGTGCAAGATGATGGCTCTGTCCATGTTGGCAGCAGGAACACGAATTGGTAAACATGTTTCATAGTAAATGATTTGTGAGCAAGCCCCAAACATACCAAGTGCTCTTATTTTGGCACTTTCAGAAGTGCACAGATATTAACACTGACTTCTTCAATGTTCAGCCTTCCTTAAAGTAAGCTAAAAAGATGCTTACATCATACCTGTATTGGAAAACATGGATCTTGGTTTTCACATGTTAGTTGGCAGTTTACCTCTCCCTGAAAGGAAAGTCGGTTCCCACTCTGAGGGGTAAAGGCGAGGTCATGATCTATGTACTGACCCCACACAATGATGATTTCAGAATGTAGCTCGTCTTCAGTAACATCCTCATTGGACACCTCAATAATTTTTCTTGTAACTTCACGCACCTGAAAGACAAAGAGTCACTATGCTACATGACATTTACTTCTTGTACAATGACAAAATAGCAAAAGAAACAAAGAACTCATCTCTTTTTACCAACACTTGACACTACCATGTTTTAAGGTTTTTTTTTCCTGTTGCTTTTTTTTTTAAAGTTTGGACAGGCTGATATTTCTGGAATTAAGAGCTGAGATAACAGTACCTCAAAAGAAGTTTGGTATGTTTCAGTAGATAGGGGTTCAATATATTTCAGCAGATATGGTTTTTCTTTAGTTAGAAAAGCTGTAAGTTGAACTTTGCCAATTTTAGGTATAAACAGAATACTTTATTACAGCTGTCTCCAACTTGTTACCATCCAGATATTTCAGACTTCAGCTCCCATCAGCTCCAGCCAGCCTGGCTTATGGTCATGCTGAGGGCCAAAACATTTGTCATGCATCATGTTGGAGAAGGATACCCCACTATATAATAGCCACAATGATATACATGTCTGGCAAGTTTCAATAATTACAATGTAGGAAGTGGATATGGTTGCACATTAAAGTTAGTTCCCAAGTAAACGAGTACAGGATTGCATCCTAAACATACTTGAAAAAAGTCCTACATTTCCTGGCATGCTCCAGCCAGTGTTGTAGGACTTCTTTTTCTGCCTAAGCATATATAAGCGGGCACCCTGAAAGTCTTTCTTAACAGCTTTAGTAGGCTGCCTTAGGGCAGTGAGACAAGCATTACTTGGTTGGCAGATTTTTCTACTGAGCGACATTCACAAGCCATACCCTACTTTCTGCTAACATTCCTTAAGCCAACATGAAAGAAACGGTATCTGTTCGATCCTTGCTACTTGATATACCTCTTGCTTCAGGTGCACAATTAGTAACAAATTGTGGCAAGTTTTTAGAGAGATGGGAGTACCGGACCATTTTATTTGTCTCTTGAGAAACCTATATGCGGGTCAAGAAGCAACAGTGAGAACTGGACACGGAACCACTGATTGGTTCAAAATTGGGAAAGGAGTTCGGCAAGGCTGTATACTGTCGCCCTGCCTATTTAACTTATATGCAGAGCACATCATGAGAAAGGCGGGGCTAGACGAATCACCAATTGGAATTAAGATTGCTGGGAGAAATATCAACAACCTCAGATATGCAGATGATGCCACTCTCATGGCAGAAAGTGAACAGGAACTAAAGAGCCTCTTGATGCGGGTGAAGGAGGAGAGTGCCAAAGTTGGCTTGAAACTCAACATTAAGAAAACTAAGATTATGGCATCCGGTCCTCTCACTTCCTGGCAAATAGATGACAAAGAAATGGAGGTAGTGACAGATTTTATTATCCTGGGCTCCAAGATCACCACAGATGGGGACTGCAGCCAAGAAATTAAAAGATGCTTGCTCCTGGGGAGGAAAGCTATAGCAAATCTAGACAGCATACTAAAAAGCAGAGACATCACCCTGCCAACAAAAGTGCGTATAGTCAAGGCTATGGTTTTCCCAGTTGCCATGTATTGCTGTGAAAGTTGTACCATAAGGAAGGCTGAGCACCGAAGAATTGAGGCCTTTGAATTGTGGTGCTGGAGAAGACTCCTGCGAGTCCCTTGGACCGCAAGGCAATCAAACCGGTCAGTCCTAGGGGAGATCAACCCTGACTGCTCTTTAGAAGGCCAGATCCTGAAGATGAAACTCAAATACCTTGGCCACCTAATGAGAAGGAAGGACTCCCTGGAGAAGAGCCTAATGCTGGGAAGAACAGATGGCAAAAGAAGAAGGGGACGGCAGAGAATGAGGTGGCTGGATGGAGTCCACTTAAGCTCACACCAACTGCTTCAGTGACTCCA